>NW_020450683.1:2373219-2775061 GCF_003343035.1 Apteryx rowi | reverse complement strand
ATCCATGTCTCTCCACACTGGCCCTGCCATGGTCCCCATCCCCTCACACCCCTGTACGTTGCTCAGCCCCATTCCTTCCTCTTCCTCACCTGCCATCCCCTCTCCAGCCGATCTGCCCCCCTCTATAATGCCCCCAAGGCCCTCTCCCCTGCTGGCTGCCACCCCTGTGCTGCTCACACCTGCCCTGGCCATCCACACATCCCTCGCAGACCAGCACTGTCCTGCAAATACCCTCCCCAACCCTATTCCAGCACTCGTCTTTCTCCCACCTTGCCCACACCATGTTGTGGCATCACCCCCCCGCCTCTCCCTGCGAGGACATGGAGTGCTTTGTGGCCCCCTCCTATTGAGTGTCCCTGGCTTGAAACCACCACACAGGAAGCTAGAGTCAACATTAATGACCACAAAGATTGTGGAAGGTGTTCAAAACCATCTGGTTCAGGCATAGGTCAGTCTTTCCCCACAGTCCAGGGCATATTTGTTCCTCAYAGCACAAGCCAGGGCTTCGTTTCTTCCTTCCCATTAGCTGGATATTTTGTGACCCTTCTGGACACCTCTGTTGGTGGCTTTGTTTCCAAGTGTCTGATTCCTCCAGCTGAAACAGCTGAAAGACAAGACGCAGCTGGTAACACGGGCCTGAGGATGGGCCTGGGGCCATGCAATGCCTGCAGCAGTGAGCAGAGGAGCCCAGCAGCCTGGTGCGCCGATGCCGGTTCACAGGTGGGCTGTGCAAGATAGACACAGAGCAGGTTTTCAAAGTATTTCTCTCCCTCCGCTCCCAAGAGACCTGATCAACACTGATAAATGGCTCTGAGCATGCTGCCTTGCCCAATCTGGAGCATCTCCACCTGCTTCCCAGTCCAGGTCGGAGGAGGAGAGCTGGCCCCATTGCAGCACCCATTGCTCGAGTCTCCTGGTGGCCCCCACTGTGCAGGGCTCCGGCAGCATTCAAGCAGGGCCAGCTCCTCCCTCGAGAAGCATCGGGGACCAGCTGCTCTGGCAAGCTCTGGATGATGTAATTTTTGCCATTACAGGTAAAGCTGCTCAGCCTCAGGTGGCTGAGCTCCTCTGAGACCAGCAGGTGGGAGATTGTTGTGTTCCTGTTGCTTTGCAACATGCTAACGGGAAACCTGCTGTGTCCCCAGGTGTGTTGGTCTCCTCTTGGAGGGCCTGCTTGGGCTTCATGCTTTGGTTGCTAATTCCCCCTGAAGGGGTATTTCAGGAGCTGTTCTGGGGAGCAAGAGGGTCAGTGCTGTCACGTGTATAGCGCTCAGCGCTTCTTACCCCACCGTTTACTTCTCTCATGATTCTTAGGCAGGATGGGAGCTGCCCACAGCGTTTCCCCTCACCAGTGACCCTCCTGCAACTCCCTGTGTTGCTTTGCCAACTTGTTGCCCCTAGTTGTGCTGGTTTTGTACCTATTTTGGAGGTATTCCACACACATGGCTCCTGCGTCTTGCTCCAGCCAGTGTGCATGCAAGTGCAGCCTGGAGGCTGCTGGGCCGGGCTGTGGCTGTGGCTTTCCTGTTGCCCTGTGCGGTGGGGTAGGACTTGGTGGGGATACCCTGCCAGGGGGAATGGCTCATCCCTGGTGGGGACAGGCAGCTGAGATTTACAGGCAGGAAAGTTTAGGGCATCTGGGGAAATCTTGGAGTGTCCCTGGTGCTTCTGAACCCTTGGAGGGAAAACCAGAGACTGTGATTAATCTAAAGACAACTCAGGAGTGCTATTTGGGATGTAAAGCTCACCCTCTCCAGGGTGCAATAGCTGGCAGACCCCAGGCAGAGCACTAAAAGATGGGCTGATGCTGGAGAGCTTCAGGCAGGGGAATGCGTCCCTGGGTATCATTGGGCTGAGCGCGGTGGAAAGACAAAGACAGAGCAAAAAGGCGGCAGCAGGAAGGCAGCAAAGCAGGCACTTGCCTGGGCAAGGCTTGGGGTGCAGTGACTCTTCTCTTCCTGCCACCGGTCTGCCCAGGAGAGCAGCCCCAGGTGCAATGGCAAGTCCCCAGGTGGAAAGCCCTCACCTTGCCACCTTGCCAGCCCCTTCGCGAGTGGACCCAAGGTGGCAGYGGAGTGGTGAGACAGTGGCCAGCACTGTCCACCTCCCAGGTGCGTGTCCCTGTCTGGAGTGCAAGGACCCCCTTGCAGGAGAAGAACACAGACAAAGCAGGGCTATGGCACTGGGCTCCACCTTCGCTTACCTGCGGGATCTCGCTCAGGGCTCGCCGTTTCCTTGGCAACGGCAGATGGCATCCCTAACTCCTAAAGCGAGAGTTTCCCTGCCTTGCTTGCGATGTCATCAGCCGTTTCCTGGGTAACCCAGAATCCGGAAGCTGGTCCTGGCAGGCAGGTAGAGGAGGACCTCAGCCCACCTCCTTTTTATCTGCGAATGCATTTGCTGCCTGGAAGCAGAGCATCAGCTCTTCCCCTTTGCTGGTAAAAGGGCCGTGGTGGTGCAACTGCCAATCATGGTTATGGGCAGCTGTGGCTGAGTGGGCTGAGCAATGGTGATGGGTTTGGCAGGCCCCAGGGTTGCTGCTTCTAGACCTAGTGGCAGCATGGAGAAGGGATGGAAAGATAAGAAGTGTGGTCCAGGCAGCCTTGGCAGGGGAGGAGGCAACCCTGCCCATGAAAAAGATGCAAAGCCCTGTCTACACTTTGCTCCCTGAAGGTGCCTCTTGTGTCTTCTTTACACTTCAAAATGTGACAAACTGGCGGCTTGGGAGTTTGGGGGAGAAGTGATACAGGTTTTGGGGACATGGCGGTACTAGCAGCCTGCCCACCCCACTTCCCATCCCCATCCCTGCACAAAGGGCTGCGGTGTCTCATGGCTGTACTCTTAGGGAGTCACCTGTGTTTCTAAAGGGAGAAAAAACAAGAGAAGTGGGAAAGTGTCCAGATCAATTGGTAATTCCCTTTTTTGATCACCTTTGAGCAGCTGGTCTCAGACACATCTCAGCATTGCTGGCTGGGAGCATTAACCCACTAGATGCCTCTGGGAGGGCACTTGTGGGCAGTGAAGTGGGTTGGGCATCCCACTCTATGCTGGTCCTGGGAACATTTTCCTACGGGCAGTTCCCCTCAGGCCATGAGCCTGTCCTGGGTGAAGGCAGAGATCAGAAAGTGGCCTGCTGGCTGTAGCTCTTTTGTGCTCCTTTTTATATAAATGGATTTGTTGGTTATCTCCCAAGGCTTAGCTCTATCCCAGGTCCAAGTGGCAAATCCCTCCATCCAAGTCTCTGAAAAGTCAGAGGTCCTGCTACGTCTGGCCGCAGGAGGGTTAAACACTGCCGGCCCTGGGGCCTGAGGCAGGGAAGGATGTGAGCCCCTGGCTTGCACACGCACAGGCGGTGCTGGGAGTCAGAGTACCCCAGGACAGCAGCAGCCCCAGGTGCTTTCTCCATCAGCTGATCATGAGTCTGGAAAGTCCCTTGCTGATGCAGCAGTTGTCAGCCCTGCCCGGGTCTGCTGCGGGGCCTCCAGCTGACACGACTAGGCAGGGCAGTTATATTTGGATGAAATCGGAGCCTGTAGCGCTGCAGCTGCCAGGATTTCCCTGTGGATCATGCACTCTCTGCACTGTGCTATGGTACTGGGGAGGTGAAAGCAGGCAGTGACCATTCACTCATATAATCGGGGTGAACTGTTGCTCCACTGGGAGCCAGATGCTTTTCCCTGTGGCCGCTGCTTAGGTACATTGCCTTGGGCAGGGGCTGGCCATGCCCTTGTCTATGCTGCATGGGGATCCATCAGCCCTGTCCCCCTGAGGGCAAGAACCCTGTCCCAGGGATGGCTCCCTCCTTCCTGAGCACCTCTGTGGGACTGGGCTCATGAAGGAGCATGCCTGTCCCGCAGAGTGCGAGCATGTCGGTGCAAATGTGCATGCACGAGTGTGTGTGAGGCATATAGGGTGACTCCAGGCGTCTGGAGGCTGCCTTGTGCCCTGCCCAGCCGTGACAGCACGTATGCCAGGCTGGGTGGCAGGAAGTTCATTGACCCAGAAAGGACTCAGCGAGTGCCCAGGGGCCCGCAGGGTGCTGGAGGCAACTTCATTTCCCTGTGGCGGTGGTGATGGGGAGTGCTGGGCTTCTGGGAGCAATAAATGGCACAAGTCGCCTGCTCCTGTGCTTGCCAGGGCACCGGGGGCCCGAAAGCCTCCCCAGCCGGCCCTGTGTGACTCGGCAGCTGATGTGTGCGTGGGAGGCCTCCTCTCCTCCTGGCTCCTTGCATTATGAGTAAGCACAGGCTGGCGAGACCCTGGCGAGAGGAGCTGAGGGGGCGGAGGGGGGCTGTAATTAGCAGGTGCAAAGCAAGCTGCTGCCGGTCAGGTCAGCTGAGTCACTGCACAGCCGGTGTGCATGCGCGCGTGCCTGTGCATGCACACGTGGGCAATGGGGACATGGGGGGCCGGAGCGCCTGCAAGGGACTAGGAGGGCATGGGAAGATGCAGAAGACAGGGGGCTGCTGGTTGCGGTGTGGATGCAGGTGTGTGGTGTGCATGCATGCACACCATGTGGAGGCCCAGGAAGGTGTGCATGTGGGGGGGATTTATGCAGATGGATGCATGCTGTGCTCTGTGCGAACATGGGAAACCCCATGTGTGACCAGGAGAGGTGTGTGACATCCTGCTGCGCACTGATGGCCTCCTGGCAGGGCTGTGCAGCCTGCTGGGCTATCGGTGCTCAGGCCCTGGACCAGTCCACACTTTCACCACCCTGGGAAGATGAAGCTTTATCCATCTTCCTTCAGAGAGTTCATTTGCTTTTGGCTTCTGTTCAGCATCAAATGGACCTCCCCATCCTGTGGCTCAGAGCCACGTCCCCGTGGCTTTCTGGTGGGACACTGCTAAGGATGCTCCTTGGTACTAATTGGCACAGCAGGGATGGACCCCCACATCCCTGTTCACCACCAGGACCCCTCTCTCCTCATGAGTGAGCTCACGTGCCCCAGACATGAGCCCCTTACCCATGCACTGTGCTGAGACACCAGGGTGATCCGCTGGTGAGCTGACATATGTACCGGACCCTGAGAGCATCTGCCCCAGGGAGATCCACAGGGCACCTTGGGGACCTCTCATCCCTTGGCCCTCTCTGTGGGCCAGTGCTGTGTCCTGCCTGCAGCTCAGTGGCCTCAGCTGGCCCTGGGCTGTGTTGGAGGAGCAGTGTCAAGTGGTGCCTGCTCCCAGAGCCATGTCCGAGCCCTTCTGGGGAGGCAGCCAAGCGGTGGGGGCACGGCAGTCAGGCAGGGATGGGGATGACAGGAAACAGGCTGGTGGGGCTCACAGACACAGCAGGAAGCAAATCTCTCTCAGAGGTGACCTGCAGCAATGAGACAGGTTGGGAGAGCAGTTCTACCAGTGACTCACTCTGGGACGTTGTCACAACCCCACTCTGTGCCTCAGTTTCCCTTGAATGCAGACTGTCCTCCCAGGCTGTGCACTGGGTGTTTTGGGGCTCCATTTCTTTGCCTTGCTGCTGGCAGGGCTGGCAGTGCAGAAACAAACCCTGGGGCAGTGCAGCGTCTGCCAGCAAGGGGTGCTGGGCCCTGCGGTCCCGCAGTGACCTTGCTCCACTTGCGTGACTTTGTCCTGCTGAACATGTGCTGGGGTGGACTGGTCTCAAGATGCGATAATCATATCATGAGCAGTTCATCCCAGCTGGATGCTTGAGTGAAGGGGGCTCTGGTCAACCCCCTCTGTGTCTCACCATCTCTCTGAAAAGGGTCTATTTGTGGCTAGGGATTGTGCGGCACAGCCCCGGGCGCAAACTAAGACCTTTCAGCTGAGGAGCTGCTGGCTGGGCTCCCTTAAAGGCATCGCGAGCTCAGCTCCACTCAGCGCCGGGTCTGGGAGCTCCTGTCCTGACGCGTCTCGCCCTGGGGTGTGTGCATGTGTGTGTGTGTGTGTGTGTGCACAGCGCGGGGATGCAGCTGAGCTCTCCCTCCCTGCAAGGGATGAGCAGTCAGCAATTCGCCTGCTGTTGTCACTGGCACCTGGATGCTCCGTGCTGCCCATGGGGCTGGGGCTGGCTTCCGGGAGCCCCCACGGCAGAGGGTACCACGCTCTKTGGCACCTCACTCATGCCAGCATCTCTGGGTTGCCTTTCCCTTACGGGGATATGGCCCATGGATCAGGATCCGGTGCCACTGCACATCCCTTGGGCCTGTCTGGGCCAGGAGGGATGTCAGCGTGGGGCCATTTCCCACTGCGATGCCACATGCCAGCTCCCTGTTCCCATCCTCGTGGGACGCCAGATCCAGCCCTTGGCACCAGGACATTTGCCCCTGCCAAGCAGGCAAGCACAAGAATCCATTTCCCCCTACCGCAAGCAGCACCTGGGGAAGGGCTAGCACCCCTTGGTGCCTGCTGGGTGCCCCTGCCCAGGCAGGCTCCCTCCAGCCTCCCGCTCGCTCTGGAGCTGCCTGGAGCCGGGCTGTGGGCTGCAGGGCCCCCAGCCCGACATGTTCTCGGCCACATGATTCACCCCCTGCTCTCACTGGGATCTTCCTGCTTTTTGCAGCATCTGGCTCAGGTTTCTCCCCTCCACCCCTCATTCTGCCTGTCCCAGGTGGGCTGGGTTGGTGGCACGGGACTTTGTCTCCTCAGCTTCCTGGGACCACACACTGGGCAACGAGGGGTTCCTGGCAGAAAAAAGGGAGTCGTATGATTTTTGGTGGGTTCCTGGGCTGCATTGTGTGCCAGCATGGGCTTGGGCTGAAAGGGCTGGTGTGGAAGGCATAGGGAGGGGCAAACTGGTCAGGTACTGATAGAACTGGTAGCGGGTAAATGGGGCAGGAGTCTGTTTGGGGTGGGTTGGGCTGTGCAGGGGGGTTAACAGGAGAGCCCGGCCTGCAAGGATCAGAAAGGGGAGAGCAGGTGGGAGGCTTTGTCTGGATGCAGCTGGTGACATTTTGCTTAGAGATTTTCTAGTGTTGTCCCCCATATCCCTCTGAACCCCCATCACCTGCCCAGTGGGGAGGGTATCATCCAGCCTGGAGAATGCCGGGGGATGTAACATCTTACCAGACTCAGCTAGGTAGGATGGCTGGATCCGGCCTGGGGCAGGCACCGCTCTGGGCTGGAGTGCGTTCRGGTGTGGAGCACTGTCCCGGGAAGGGGACACCAGTGTGGGGACAGTGGGGTTAGAAAGAGAGCATGCCCGCATGGGAAGGGGTGCTGGTGCAGAGCTGGAAGCAGGTCCCTGGGGGCTGTCAAGTCTCTGGTCCTTCCTGGGCAGGGAAAATGTCCGAGTGCATCAGACATTTCCACCCTAGAGCGGACATATGGGAGGGGGTTCCTGGCTGCATAGAGACCTGTACTGAGCTGGTGCGTGCAAATAGGGTGCCCAGTGCTTAGGATAGTCCAGAAAGAGGGAACGGAGATGGGAGAGCCACAGCTTGACCGGAGCAGGTGGACCCAGACACTGGAGTTTGCTGGAAATTGCCAATTATTTTTGCAGACATTTTTGAAACAGTGTCTTTCTGCAGCCTTTCTCTACTGCTCCGTACTGCAGGTACCCATGATAAATATTTTCTCCTCTAACCCAAAGACATTCTGCTATTAACCCCCTCACCCTTGGGGTCTAAAATCTGCAAACTAGTACAAATATTTCTATGTTTCTTGAACAACTGGGAAATTTTTATTGGAATAAAATTGTTCCACAAAGCATCCTTCAGCAAAGAACATCATTGTGAGGGAGAAATTCACCCTGCTGACTTGTAAACTGTTCTGGTCCCCATCCATCTTGGAGCTGAGCACCCTAGTGTTCCCAAGCCTTCCCAGGCCGGCCACAGTCTCCATCTATGCATGCTGGTGGCAGACTGAAATCTTTGCAGATATTTTAGCAGGGAAAGGCACCTGTCTACCTGCCAAGGATTCTCCTTTCCATGCACAGCAAAATCAGATCCTTTTCTCCTGGGGTCTCTGTTGCAGAGTGTTTTTTTAAGACAACTCTGTACAGCCCTCCAAAGATGTGGGGCAGGCTGGAGGGCTTGGCTGGAGGCAGCCGGGCAAGGGAGAGGGGAAAAGAAGCACAGGGTGCCCGTGGTATTTGGAAACCACTATATTCCTTACCAAGTGGGTTTGACTGGGGACTCCAGTGGGAAGGGCTGAGGGAAGGACATAGGCTTTTTGCTGGCTGCCCTAAAATGCATTTCCATGCACTGTCCAGGGTTTGCTACTATTGCCAGTGAGTTTACAGGGCATGGAGAGTCTGTCCTTGCTCTAGGAGCCAACACAAACCTGTTGGTGTCCTGGATGGACATCTAGGATACAGTGTATTGGAGATCAGCGTAGACAGGGTTTGGCTTAGCTCCATGGGCTGCCTAGAAAGAAAGCATGGAGGAGCTGTCCTTTGAATGGAGCCAGAGGGTAGAGTGCAAAGGGACTCACTGCTCCTCTGAGCCTCCCCCCTGTGCTGGTACCAAGGTGATGCAGGGACATGTAAAAGGCAGGGAAGACCTGTAGCAGGGCAACCTCCCTCCTGCAAGTCCTCAGGGGGTGTATGTGCCCTAGTGCATGGCCCTGTGCCCAGCTTTCTGCGCTTTTTTGGGTACAGTCCAACTCTAATGTTGATCACAGCCTGGAAAGCAGTGCCCAGGCAACTTCGACAGAATAGACTGTTTCGAGACAGGCTGTCCCACCACGGGGAGAGGATGCTCAGGAGGACAGGGTGGATGTGAAGCCTGGGAGAAGGGTGGTGGTTCCTCCAGGGGTTTGGGGTTTCTGCTTCTGCTCTGGTCAGCGTGGTGTTGTATTGGTACATTAGGTCAGGACAGTGATAAAAGGGTAGCTCATGGCTGGGACCCATGACTTCTTCCATGTGGCTGGTGACAAAGTGATGTTTTTTGCTGCACCCCTGTGGAATGGTTGTCTCCCCAGCTCGTGCACAGGTGCCCATGCACCATTGCATAAAGCTGGATGGCACAGGCTGGACTCCATTGCTTCCCTTGTCTTTCCTCTGCGGACTGAGAGGAGGTGATGAGGATGCAGGTGGTTTCCCTGCCAGGAGCAATCAGCTCCTTTGGAGCCCCCATAGGGACTGATTTTCCTGCTCTGAGTGTCTTGTGCATCTCTCATGGATGCTGGGTCTCCCCAGGGTATCTCAGAGCAGTTTGGTCTTCCTTGCCTTCAGGTCTGGAGCAGCTCTGATTTGCTCCGGGTGTATTCAGTGTGGGCACAGCTTAGGCTGTCTGCGGGTGTCAGGGTTGTGTCCTCTTCCAGCAGTGCTGCCCAGCCAGCCCCAAAGCTGTCTGCTATGCTGGCTGTGCCAGCACGTGGGACTGGCACGGCTGTGTGGGCTGTGCTTCCATCTCAGCTTTCCATGCAGTGAGTACAAATGGGAAAAGCCAAACTCTAGGGGGATTTCGAAGCAGACATGGCTCTTAGGGCCCTGGAGGGGTCTGGGGCTGTGAGTTGTGCCGCCTCGGCTCCCCCCAAGCTGGCGGTGCTGAGGGAAGTGAGCGTAGCCCTGGGATCTGTGGTTGCCTTTGGTGATGCTGTAGGACATGGCTGCTCTGGGCCCAGTGTGGGCTGCTCCTGCAGCGAGCGAACCCAACATCTTTAGTCCTTGTGGCCGTGGTCACAGACTCCTGCCTTGTCCCGTGACGGTGCCTCACATGCCATCTCCCTGGCCAGTGGTGGCCCTGGCACCCAAGTGGCAGGGGGAAGCAGTCAGCGGGGAATTAAAACAGTACCTGAGGAAAAGGGAGTGCTGCTGCTTTAATTATTTGGCTGCGGTAAGAACTTGGTGTGGAGGAAATTGAACCCAGGGGAAAAAATACTGTAATTTCATGCAAAAATTACATGGCAGCTCTGTGTGATTTACTGCAGCTATTTTGGTGGCCAACTCTGGGGTGTAATTAGAGTATTACTGGATAAGTGGCTGATACTGGAGAGGGTCTTTCCAAGGCATCTCAGCTGGTTTTGCATGCTGGAGAAGGGGTCCAGGCAAGCTGGTCCTGGGGCACCGGAAGGGGGCATGTGTTTCGTCCCCCAAAAGCAGGGAGTCTTGCTGCCTTCTAGGTATTTCGGCACTAGGAGCAGGCACCTCATACAGTATCCCTGGCTGTGCAGACGCCTCATGGCTCACCAGCACCCTTGGGACCCTTGGGGAGGCACCAGGGTCTTCTTGGGCTCTGGGGCTGCTGGTGTGGGGTTGGTGGCATGGCTGTGTTGTGTCTCTGGGGGAAGAGGGTGCACAGGCTCAGCCTTGCTGGGAAGCAGTGCCAATGGGATTTTTCCAGCATCTCCTGTGTCTTGGTGCCATGGCATTTTCCGGGGAGCCAGGACAGGATGTGATTTCCAGTTGTGGGCATCAGCRTGCTGAGATCTGGGATGCTGGGTCTGGTCTTTGCCCCGTGCTGTCCTGCCCTCGTACATGGGGATGGGGATGGCAGGTGGTGTCTGGGGCTCTCCTGGCGTGCTGCAAAAAGCAATCCTCATCTGCTGCCAGCCCCACAGCCCATCCCAAGCATCACCACAGGGACAGGAGAATGAGCGGGAGCAAGGACCCAGCGCCTGGTGCTGGGTGAACGGAGGGGCCTGGCACAGGTCCCCCTCCAGCGGGATCCGCTCTGGACTGTGACCAGCCTGTCAGCTCCATGCCCAGGAGCCCTCACGAGGGCCGACCGCTCGCACTGCGAGGTCCCCTTGCCATCTGGCCAGGGCAGGCAGCCCAGCAGCCTGCAGCTCCGCCGCAGCCCAAAGGCGAGCAGGCAGCCGTGCCAGGGCCTGCCGGCTTGGAGCTGCGAGACACACAGTCACGGACTGTCAGCTCCGTAACCCGCCTTGCCGATGCCCGGCCAGCCCCTCCTTCGGCACTGCGCTATGGGGCAGGAACAGGGGACGCACGTGGGGGCAGGCAGGAGGGGGCATAGGCTCCTCTCCTTCCCCTGCCTCCCTTCAGCCCAGCGCTGGCAGCAGGGTGCAGCCTGCAAACGGGGACCTAGAGGCAGGGAGCCGTGCTGAGCCAGCGCAGCGTGTACGCCCCCGGGCATGTTGGAGCACCCGGCCAGCTCTGCCCGGGCTCCTTCTCTTCCAGGCACTCAGAGCCAGCGTGAGCCCTCAGCCGGGCTCTGTGCACCCACTGCTGCGTGATTGCATGTGGGCACCGCTCCCTCACRCATGTACGCCTCCCTCCCGGCCGCACGTCCAGCCCCCGGCCCAGCCCTGCCCGCTCCGCTTACACGTTTAGCCCCAGCACTGTGCAGTGCCCTGGGAGAAGGTGTCCCGGGAGAAGAAGTACCCCCTGCATGGCTCAGCCCTGGGCTCTGCAGTGCAAAAGCACAGCCYGTGCCCTTAGCAAGGGGAGCTTGGGAGGTAGCTGGGGGCTTTGACACCGCATCGGGCCCAGCTCACCACCTGCTGAGCCCCGTTGCCACGCTCGCAGCTGCCCCTGAGGCCGCTGGGCTCCTGGAGGTGTCCCCAAGCTCCTCGGCCTGCTCCCGCCCCGCCTGCTCTCCGCCTGCCTTCCCGAGGAGGTGAGCGTGCATGTTCGTTATCTAAATCAGTCATGCTGCGATCTAATGAGCCCTTTGGAGAGTGCGTGGGGCGGGACAGACAGTGCTGGGGGGATTCAAGGAGACAGCGTTTCTGCTGGAGAAGCAGAGGGATTACTGCGTTACACACACTGCGCCGCCTGCCCAGGGCACTTCTCTGAACCTGTCCAAAACCCACACCCCTGCCAGGTTTCCACAAACACCCATCCAGCAGAGCCGCTCTCCCCTGGTAGCAYCGAGCATTGGAGCAATGCCCAGCGCACATCCGCTAGCAGCTCTGAGGTCCTCCATACGTCCCTGAGACAGCCGCAATCCCAGCAAAGGAAGCCAGGCCTGGCCTGCTACATGCACAAGACATGGGGATGGGGGACCCGATTTGGCTGGGGAGTCAGGAGGGTGCTGTGTGCCAGGTCCTCATGATGGAGCATACAGAAARCATCTGGCAGCTGCTTGCTGAGATGCCCTAGAAAGCCATGACCTGGTGAACAGGCACGGTGTGCGGTGACCACAGAGCCCCCCTGCTCCTCGGCCTTGGCAAGGACGGTCCTGGCTGGGAAGGCAGCATGGCACCCTTCAGGGTGATGGGCTGGGCTGCCCGGCAGGGCAGGACTTGGCTGTGTAGCCTGTCAGGCTCAGACGCATTGGGGCATCTTTGCTCTGGCCTCGTACAGACATTGTGGGATGAAGGGATGTCTCCTCTACTGGCCGCTTATCAGCCACACTGGGAACTCACCCTGGTTTCGGGTCTGTGCTAGCCCTGTGGGGAGGACCCAAAGGCTTTGGCTGAGGGAGGCGCAAACCAGAGTGGAAAGTGTCCTTGAGCAGGACACTGCTGGTTCCCACATCGTAGGTTGCTGTCTCAGTTGCTCAGACCTGCAAAGTGGGATCTGGTGTGGGACCAGGCTCCCTGACAGCCAAATGTGTCTGTTTTGGCATCTGCCATGTCCTCCCTGGCCTCCTGACTGGCCTGGAATATGGTTCGTGCATCTCACCCTGCAGCACCTTGAGCCCCAGAGCAATCCTAGGCACCACGTCCACGTCTCTCAGGGCATGCCTCTCAGGTCCTGAATTTATCATCCAGATGTTGCCTCTCCCTCCAGCAGTGAAATCACCTGGTGCTGGTCCTGATCCAGCCCCTGTGCATCCAGCCCCTTCCCCTAGGCTGGTGGGATCTGTCACCTGAACTGTGTCACCATGACTTGGTGGCCAAGATGGTGTTGACAGCAATGGCTGTAGCATGAAGTGGGGAAGATACCAGTGCTGCAATTGTCCCTTCTGGACTTTGGAGCGGAAAGCTGGCTCACAAGGATGGGTGCTGTGGCTGCTCTCTGGGCTCACAGCAAGGTGCTCTGGGGATAGGGGCAAGGCAGGTTGGGAGCTGGGGGTGCTCTGCCCTCTGCCCGGGACTGATCTTCCCCTGGGGCAGGGAAGATGCTCTGTCTGATGTATTTTCAAAGGGGACATCGAGTGATGGCAGCTGGCTAAAATAAATCTGCTGCCATGGCAACAGAAACACTCCCATTGCAGAACTTCCTAGCAACCAGCTGTTTGGCAGCAGCGGTAACCAGGGCCAGGAGGGCAATGCTCGGCCTCTGTGCGCCTGTCGCCTCTGCCCGGCTGGCACCCACCTGGGCCTGCAGCCCTGGAGCGGCACCGGGGGCCAGCCTGCCCTCAGGTGGGCTATTTTCAACCTTGGCGTAAGGAGCATCCTGATGTGGCTGCCCTGTCCTCCCCTCCACCACCCTGGCGTGTCCCCTGGCCTGGAGGTGTGCAGGCGCTGGCACCCCGCTGCAGTGCCCCGGCTTGCAGAAAGGGCTGAGTCAAGCATCCACATGCAGTTCACCCCATGGCACTGCCAGGGCCTGGCACCCGCCTGGGGGTCTCCAGCATGTCCCTGCGTTGAGCCATGGCGTGTGGAGGCTGCCGGACTGGGATCCCCGAGGGGGCATCCCTGGCCGAGGGAGATCGGTGCCCTGTTGGGCTGTGGAGCAAACCCTGGGCACAGGGGGCTGCACGGGGCCACAGGGGCGGGTGCTGTGGTTTGATTTGCGTCAGTCACTTCTCCTGTAAGTTTGAAAATAACTTGCATAGCTCATGGTCAGGAGGGGGAGGGAGGCACCGAGCCAACTGTGAAACACAGTCTCAGCTGCCAAGTCCAGAGGGGTGGTGAGGGGGAGCGTCATGCCAGGGCATGCAGCCTGGGCTGCTCCGCTGGCTCCACAGTACTGTGAGCAGCTGCCCAGGGCACGCGAGGAGCTGGACCTGCAGGCAAGGAGCAGGGATGGGACCTGCTGCAAGCCACTGGTTGTATGGTAGAGGTAGGCCAGGACCTTCTCTGGGACCAGCAAGGTGCCATCCAGGCGATAGGCTTTACCTGGAGACCCATCTAGCCCCTACGCTGCTCATCACTGTCCTGAAACCCAGTCCCAAGCCCAGATAGCCACAGCCAGGCTCCTCTTGGCTCTGGGGCTTGAGATAGAGGCTGGTGAGTCCTGGCCATGTGTTAGGATCATGGTGGCAGGGATTTCCACTTGAACTTTCTCCTCCAGGAGGGGTTGCTCTGGGACACACCATGACCCAGCACCAGCAAATCACAGAGGGATGTGTTGTACGGACTGGGGAGGCGAGGGCCAGGCAAGCTTTTGCCCCGGGCTGGTACAGCTGGGCCCCACGGCGTGGGATAGGTTCCCAGTTCTGCTCTTACACCTCATAGCATGAGGTTCATCCAGAGCCATCCTGGCTCTCTCCTGGCACTCTGGCCCCATGGCAGCACAGACCTGTAGGGCAGGGCAGGGCTGGACCCCCTGCCCGATCCCTGCTGGCCTCGGCACCTCGCCAAACCCAGGCTCTGTCCTGGAGCATGGTGCAGAAGAGGGACATGCAGGGGCTGCAGAGAAGGAGGCTGCAGCCTGGCCTCCTGCCAGCCTGGTGGATAGGGCCATGGGCAGGCTCGAGGCTTGGTGGGGCAAGGGCTTGAAGCATCACAGTGGGAGGCCAGCTGGGCACGGTACCCGCTGGCTGTGCCGCTGCTGCTGCTCCTCTGCGGGGCTGGACCCACCTCCCTGGGCAGGGGTCACCCGTAAGCACCAGCTGCCCCTCTCCCCCCCCCATCAGTGCATGCCTGGGGGGTGATTAGCAGCCCTAATGAGATGCAAGCTGGGCTTTGACTGACAATCTCGCACCAGCCGTGATGCGTGACGAGGCAGGAGATGCTTTGGACAGGCCTGTGCTGACACCCGGAGCTGCCTCCAAGCTGCCGCCAGGCTCCTTGCGTGTCAGCCACCTGCGACGGCGGGCCTGTGACTGACACGGCCCGTCACGCCTCTAAYGGGCATTTGGTTCAATTAGCGGCACGTCAGGCCAGCTCTGCTCAGGCGAAGCATTGACCCGAATACGCTCGCCTCCGCTCGGCAGCTACCGGCGAGACCCTCGCTGCGGGACGCCGCCAGCGCGCCGTGCTGGGGCCGCCCGGGGGGGCTGGTGCCTGCGGAGCAGCCCCCGGCTGTCCCTGTGCCCCCGCAGTGCCCTTCCCGGGGGCACCAGGCACCCAGCGCCGTCCCACCCGCCCGGCTCCAGGAGCGAGTCCCTGGGAAGGATGGTACTGTGGAGGGCACGGCAGGGACAGCCCAGGCTTTGCAAGCGGGGAGCTGTCAGAGACAGGCCTGGGGCACCGGCTGCGGTGCAGAGAGCCGGCGGTGAGGTGCCAGGGACAGCGCGAGGGGCTGTGGCGTGCTCATGGGGCACTGCGGGGGGCTGGCTAAAGGATACCGTAGGACACTGTAGAGGACTGGCTGTGGGACACTACGGGGTGCTGCAGAGATCTGTCTGTGGGACGCTGGGGCACTGCAGAAAGCTGGCTGTGGGGTGCTATGGGGCAGCACAGAGAGCCAGCTTTGGGGCCCCGTAGGGTGCAGTGCAGAGGGCTGGCTGTGGGGTGAGAGAAGGCAGTGCAGAGGGTTGGCTGGGGGTTGCTGTGGGGCAATATCACCCATGAGGTGCTGTGGGGCAGTGAAGAGCACGAGCTGCAACTTTGGGTCCCGTCTGCATGGACGAATGCTGTAAGACCCAGGGCTGGGGATCCCAGCTGCCGTGCTGCGAGCTCCGATTAGCCTCGTGTCTGGTGCTGCTGGCAGGGGACAGCAAATTAATTATGGATGAAAGGAGCAGTGTCTCTGCCCAGGCCTGGTGCGAGCGAGCCTCCGCTGGACTCCTTGCTGTCTGTCCTTGCTCCAGCTGCCCACACCACCAGCAAGGAACCGGTTTGGGCATTGCCAGGCAGCAACAACCCACCTCATGAGCATCCCTGCCTGGGATGCACCTGGCCCTGCTGCCTGGCAGTTGGGGCTGGTTCTGCTGTGCGCTGGCCTCCAGTGAACAGCACATGGCTCAGACAGGGCAAGCCGTACTCTCCTGTGGCCTGCCTGGCTGCTGGGAGAGGGTTAACGCTGTGCAGAGCTGGCTGTGGATGTCCCATGCATGTGGCAGGCAGCTCAAACCTGCTCTGTCCCATGTGCAAACACCTTCTGGTGCGCCAGGCTGCCCAGCCACATGAACCAAGCTCTGCACGGGGGCTGCCCTTAGCCTGCAAGAGACTCTGTGCCTTTCCTGTCCTGGGGTGGTCCTGGGGAGATGGGGAAATCGCTGTGGCTCCTCACACCAGAGAGGCCAGCAGGAATTCATGGCCCTCCTGAGCCTGGTGTGCTGCCAGTGCCAGGTCATGTCCCGTCCTTGGAGAGCTTGGTGCAAAGCTGGAGAAACCTTGTCATGTGTTAGCCTGGATTTATAGCAGCTCTGCTGCCCTGGCCCTGGTCTTCACCTCTGTGGAGCTTCCTGCCTCCATGTGCCACTCCCAGCCTGGAGCTGGTGCCACTGGGGTCTAAGAAGCATTGGAAAGGCTGCTTTTGTCCAGATGTGCAGCAAGGTGCTCTGTGGAGCTGGCTAATGTGACAGGGCCCTGCACTCAGCTTGAGTGCTGCAGCCACAGGAGGTGACACTGGTGGAGGCCATGATGATGCCCATCCCTGAGATAACTGCACTTAGGAGCTGGTGTACCTGGGAAGTGCCATCTCTTGGGTGAGGATGATTTCTTCGGTCCTCTCGGCAAGGATGCCATGGGGCAATGACTGTCCTGAAGCAGTGCCCTCCACCACCACTAGCCTCTCCATCAGCTCTGCATGGTATCCCCTGGGACAGTGTACCATAGGGGTTGTTGGAAGCCTCTGGTCCTTGGAATATTTCCTCCAATACCTGCAATTTTTGTGTGCAAGGAGTAAATAAGCATCAATTAACCCCTAGAGCCATGCTCATGCTACTGGAGAGCACCCGGCAGAGCGCTCATTAGTGGCCCTGTCGCTGTTTCCTCTTGTTAACTAGCATACGAATCTCAGCCAGGTAATGGGCTCATTAGCTGGCCTGACTAGCAGCCAGGCCAGATGTGCAGCCCCCAGCAGGCCCACACCAGCAGCTGGGCCACTTGGCTGTCTGCAAGGGGATCGGGGCTTTCTGGGAACTCTCAGGCTCTTCTGTGAGTGCAGCCAAGCTGCCTCTGCCAAGATAAACAGAGGAGCTCTTGGACTGGCTTTGCAAAGCTAACCCTGTGTGCTTGCCCCACTGCTACTCACTTGGCAGCCGCAGGGAGTGCTGACCCTGGCCTGACAGGAGAGCCCTGCACAGATGCTGCTGACAGTGGTTCCCATGCACACTCGGAGCTGTCAGCAGGCATCAGACTCAGAACTGAGGAAACCAGGTTTGCAAGGGGACACAGCACATCCAGGATGAAACCACGCTGTTGGTGCTCCTTGTGTTTTTGTGCTTTTGCTCAGAAAGATCCTAGGCAATGTGTGGACAGCATGAAAGGGTGGCAGACCAAAGGACAGTGACTGGGACAGCATATAGGAGCATGGTTTGTGGCAAGGGACAGGGGCAGATCAGCAGGGCTTGGACACAAGCCAGAACCCCTGAATTCTCCCTACTCTTGTATTAGGGAAACACTTGCACATGGCTCCAGACAGGTCCCTCGTATGTTAGCTCTCCTGCAGGCCGTAGGAGACCAGGTCATACCCCCTCAGATAGTGGAGAGCTGAGCTGGGGGTGAGGGATAGGGGAAAAGCCCAGAGCTCTCTGTGCTCTGAACTTGGACCAGACTTCCCAGAGGGGCCCATTGGATCCCTCACAGATCAACAGACTGGAGATGGGGATGGGACATGGTTCTGCATGTTGGAGAGGACCATACAGGTCAGCAAATCTGGGATCCTGCAGGGTGTGAGACAGCGAGCTGCCTTGGCCCAAGCATGGGGCTGGACCTGGGCAGATCTGTCACAGAGCTGTGAGCTCCAAAGGATGGAGAATCCAGCCCTTTCCGGGCTCTGGAGCTTGGCAGTGCCATGACACCCCATGGTCATTCACACTTGTGGCAATGCCAACACGTCTTATTGCTCAGCTAAATTTGCTTGGTGCCAAATTCTGGCCACTGGCTCTTGTTCATGTCTAACACCCATCACTGGCTAAGCTGAGTCCAGCACCCAGCTTCTCAGCAGTTCATCCCAGGGCATGCACGTGGGGACGCGTGGGGGCCCCGCTGCTTCTTGCCGCTGGTGAGGGAGCTGGCTTCCCTCCCAGGGCAGGGGACAGGAATGAGAAGAGGGTGGCATCCACTGCAAGACGGGGCCTGCCTCGCAGCTCACGCATGGTCCACGGCCCAGCACCTGCCTCCCCACCCTCTCACCGGCTGCACCAAGTGTGGGGGCCCCTTTGCTCCATGGTTGGCCTAGGCCAGGGCTTGTGCGATCCTGCTCTAATTTGAATTGCACTTGCCCTCCTTCCCCCCACCTCCACTTATCTCCTGGGGCACAGGGGAGATGGGCAGGATGTCCAGTCCCCCATTTTACCCTGAGACCCTTGGGCATCCCAAAGATAGAGGATCAACCCCTGGGGCATGCAGCTTGGGTCATACTGGCTGCACGGCAGCCTGGAGGCTGCAGAAATGAGCTAGATATTGGTCTAAAACGGTGGTCTCCTTTGAATGGTACTGAGCACCCCCAGCTTCCCTGGAGGAGTCCCCGGGGCTCAGCACTGCACTGGAAGGGCAGATGGGTGGCGGCTGGGCAGGCTGGTGCCAAGCTGAACTTGGGAGTGCAGCCTACATTTGTGCCCGGTGTGGATGCCAGGCTCTGGGGATCTGAGCTGCCGCCTCCCAGCCTTACGCTGGCTCCTGCCACCCAACTCTCCCTGCCAGGTCCCAGCAACGATGCCAGGCACAATCTCGCCAGACAGTGTCTGTCCGGTCAAAAGGACACAGGGAAAATGCTCCGAGTGCAGCCAGTACAGCGCTGCCAGATGCAAATTGATAGTCAAGTCACTCATCCAAACAATGGGGTCCGGCTAATCCTTCTACAATGGGACTAATTGCTAATCAGACCGATTTCACACTAGCTGTTCCCCTGACAATGAGGCTCCGTGGAGAAGGGCTCCTCAGGGGGTGAGGAGGCTTCATGGGAGCACCACAGATCCCGCCAGCCCCCAGGGCCAGGCGCTGCACCAGTGACCGTCTGGGCCAGCCTGCAGCAGATGGGCACCGGGATGGCACTGGGGTCTGCTGTGCTGGGAAAGCCTCCAGCAGCCAACTGCTAGGACCTCCTTCCCCGTGGGGCTAGCCCAGGCTCTCTGGGCTCCAATCCCCCTCCCTTCTCCCCCCAGATCTCTTGGCTGCCAGGGTCTAGAGGTGCCTGAAATGATGGAGAAGTGTCATGTCACAACAGGGAGCCCTGGCATGGTCTGGATGTGGTCTGGAGGCTGAGGTGCAGAGCACGGCAGGGATGTGGTTTGGGGCCGTGGAGCTGTGTGGAGCGATGCTGTTGGGGGGGGGGGGCAGCGTGGATCAGTGGTCAGTGCTCTGTCAGCCAGGCTGTGTGACCTTGGGTGAGGGGCTCTGCGTGAAGGGATGGAGGTGGGACGTTAGCAGCATCTCCCTGCTCTCTGCCATCTCTAAGAGCTCGTCCCCAGAAACTCCAGCCGCTGTGAGTAGGGGTGATGTTAACCACCCCAACAGTGCACCCACAGGCTTGTGTGATGAGTTGTCAGTTATTTGTATGGCTGTGCCCAGGAGGAGCCAGTCACATGTCTCTGCTTGTCCAGGAAGGATATGCATTGCAACCTCCTGTCCCACCATCTAGGCCTGGAGAGCTCTCCTGTGGGCAGGGACCAAGCCCTGTGCTCAGTCACAGGCCCGAGGGCAGTGAGGTGAGGGCATGAGGGGCTCAGCCCTGCATGCAGCATCACCCTGGGGCAAGTGGTGCTTAAGCCCAGTGCTGGGTTGGCTGTGTGCCGCCTGCACATATCTTGTTGTGCCACTGGAATGGGGGGACAGGGCAGAGTGGCATGGGGACAGACAGGGAGACAAACGTGGTCATCCTTGCTGGCTGCAAAGGTCCAGGCTGGTGTATGAAGTGGTGCAGGGCTGGAGGGCAAAGAGGGACAGAGAGGTATCGGAAGTGCAGTGGGGCACTGGCCACTGGCACCTGCTTTTGCATGCTTCCCCCTGCACCCTGCCCAGCTCTGCCAGAGCACTGGACATATCCCAGCTGAGGCAGCTGCTGACCAGCGTGGCTGACAGCCCTGCTGGCTCTCTCCCTGTCCCTGRTGTCCCGTGCACATCACTGCACTGCCAGGGGCTGCCTGAGAGCTAAGCCCCGGTTTCCAGGGTGTGCAATCAGGTCTTCCCCCCCCAGTCCCTGGCTGGGTGCTGTGGGCCGAGGGTTGCTCGTGAAGCTGCCTGGGGGCTGCTGGGGTGGTGTCAGGCAAAGCTAGTGTCTGCCTGCGTGGTGCTAATAAGCTCTTGGCCCGCCTCTGTGCAGTCAACTGCCCTGCTGAGGTGCACCCAGAGTCATGGCCAGCCGAGCGCATCCGGGTGCTAATGAGGAGAGAGCCAGACTTGCCGCGCCTTGCACTTAATTGCTGCAGTCTTTTGGCTCTTAATGAAGCTCTGTTGCTGAAGCTCTGTAGCTCTGGCAATGGCCTCCCCTCCCCTCCTCTCCCTTGGGCAGCCTGACCCTGCCAGCTGCCCTCAGCCAGCCTTGTCCCCTGCCTGACGCCAGCCTGGCCCTGGCTGCAGCCTGGGTGGTGCTTGGTGCCTGGGTGTCCTGCATTGGAGGGGCTTAAACAGGAGGGAGGCAGTGGCTGAGGAGGAGCGTGGCACTGGGCTGATTGTCATCCCTGTCCGGTCTTGGCATTCCCCAGGGATGCTGGCACTAGCAATTCCCTTCACTCTCTCCCTGTTGCCCCAGCCAGTGGCTGGTCCGCAGGGTGCTGGCCTGATGCTTGCCCCGGGGCAGGGCCAGTGCAAGATTGGCAACTCTTCTTGCCACCTCTGGCTGAGGGAATGCTGTGCCCTCTCCTTGCCTGGGCTGCAAGTCTCTGGGCAAGGACCTTTCTCTTTCCCTCCCTGCAGTCGAATGGTCTCAGGGCTCTGCAGCTGCAGCCTGGCTCCCCGCACATGGGCTGGACCTGGTGTCCCCCAGCATCCCCACACTGCTTCCACCATTGGGGAGGCTGTGACCCCACATCCCACCAGCGAACCAGGCTCCACGCTGAGGGAAGGACCCCCAAACACCCGACACCTCTGTCCATGCTGTGCACGGCACCTCAATCACAGAGGGCTGCAGCTCACAGACTGAGCAGACTCAGGGAGGGCATGGGGCCCGGCATGGGGCCGTCAGCTCTATGGAAAGTCCCCAGTCTTGCATGAGCTGCCCAGCAGCCCTGCCAGGAGAACAGCCACTGCCACGTGGCTCCCTCAGGACATACCTGGGACCTTGTCACCCAGTGAGGATGACAGTCACACCGGGAGGGTGGCTGTGAGTGCCATGTGCTGGTAGCAGCAGCAGAGCCGCATGTCCTAAGTACTGGTGCTGCATTACTCATGTGCTGGGAGGGCATGGGGAACCCCACTTGCTGGGGCAGAAAAAAAAGCCCAGAGCTTTCCTTCCTCTTCTCTGCCAAGTGGGCAGCCCCAGGCATCAGCAGGTTGGCTGCTGGCTGCTCTCATCAGCCCAGGCCAGGCCCTGCTCGGGTGTCCCCAACCCCCAGGTGTCCGTGTGTGGGTGCAAGACAGCATTGCTGGGGCTGAGCTGGCCTGTGGGTCTGGCCCTGCAAATGTGCTGCCACTGTGTACACTGTTTATGTCCTCTGCCGTTCACACAGTGGCTTAGTTGCATGGTGGGGAGCATGGGTCATGGCATAGCTCAAGAGAGAGGTCTTTGTAAGGGGGGAATGGAAGGCTGTCCCTTGGCTTGCTCTGGCTGAGGATGCTGAGAGACAGTGCGGACAGCCAGCGCCATGGAGAGGGCAACAAGGCAGACTGTGTCCCAACCTATTCCCTGCGCTGTGCCAGCCCCAGCCTGCCCTGTTCCTGGCTGTGCAGTGGGGCTGCGCAGGAAGGGGTTAATGGCTAGCCCATACCTGCAGTTGCATTTTAAAGATGTGAAATTAAAGCCCGTAATTTATTCTCCCCACACACGAAGGAGCAATTAGTTCTAAACACGGCTTAATCAGTCAGCGCGAGATTGATTTCTGTAGACTTGGATTTGGTGGCTGCTGGCGAGGAGCCAGCCTGGGAGCAATCTCCAAATAAATGAAGTGCAGAGAAGTAAGCCATTACATAATATGATAGATGAGGCTGGAACTCACTCGCCTCTTCATTAGTATTCCACTGTACGCCGGCAAAGGCACCAAACTTTCTCCCCAGCACCTTGGTTTTCCCGCCTCCTCATCTCTCTACCCTTCCTGCAGCTCATCTGGGGCCAAAGCTTGGGCAGAAAGAGCCCGCATGCCTCCCTTCGGCAGCCCATGTCCCCTCTCTGCAAAGTCCCTTGTCCTCAGGCAGGCAGTGCCAGCACAAGGGTTTCTACACCTTGCACCTACTCCTCTCTGCTCTGCTCTTCCCTGGGCTCTGTGTCTTGCCTTTCTCCTTTGACCACTTGGGAAACTGAGGCACAGAGTACTAGGACAGCTTCCAGTGAGCTACATCAAACCAGCAGGCAAGAGCCAGATATCCTCACCCTCTTTGGTCATCAGTCTGAAGACGTCACCTCAGCATTACCTGAGCCCATCACCCCACAGGATAGTGGGCAAGGTCCCTGACTGCTGGGTGGTTCAAGGTCTGTGGTTGATTCCCACCTGGAAACTGGCCTGAGATGGGCTCAGTGATGCATGGACTGTGGCCAGACCTGGCACAGCTGGGGCAGCCTGGTCTGACCTGTTCCTGCAGGGGCTGGGGCAGCTCATGCAGTTCCTCACTGTGCTCTCAGTGCAAATGTGGAGGAGCTAGGCATACTTGCATTGGGAAGGGGACTCATGTGCAAGCTTCCTGCCTCCTCCTGCCTTCTTCAAGAAGCTCCCTGCTCCAGCCAGATAGCTATTCAGAGCTGCAGCAACAACAAAGAACAAGAAGAGCAGAATATTGCTCTCAATAAGAAAATCTCTTGTGATGCTGGATGTGGATCCAGAATGCCAGAGGTGTATGGGGAAAGCATTCCCTGACCAGCTCTTGTGTTGGCAATGGGGTTTGCAGCTGGATTTGCAAATCCTCTGTATGGTGGTATCAGAACCCCTTGGGCAGGGTGCTGCCTGTAGAGAGCTAACTCTCCTCTCGAGAGAGAACTGCTAGCCAGGCTGTGGCTGCTGCAAGTGTGCTGCTCTCACTGGAGTTGTGTTTTTGTGCAAGACTATCCTTGGATTGCTAGTTTTCAAATGTACTGCAGGGKTTGAGACCGTGGCCCATTCTCAACCATGGCTCCAGCACTGTGAGAGTCCYACATGCCTGCTCTCTGTGTCCCTGAACCTAAACCTTTTCTAAGTGCTCCCATTTCTGCCACACAAACTGCAGAGAACCAGTCTCTCAGTTTGGGTCCCTCTCCCCACTTGCTGGGTAGAGCAGGTCTTTCAGGSACAGGATGTCTCTCTCTCACATAGGGTTGATGCTTTGCTTTAAACTACTATGGAAGCTTCCTCACACTGTGGGAATCATATTTCTTCCTTCCTGGTGATGAGAGAGGAGGGGGAGCTCATGATGCCAGGCAGGGAAAGTGGTTTGGAGTCAGCATGGACTACAATCCTGAGTGTTGGTACCCAGCAGTGTATGGGTGGGTGAACGGTGGTCCATCTGCCCATGGAGCTGATGAGGGAGCAGGCCACAGGAACCTATGGGTGCCTGGCAGTGGGGAAAGCAGGCTGGGACCTCTGCAGAGGTGACAATGTGCTGTGCTGTGCTGGGAGCATCTCGGTGGGCTCTTCTGGGCTGTGTGGGTGGCCTGGGCTGGGCAGGAGAGAGAAGTCCAGAAACTCCTCATTGACGTCCCTGGCTTCGGTGTGGAGCAGGGCCCGACTGCCCCTGCTCTTGCTGCCTCTGGCACCTTTTCGTTCCCCAGGCTCCAGCAGGGCCGCTCCTGACTCCTGCCAGTTGAGAAAAGCTCCCCAAGACTTGCTTCTGCCTGTTGTGGGGCTGGTACAGGTCCTCTGGGCATGTAAAGACTCCCCTCACACTCCCCATCATGACTGCAGTTACGCTTACAGATCCCTTTGCTGATAGATGCAACAAAGGGCCAAGGACCACTGGTCCTGGAGGTAAAATGCCTGGCAGTGCCATGGGTGAGACCAACCAGCTGAGCCCTTGGAGCCCCAGCGGAGCAAAACCCCTCTGCCTCAGAAAGCTGTGGCAACCCAGAAGATGGAGTCCAGGTCCCCTGCACCACCCTGTGCCCCCTCCAGCCCCACAGGCAGTCCCCACTGTGCCCATGGTGCTGGAGCTGATGCTGACCAGCTCTTCTGTGCTTGTTGTCTCCGCAGAACTCCATCCGACACAACCTCTCCCTGCACACCCGGTTCATCCGCGTGCAGAATGAGGGCACTGGCAAGAGCTCCTGGTGGATGCTGAACCCCGAGGGTGGTAAGACCGGAAAGACGCCCCGCCGGCGGGCAGTCTCGATGGACAACAACAGCAAGTTCCTGCGGATCAAGGGGAAGGCCAGCAAGAAGAAGCAGCTGCAGGTGACGCAGGAGCGTGGGGAGGACAGCCCTTCCTCCCAGCAGGCCAAGTGGTCAGAGAGCCCTGCTTCCCACGCCAGCGATGAGTACGACGCCTGGGCAGACTTCCGGACACGGGCCAACTCCTCAGCCAGCACGCTGAGTGGGCGCCTCTCGCCCATCATGTCCAATCATGAGCCAGATGAGTTGGAGGAGGACGATGGTACCCCGTCCTCTCCTCTGATGTACCCCAGTCCCTCCAGCACCATGTCTCCTTCCCTGAACGCCCGTTGCTCTGTGGAGCTGCCCCGGCTGACCGATCTGACTGGCACCATCAGCCTGAATGAGAGCCTCGGGGAGAGCTTGCTGGATGACTTGCAGGATGGCTATAACATGAGCCCTTCGCAGCAGCTCCCCTCTGCTGCCCTGCGGCAACGGAGCTCCAGTTTCACCTTCAACTCCAAGTGCTCCACCATGGGGGCTGCCACCAACACATACTGCGGGACTATCTACAGCCAGCCGGCCATGAGCCTTATGCGCCGCCTGCCCATGCAGACCATCCAGGAGAACAAGCAAGCCACCTTCTCACCAGTCAGCTCCTACAGGAACGCCTCACTGCAGGACCTGCTCTCCTCCATCTCCTATGCGCACAAGGAGAGCATGGTCCAGGGGGACCTGCCCCTGCCGCAGGCCAGCCCCATGGTGCCGGCCCGTGGCCACAGACAGAACCCACTCCTGTGTGGGAGCGGGGAGCAGGGCTTGTCCTCCTACCCGGCCCACTCGGCCTCTCTCATGAAGAGCAACACTTTGTACCACCCGTCACCAGCCAGTCACCACCCTGCGGTCAACACCAGTGCCTTAGCTAATCCTGTCAGCCTTATGAGCTTGCCCAGTGACACATGCAGCATGACAGCCATGCCGCACCATGGGCATCTGCATTCCTACGCTAATAACCAAGGGGCACACATGAGCTTGCTGGATTCACTGCAGGGCCCCTACCCAGGGGTTGTCCATCCCCCTGTGTTGGGCCAAGACAGGTTCCCAGCAGACCTGGACCTGGATATGTTCAACGGGAGCTTGGAGTGTGACGTGGAGTCAATTATCCTGAATGACTTTATGGACAGCGATGAGATGGACTTCAACTTCGACTCAGCTCTTCCACCGCAGAACGCGCTCAACATGCCCACACTGCCTGGGGGCCCACAGCCCACTAATCAGAGCTGGGTGCCTGGGTGATACATGCCCAGACACTTGCCACCAAGAAGTCACAAGGGGAACATTGAGACTAACTTTTTTTTTTCCTTTCTCTTCTGCCTTTATTTGTTAAGATGGGCTAGAGCCATCGGTTTAAACTTGAGATCAACACTAAACACAAACCATAGGGTCAAACATTGATAGAGGCGTAGGGCCTGGCCCCAGCCCCTAGCCAGCCAGATGGGAATGGCTGGGCATACCACAAAGCTAGTGCCCGATCTGCTGGGGTCCACTGCCCTGTCAGGTCCTCCCACTAGCACTCGCCAGAGGAAGCAGGGTGAGCAGGCGGGAGAGGCAGCTGAAGCCGCGTGCGGTTCCCCAGGGCATGCATGGGGGAGCAGGAAGGAAAAGCCTTTCCAGACAGTTCAAATGCCCCGCTGTGCTGGTGTTGGTTTAATTTCTCCTTGTGTTGGTTGTCCTTGGGCTGGGTGATGGAGTGGTGACGGCTGGTGGTGTAGGACTCCCCTATGTGGGCATTGCTAGTGCACCCCTGCCTGGAAAGGGACCCTTTTCTCTGAGCCACCTCAGAAAATTATGTCTCCAAGTGGAAGTGTCAGGAGCAGGAAACCTGCTTCGGGGCAAGGTACCTCACTACCATCTAGATCATTATGGGGATTTGAGCTCTGTGGAGCTCAGCCCTCAGGCTCTTCTGCTCGCACACCCAAGCCATGTCCACTGCAGCGGTTTCCTTGTATGGCTCCAGGCAGATTTTCTTACCAAATAGTGAGAAGCGGGGGTTGGTGATGGCRGGAAGAGTATGAACTCTGCAGCAGTAGCAGCTGGGCCAGCATTTTGGCAGCCAATGCATGCACCAGCCTATTCCAGTGCTAGCCAGGGGCTCTGGATGCCTTGGTCACAGGCATGTGTGTCTGCAGGAAAACAGTAGTACCAGGCACTGCCTGCCCAAAGCACACGTGTGCACACTCTTGCATGTGTGGTACACAGCTCTGCCTGCCCTGGCACACAGAGGCTGTGTGTGAATGTGGCCCTGCTAAGAGTGACATGCTGCTAGCCTGGATTCCCTGTGCCAGAGGCAGGCCAGGGGGACTTCACAGGGTCGGGGGGAGGGGGCGTATTTATTTGATTTCATGCACTCTTTTGCCATTGAGTTATTGCATTGGGAGAAAGAGTCCAGCTTAGGGAGAGAGGAGAAGAGAGCCCATGGGCAATGCATGTGCCCATCACAAGTCCCATCTTGGCTCAGACATGGCTTTGGGTGTTTAGTGCTGGGGCCTTTAACATAAGTTGGGGGACTGTGATACTGATCATCCTTGGGAAGGGTGCCTATGTGTGTGTGTGTGTGTGTGTGTGTGTGTGTGTGTCAGGAGGGATGTTGTGGCCAGACCTCTAGAGAGAGCATAGTGTCTGTCCTACCACTCGTGAGGGACTCCAGGATTGCTCAGACAGTGTGACCCACGCTACTTGCCCCCATGCTTGAAGGACAGGAAGCAGAGAGGTGCCACAGGGCTCACAGCCACCGTGCGAGCTCCTGGAGATCATTAACTGTTCCAAGAGTGACTCCAGCCAATAACCAGCATGCCTGTCCGTGAGGGCTCACCACGTTGTGCTTGGGCTGACAGGAGAGCAGGTCAGGGCACAGAGGCCAGGGAGGATGTCGGTAAGAGCTGTGTGTTGGGAGCCCAAGTCTGCCTCACACTGTTCTGCAGGGCAGGGATGAACCAGAGCCCTGGGCTCATGGACCTGTTGTAATCCTGCACAGCTGGGGTGAGGGATCCTTGCTCCGGGGCAGCCCAGCTCTTGATGCACCAGAGCCTCTGCCCTGGTCTTTGGAGTGGGGCACCCAGGCAGTCTCATGGGCAGCTGGAGAGGAGGTGCAGGGGCTAGGAGGAGAGGGCTCAGGGAGCTGCTGCTCTGTCCTGTTGGGCTCTCTGCACAGCCCATCTTCCTTTTGGGCATCACAGACTTTCCCTTAATCCCCCTGACCCTGGATTGCAGCAAAGGTTATTCTACTGGATTGGCATGTTTCCCCTGCCCAGCTCTTCCTTTCCCACTGCAGCACCACCTTGTGTATYGCGGTCCAGGCGCTGGGTCCCACTGAGCCAGAGGGGAGTGCAGCTGCTCAGAGCTGGGGCAGTGTGGGACCCGCAGGTGGGTAGCCCTCACACTCCTCTCCTGACCCATGCCTGGGGTATGTCTGTGGCAAAGTGTGACAGAGGAGCCCCATGTGCCACCGCTCACCTTCGCCCTGGGCACACGGCGGGCGTAGTCTCTAAAGACATTCTTACAGGTTAATTATGTTTACATTATTTGATCATGTACAGAATTTAATATATTCTATTATATATAATCTTTCTTGAATGCTTTTTTAAAAAGGATTATTCTTTGGTCAAGATCATTACTGCATTTGTTTTATACATCACCTCTCGTTTCAGGCATATTTAAATCATTGGAAACCAATTACAATTGCAAGTGGCTATTTAATACCTGGCACCCCAGCTCTGCACGTGGGGTGCAAAGGACTGTTAGTGAAGAAAGGTAGGGAGGGCATATGAGGCTGCTGTGGGAGAAAGGGTGTTCTGCCCCCCAAACATGGGAGAAAGGAAAGGGGCCCTGACTCTTCCAAGCAGCCGATCTTCAGGCACACATCCAGCAGCACACCAGCATGCAGGGCAGCATGGGCGAGTTGGGGCTCACCCTGGCGATCAGGTTTTGCAGATGGATTGGCTGGATGAGCCAGCTTCAGGACCTCCCTTTCCACCACTGTGGGTCCCCCACTCCTGGCAGGGTGTTTTCACTCCTGCTGCTGGCAGGGAGCTGAGCTCTGACACCAGGTTGCTTAGGTGCAGGGACCCTCACAAGTCCCAGATACGGGCCATCCGTCGAGGTGGAGGGGAAGCCACACCAGCAGTAAGAGAAAAGCCCCCCTGTCCCATGCCTGCCCTGCTCCTCCCTGCTCGCCTCACCCTGCCCCGCAGTGTGGTGCACCTGGGCATCCACCCCCAGGGCACGTCTTATTGCAAAGGTGTCTTTGTGGTTCGTGACCGTGGGGTTGTCGTGTGTGCGGTGGAGTCGTGTTGGTAAGCGTCGTGTGTACAGTCGTCGTGCAGTGCGAGGGACAGCGGGCAAGAGGAGGCAGGAAGCAGGCACAGACGGTGCAGGCCCAGCTGTTGCCCCCCCAAAGTGACTGGGACCCCAGAAAGGGGGGTGGGCAGTGGCCAGGGGTGCATGGCTGCAGGGGGAGGTGAGACGGGCTGGCCCCGCAGCTGCGGAGGAGAGTGGAGCTGAGGGGCTGGGGTGTGCCTGGACCACGGTGCCTGCGCGCCCTTGCGAGGCCGTGGTGCAGGGTGAACCGGCGCGCGGGGAGCCGTGCCCCAGCCCCATGCCCAGCGCGGGGACGATGGGGCTGAGCTTTGCGCACGCCGGCCACGTAGGTCTCACGCGGAGCCTCAGAGGCGGACGGCTCGGCCGTTCCCTCCGCGGCTCTTGCCACCCTGCTCCTGGCACTGCTACGAGCGGAGAGAAGGGGAAACCAGAGCTTCATCCCGCTGTCTCGTGGGGACGGAGCCGGCGGCAGAGGCTCAAGGTTTCGTCTCTGGAAACGGCTCCCCAAGCACAGGCCGCCTCATGCCATCTCGCTTGGCTTCGGCCTCCCCACGCTCCATCTCCCCCTCTCCTTCCCGGCCTCTGCCGACCCCGTCCATCCCTAGCGGCCCCGTCTCTGCCCCACAGGACAGCCTTTCAGGGCAGGAAGTACCTGCCTGCTCCCGGCCCTGCTCCCAGCGAGCCCGAGCCCTGCCCGGAGCAAGGAGCCAGTGCTGAGGGGACACTGAAGGGGCCCCACCGGTTTGCTTCATACGGCGGTTTCAGTTCGTTCTTTCCCTCGTATTTATAACTGTACAGACTGGGGGGGAGGGTCTCTGACAGGCGTCATCTCTCACCACACATCTATCGTAGGCAATGGTAACTTTCTTGATCGTGCTATTAGAGTTTGTGTATGTGGCAATGTAAAGAACTGTGTATAGTGCATTGTACAGCATATTTTCATGAATAAAATTGTTTTAAATATTACAAGGCTGGGCTGCTGGCATCAATGCTTATGTGTGTCTGGGCCAAGCTTGGAGGGACAGCGCTGGACCAGAGGTTGAAGCTGGAGGGGCCTGGGGACATCTCCTGAGCCCACTGAGGAGAAGACACGATGTTTGGTCAAATGGCGCTTGCTCCCACACCAGCGACAGTGGAGCCATGCACTCGGGCCCGCTGACGACAGGGTAGCCCTGCTTGGTGGATCCCTTTGTAGGGGACATGGAGCATGTCCTATGGCTCCACCAGCCTGGGACACAGGCAGTGAAAGTGGTCTGGCCCTGCCCAGCCCTGCCCAGGAGAGACTCTCCCTGTGCTAGAGCCTTTCCAACCAGATCGTCTTGGGTGTGATGCTGCTGAGGATTTAAAAGGACCCACCGTCCCAGTCATAAAACAGCCTGTAAAACAGGGATGGGTACCAAACCCATCACACACCCAAAACTTGTGCCAGCCTGTGGGAAAAATAGTTTTCTACAGTATCTTGACATTTTTATTGATATTAAAATATATATATATATATTTAACTGACTTTAAACTTTTACTAATAATTTCTAAGATTGACAGGCTGCCTCAGCATCACCACCAGCCTTGTGCTGCCTGGTACGTTCATGGGTGACTCTGTACAGCTGAGTAGAGAGGTTTGTGCTCTGCATCCACTGCCCCTTCTGCTCCCTGGTGAGGCTCCCTAGGTGCAGCCCCCAGCCGCTGGCCTGGAAGACCCCTTTTCAGCAGCTGTTTGTGCTACTTGGACGGAAACTCACCCTTCTTGTGGCTGAGTTTATTTCCCACCCTGGGAAAAATTCCTGAAGCCTCTGAAGTGACTAGAGGATGTGGCTCCTGTTTGGCAGGGATTTAGGGTCTTGAATGCATGGAGGGTTCAGAGGACACCTATGGGAAAAGGGCAACAAACTTCCATGGACCACCAACCTGTGCTGTCCTGTGGATTGTATGCTGGGCTGCCCAGCTGGATCTCAGTAGGTAGATAGCTCTTGAGGAGGGGAAAGGTGTTCAAGTGACTGCAGGGAGATCAGACAAGATGGACCAAGGAAGGTTTGGGAATGTCTCCCTGGGGATTCAGGGCTTGTGTACAGGGATGTGTCTCTGCTCTAAGACTCAATGCTACAGGCGTGAGGCTGACGTGGCTGGAAAATGTTGTCCCAAGTGATGGCTAGCACAAGGTCTGTGCAGTGTGGGAGGTGTTGCACCAGATCCCACCTCTTTTACCGTTTTCTGAAGTCTCTGCAAGGCTGGCTTTTGGCTTGGCTTCTGGCATACAGGTATGTGGTCCCTTCAGCTGCCCCGAAAAGGGGACTTATTCTTTCAAAGAGCTCCCCAGTGCTTATCAAAACAGTCTGGCTGAGGTGAAGCACCTGAGGTGCCCTCAGGCCCAGAAAGCAGGATACTGCCCTGCAGTTGGGCAGTGAGTGGGTCAAGTGGACAGCCTGCTCCAGAAACCTCTGGACCACACGTGACTCTCTCAGCTGTGTGACCAGCCAGCCTCTCTGCCTCATCTTGCCTGCTCCTCCAGCAGATTTTCAGGTGCTTTCTCTGAGGCCTCTGCAGGGAGGGCAGGACTCACTGGATGAAGTGATGGTCCTGCTCAGGACCCTTCCATTAGCACCTGAGCTCCCAGCCCAAGGCAAGACTTAAATTCAACTTCTCTCTTGGTAAGCAGCTAAAAGAAAGGTGCAGAAACTGAGACAGTCACAGTGCTTCTAAAACCTGTTTCAAGATATTCTCACCTTCTCCACACCTGTGCAGTGCTCATGGGGAAGGGTCTGTTGACTGCAATTTATGGGAGTCAGTGCACACAGCTAAAAGCATCTGAATTATATGTCTTGAGCCTATTGCACTTGTAGGGCACATGGCCAAGCACCCCACTGCCACCAGTTCATCTACTGCCCCTAGTTGATGTTGTGGATAGGGCATCTTTTTTTTTTTTTTTCTGCTCTTGTGAATCCAGCACTGTCCCCATGCCACAGCCATGCACCAAAGCTCAAGCACAGGTATCTTGGCAAGGAGACTTAAGAGACCTAGTTCTTGTCCACTGATTGGCTTTTTTCATTCAGTGGAAAAGTCATCAGTGTGGAAGAGCAGGAATGTCTCACAGGTGTTCCCAGAGGCCTCTCATATCCCTGTAGGCTGGTTCCTAGGGGTCAGTCCTGAACAAAATAATGAAAAGGGAGGAGGGGATTCAACTACTAAAAACTTTCCCGTAAAAGAATGTGATTCATGTGGAACATAATTACCACAGGCTAGGATGGCTTTATGGAGAATCAAGTTGCAGTTCCTGACACAGCACTGAGCTTGGCTGGCTGAGGGAGCCACATGGCTCCACATTAGCCTTTGTACCATGTGAGCACGGTATTGTCCACCCTTACAGAGCCCAGCTGGGAGGCATCAGGGCAGCTCCCACCGAGCTGTCACCCAAGATTTGAGTTCAGGGCAGCTGCAAGGCGAAGCACCATTGGCACTGAAAAACCCATGTGCAAACYGAGAGGAAGGGGAGAGATGCCGGCAACGAGCCCCCCTTGTGCAGTGAAGCCAGGCACCTTCTGCTGGCACTGCCAACTGCGAGGAGTAAGTGACAGACAAAGCAGGTGCCCATGGCTCGTCCAAGTGCAGACAACCAGGTTTGTCCCAGAGTTTCCCTTCCCCCAACCAACTAAATCTAGTTGAAAAGGAGCTGGTGCAGCTGAAGGTCCACCTGTCACAACGGGCCCATGTGTGCTCGTGCTCTGGCGTTGTGAGTGATGCTGTCATGAGGCATATGGGCCGCCCGAGAACCTGGCACGGCTGTGCTATGGTGTGTGATGGAGCTGTGTGCACCCCAGGAGCTACTTCAGAGCCAACAAGCTTGCACAGGAGGGGTGTAATTCCCAGGAGGGGAGTTTGGAAAGGGGATATCTCTATGAGGCTGGAGGAGGTTTGATGCAGAAGGACCCTTCTGCCTGTCCAGGAGGGAAGCAGAGGGTCTTTGGCCTCTGGCTGGGCTTCCTGGGCTTGTCATTTGCCAGGAAACTGTCATGGGATAGGATATGTCATTCACAGTCCAGAGCAGGCTGGAGGAGTGTAACCAGGGTGTTATCTGGGGAAAGTCACCAGGAACCAGCTGCTTTTCACAGGTTTCCACAGGAATTTGTGCTTGACCTAAAGCTTCTCAGTATTCCTCGCAAGGAAACCCACAGTATAACACAAGATCCCCACTGATAGCCTCTGCAGAGGTTGCAGGGCTGGCAAGACAGAAAGATCACAGAAAGCAATCAGATATAGGTCCCAGCCTAGCACTGTGCAGGACACAGAGAGCCTAAGCTGGTGTAATCAGGTCCATGCCAACAGAGATGCCAGGAAGTGTTTGGGGGCCAGAGCAGCTCATCAAGAGCTCCCATTGCAAGGCAGGGGTCAGAGTGACTGCAAATGGGGCCCAGAGGAACAGGGAACTCCTTCAGCACACGGCAGAGAGATGGACATGGGAGAGCCACAGTGTGCCTATAGGACCATGTATTGAGAGGAAAGTGAAGCACTCCCAGAGCACTGTTTCTCAAACAGGTGGGGAAGATCATGGGCACCAAGATGAGCACAGAGCATGCAAGGACAGCACAGCCCAGAACAAGCTGCTGGAAACCAACAGAAGGCAAATCACAGCTCAGAAGAAACTCCCCTTTTCCCCTAGTAATAAATGCTGATCACCTTCACAAAGGCAGGGCTAAACTCCTCTCCACTGACAGTTTTGAGTCCAAACTTTCCTGCAGTCTTAAGCTTTCCCAGATAATGGGGCAAGGAGGGAAACTGGGGCTGGCATTATTGACAGCTCACATAGGCTGTCGGGCTTTTCTATGCTTATGCTTGGGGAGCTGAGGACTGCTCCATGGCTGGCAGGGGAGTGCCGCAAAATTGTCTGCATGGCTTACCAGGTGAGGGGTGAGCTCAGGCCATGGCCTGGGGTGGTTTGAAGGCTACTAGTTCCTCTGGGTTGGCTGTGCCCCATGGGATCCTGTCTCACTGGAGACATGAAACCATCCAAGATGAGTCATGGTGCTAGGACTGGAGAAATGACTGCAGAAAGTACCACCAACAGCATCCTGGAGGAGGTGTAACTTTTACTCACATTGTCCCTTTCCATAGGCAATATTAGTCCTTTGGCTGCAGTCTGATGCCAAGTGCTCCTGGTTCTGCAAATCATTCCCTGTATCCCCAGCCCTGCAGGGTCACTTCTCATCAGGAGCTCCCTCCTCACAGGCAGGCCCCCAGTTAGCTCCGCTGGGACGCAAACCATCTGCTTTGCCCAATGTATCATTCCCACTGCTGGAGGGACATGCTACAGATGAGTTCCTCTTGAAGCCCTGCTACAGTATTTCTGCTCCGGGCTGGTTTATAGTCTGCCACTGTACAACCAAACCCATGACTTATCCAGTCTGAAACCAATTCATGTGAGCCACTTGGGTTTTATATTTTTATGAGAGAACATCACATGGTGCCCAGGTGACCTGTTACTGTTTTCTGTGTCCTCAATGAACCCCGCTACCTCACTGGGGAAACTTGTAATCCTGTTAAAAAAAAAAAAAAAAAAAACAGGAAGAAAGACATCAAGTTGGTTTGACAGGATCTGTTTTCCATAAATCCCCGTTGATTGGCATTAATTATATCACCCTCTCTGATTCTTTATTCATTGCATTCCATATCAGCCGTTCCATTATTTTGCCTGAGATCAATGTCAGGCTGACAGACTTGTAATTACCCATGTCGTCCTGTTTCCCCTTTTAAAATATTAGGCCAACCTCCACTGAAAAAGTGGGAAAACCAGGGCTCTGGAAATTCCTGTGTGCTCTGTGTCATATCGAAACCCAATGATAGTGGTCCACCACACTCCTCAGACAAACCTTTTAAAACACTTGGATGACGATTATCCTCCCTGGAAGATTGCAAGTCCCCAACACAGGGAGTTTTCAGTCAGTTTCTCCTGAGTGGAGACTGGTTCTTTGTTCCCTGTGATCTTCTCCAGCAACTGGCCTTCTTCCAAACACTCAGCAGAACTGTGCGCTGACAGCTTCTGCCTTCTCTGCTCTGACTGACCTCCTCCCAGTGCCGTCTCATAGTGCCAACACTGCTGCAAGGGGCCCAGCAGGCTCAGCATTCACATAGCTCACAGTGCATGAACATAACCCTTCTCATGCAAGCCCAAGTTTCAACCAGCTGGGAGGGTGGGATTTAACGTTATACCAAGAGGTCAGACAAGATGGGCCAGTGGCATTTCTGGTCTGAAATGCCCTGAGAACACAGCCTGGCTCAGTTTGCTCCCAAATCCACTCCTGCTCTAGCGACATCCTCATCCCCTCTCCATCAACTCTCTTCCTATGAAGCAGGCCACTGTTCTGCAGTCATTTCAGATCAAACTTCACCTCTACCTTCTTCCCTTGACATTGTTCTCATGCCACCTCTTGTCCTAAACACCAGCTGCTTCCTTTGTTCTCACACTGCCAGCTCTTGTCAGAGATATCCTCCACCTCCAGCTCTCTGTGCCCTAGCTGCTCTCATGTCCTTCTACTCTTCCCTGCAGGCTTCCCCTCTCCTGCCACTTTCTCAGCCTCACCACACCAGTTGGGAAGATGACCATCACAACATCAGGCTGAAGAACTGGATCCTGCTGGTACCTCTGCCATGGTACATGGACACCCTGGTTGAAGGCAGCCTGTGATGCAGCGTTAGGAAGCCAGGGTGCCAGAAGTGTCCTTCAGTCCCTGGCCCATGGAATGACCTTCCCAGCCACGAGCTCATGGACATGGTGTAAATGAACAAGGCCAGCAATGACACATACTCCCCAGTGTGACTCAGGGGTTTCATTTCAGACTATGGATGATTTCCATCTGACTGTAAAAATAGACTGCTCTGCACATGTCCTACCCTCTGTCTTGTACTGGGGATTAGGAAGAAATGGCGGAGGAGAACCCTACAGCAGCTGTGCTGTCCTGAGCTGGCAACAGCTGCATGTAAGGTGCAGGCACTGCCCTGCTCCCGCAGCCACTGGTGACACAGAGATGCTTCTCTCACAGCTACAGGGAGAGTAGCTCTGCTTGTGCCCCCCATGCCCTAGCCCTGAAAAAATCCACAGTGGAGGTCCGCAGCTAGCATGGATGTCAACCAGACATGAACATATATCTGATGGCAGTGAGCTGGGCAGAGACTTGGCAGCTCATAGCCTATAAGTCACTGAAAATGCTCAGTGATGAGCTGGATTTGAACCCATAATTTTGAAGAGGAAAGTTGTAGAAAAGCAAGGTTGAGAGATCTAGAGCTAAAACCACCCAAGGAAACCTTCCAGAAATTGCACAAAGCCAAGGGGTCCAAGGCAGCCCAGGTGAGGAGTGTCTGTTTCCCATTGACTCCAAACCTTTGATTCAGCCCAGGAAGGGGCCTTCACTGAGGCTGCATTAGGTGCTGAGCCAGCCATGTAGGAAAGGGCAGGTAAATCCATGCACCCAACCTCTTCTTCACACCCCAGCCGCAGTCACTGGGCCACAATTGTCCCATCCCATTCCCACGGACTGGTGGGAGGAACCATGCCTGCTTCGTGAGCCCAGCCCAGTGGCACAAGCCAGTGACACAAGGAGATTTCCCCAAGGTATGTCTGCATTCCAAGCTGGGCAGGCCCTCAAAGAGCCCGGAGGAAGGAGGCTTGGGAGACAAGGAAGGCTGAGACCATTGAAGGAAAGCATTGGCAGGGATCTGTGTGATAGTGGGGGAAGAGGAGATGGAGCAGAGCCACGGGGAGCAGCGCCTGGCTGAAACATGCTGCTGTTGAGCAGGAAGAGGGCCAGGCTCATCCTGCTGGCTCCACAGGATATGGCTGCCCGAGGTGGGACATAGAGCAGCAGAGCAGAGCCAGCCGAATGGTGCCCGTATCCCTTTCCATCCCCCAGAGCATGCAGCATACAGCACGAGGAAAGAGAGACCAGTGTCCCCATCAAGACCCAGGCAGAGGGGGAGAGGTCGAAATCCAGCCGTACTGCATATCTCCTCGCTGTTCCCGCTGTCCGACCCCTCGTCAGATCTGCTCTGCCTGATGCCTTCGCCAGCCAGCCTGCAAGGCAGGACCAGCTCCTCAGGGTGAAGGGGCACAGCTGGAGTTGCACAGACATTTGTCTTCATTTATAGGCTTTGGCCAGGAGGCCGGGAGGGTGTCCAGCCCGTGAAGACAGCTGGGGCTGTGTCGCTGACCTTTCCCAACCCCCTCCTTCCTGCTGGCCCAGCCCTGCACCACGACAGAGCTGGGGCTGGTTTCATCTCACTGGTGTTGGCTGCAGGCTTGTCCTGAGAGGATACTTTGACATATTTTACTATTATATGAGATAACTGGCACTTGAGAAGCTTAATTGGAGAGCTGCAAAAGTGTGCTGCTTTTTATTCCTTTGAAGAAACCACTCCCTGCGTGGCCATGAGTACTCTCTCGACTGCACCAGTGGCCTCCCCATTACCCCTGTGTTTCATTAACTCAGTTCCTCAAAGCTCCTAGATGAGCTGAAGGGAACCAGCTTGGAGGGTCAGTTTTACTTTACCACCGTAACTGAAGGTCAGGTCCTGGGGAGGGGACAGTGGCTCCTGGGGGTACCTGTGGGATGGGAGCCAAGCCAGGGCATTGCATCTTTATCCCTGCAATCCCACAGGCAGATGTATCCACAGACACCCTTGGAGCATGCGGAAGAGGATGAGGACAGAAGGCTATAGACAAATAAGGAGGAAAGCCTTCAGGAGCATGTGTCTGTCATAAGATATTCCCTTGCAGAAATCTTGGAAACCTTAGAAAGAGTTTTTGCTCAATGTTATTAATTAAGGCAAAAGAATCCCCATATGGAAAGAGAAACAGTCAAGTTATATTTTTGCTAAATACGCGGCACCATATGGTAACATACAGAAAATTGGCCACATAGGCAGCCTAGAATATATGTTACCATATGTTCATATGTACTTTATAATTTCTTTGTTTTTGAAAGAGGGCATTGTCTTATGGGGCAAAAATGAGCAGCCCACCCCAGGGAGAAGGAGAAACATCACAAGCTGCTATTGCTGAAATAAGCCCAAGGAAGCAACCCAACCACCTGGCCTGGGGCCGTCTGTGAAGACAGGACGAATAAGACAGCAYGAGGGCAGTGTGAGCTTCTTCCCTGCTCTGCGTCATCCACGATACCTCCTCAGCATGGGCTGCACTGCTAATAATGTGTGTGTGTGCCAGCTGGGGAGACCCAGAGGTGAGGAGGAGTGAAGAGCCTCCCATTGTGCTGTTCCCAGGAAAGCTTAATTTCCCTGCAGCAAAGGCAAGAAGAAAGAGAGGAAAAGATCTAGCAGGGAGAGCAGCGGGGAGAGCAGCCTTGGGAAAATGCAAAGAGCCTGGGTCCATGCTTGTGTGCAGTCCGTGTGTGCACAGCAGAGTCCCATGTGCACGTGTGCAGGGTGGGGTGTTGCTGGGGGTGTGCAGGCTGTGTCACAGGAGCATGCGTTCAGTCTCCCTGTACAAATGCATGCTTCCTCAAGAAGGTCTCCCTCTCACTCGTGTACTGGCAACTGCCTGTGCCACAGTCATGGTAATGTGTGTCCACATGGACAGAGGTGGTTGTGGGGCTGTGACTGTGTGCATTGAGCTCATCTCTCAAAGCAATTGGATTGAGGGTCTCCAAACAGTGTGTGTGCACTTGTACATATGTGTGCAGAGGCATATGTGTTCATGGAGGAGTGTCATTTACACAGCGAGGTGGGAGAGAGCCAATGGCATGTCATGATATCCCCAGAGACCAGCTCCTGCTTGCATAGCTCAAACCAGAGGGTTGGAGACCAGGGGCTGATCATGTCCTGGGGTGTTTCTGGAGGGCTCATAGGGGTACACCAGCATCCTACAGCAACAGACAGAGTCTGCCAAGAGCAGCAGTGCTGTCACATGGACCCTGCAGCCTCTGCTGGCCACCCATGTTGGGGAGGTGAGCGTCAGTCAGATCACATCCAGCCATTTACTACCCCTCTGCTATTCCTGCCAGGCATTCTGGAGACCCTCTGGCCCTGCCGCGCTGTGCATGCACTGTCCCTGGGAGCCCAGCTTGCACCCCACACTGGCCCTCAGCTGCGGTATCTCAGGTGTCCCTCCTGGGAGTATGAGGAGGGCAGTGTCAGCTCCCCAATATCTCTCCAAGGAGAAAGGCTAGCCATAACCCTGAGGGCAGAGTGATGGCACAGAGGTTTGCTGTGTGAAGGGGCTCCAAGATTTGGCCCTGTTCAGTACAGCCCTAAACCCTTTACTCACTATTTTTATGCTCCTTTTTTCCCCTCTATCTACCCTTAATCCTTCTCAAAGGACAGGCTTGACTTTTTTCCTTTGCAGGATGCTGCAGAGAGCATTGCGCAGAGTTAAGCTCCAGGCTGCTGCACACAACCCCCTACGCTCCAGCAGCACCCAGCTGGCTTTAGAGAGCCTGTGCCCTACAGTTCCTCACAAAGCCGTAATTTAATTCACAGACCTGAGAGCAGGGTTTCAGGGCTTGTGGCTGACTGATTAATAGGCAGTGAGTCTGCGGGCTTGTGGCCTTCCTGACTCCCCTGTGTTGTTGCAGCTGCAGAGATTTTAATGCAGAGTTACTGAGAGCACTGCCTCTCTGGGGTTGCAGTGTACCAATGGAGTGTACTGCAGACAATGCTCTCTGAGCGGTGGCGGTAATGCATCACTATTTCCAAACCTGACAGCACCCTGCAGCTCTGGGTGGTCCTTCACTGACAGTGCCTGCTGGGGACCATGGGTCCGCAGCCAGCTGGGCAAGGTGCAGGTCCCTCCTGCTAGCAGACACCTTTTCTCCTGTTGTGGCTGGATGCTCAATCACATGCAACTCCAGTACACAATCCCTTCTTCCCATGGCTCAGTCCTCTGCTACGGATATACCTGGCAGCTGCTAAACACTTGCTTTCAAAGCAAACCTCCTCTCCAGGTCCAGCACCTGCCTGTCTCTTGTTGGAGGTTGCTTGGGTCTTCTTGGCTGGCTGCCCTGCTCTCTCCACAGAAAGGATTCAATTGCAAGTATGTCCCTTGACTCTGGGAAAGTGAAGGCTGCAGTCAAGCTGTGTGGGCTGCCCCTGTCCCAGTGYGAGCTGAGGGGGTAACATCTCGTGTCCTCATCCCATTCAGCATTATGGAGACTGCACCTACTCCCCTCTGTGCTGCCTTTGTCCAGGAATGGAGCGGGACATGTGCAGGAAAATTTCTCTGTCCAGGAGCATGTCATGAGCTATATGGTCTCAGGCATCTGGTCACAGGAGACAACAGAGGGATGAGGGAGGCCCGGATGCTGTCTCCCAGCTTGAAAGTGCTTCATGGTTATAACAAGCTTGGCTTGTCCAGGGGAGAGCTCTAGGCTGTGGACCAAGATCCTTGACCTCCTGTGCAACCATTGGCCTGAAAATGGAAATCTCCATAGTGGAAAGGAGAACTCCTGCAGACACCATGTGGCTTCTGGGAGGGGTGTGAATCCTGACCTCTTTGCATGAGGCAGTGCAAGCACGGGAAGGAGCAGCGCTTTCAGGGGAACAGGCTCTTCCTCACTGGCTCCTTGCATGCGTGAGGGTGGGCTGCACCCAGAGGAAGGGTCGCTGCACCTGGCAGGGCCCAGCAGCCAGGTGCTGCACAGTGGGAGTCTGACCCCAGGCTGCTCAGACCACGTGATCCCTGGAAGTCAGCATCCAAATCTACAGCTGTGTCACAACGTGATTGCTCTCAGGTCTTCATGGCCACAGCAGGACATCTCCAGCCAGGTCAGGTAGCCAGGAGGGACTATAGGGGCTTTACAAGGGGGCTGACTGGGTGTCTGTCACCCCAGAGTGGAGAGAGATGGAGGTGGGAGGAAGCAGGGTCCGGAAGGAGCCCTGGTCAAGCAGAGGCCCTCTGCCACCATGGAGCTCTCCTCAGCCTCCAGCTTGGACTGAGTGCAGGCTCCCCTCATTCTGAGCCAGACCTCCCCTCTGTGCTCACGCTTGCCTTGAAGGCCACCAGGACCTCCCTCTCTGCCAGGACAGCCTCTCCCCAGCATGCAGCACAGCTGCGAGCCCTTTGTGCTAGGGTCTGGGTGGCTACTGCTGCCTGGGCTGAGCCAGCCAGCCCTTCCCACCTCCCACTGTGAGTCGGACTCCACACACGCAAAGGCAGGGCTTGTTTCCAGCCCTAGCTCTAAGCCCCCCCTCGGCTTGGAGGAGCTTCATTAAAAGGAAACACAAACCAGAAGCAGAAGGAAGCACTTTTAAGTTGCTGGCAGCTTTGCCTGTCTATGAGTTATGAGGTCTTGCTTTATTCATGGGGCAGAAAAAATGCTTATCTCCTAAGAGTCCATTATGTTTCATTTGGAGCCCTAGTGCAATTGGTGCTTTGGCAGAAATATCCCCCTGGCCAGCTCACCCTCCCGAAACTTTATCTCCCTATTTCATTACTGGGAGTTGCACTCACCCTGGTTTATCAGTGGTGATGGAGTGGATTGCTGACTTCTCTGCTGTCCTAGCAAAAATGAGGATGGAGACATTCTACTCCAGGTTCCTGCTATTTTCAGAGACCTTGGCTGCATGATTTATTCATAAAAAAGCCATTATTTATGCCAAAGAAAGAAGACAGAATGGGTTAGCTTTTTAAGTGCTTATAATGCATTATATGGTACCTTAGCCTGCCAGACATCATTTATAATTGTAGAATCCCTTAACCTCCTTTTTCTCTTTTTCCTACCCTTCACATCAGTGCAGAGGGTGATAGCAAACTCGGTAATTAGCAGAAGTTGACAGATGCGGCAAGGAGAGGTAAGGTGAAATATCATCGAAGGAGACATTTCTTCAGCACCTAAGTGAAGAAAGACCCTCCCTCCTCCCAACTTTGATCTCCCAGCACAAGCAGTGCAGGGAACTGAATGCCACGATGGAGGCATTAGCTTGCAGGGCTTGACACCAGTATCCATCCAAATCATCAGCCCAGCTTCACATTCAGCCCCTCCTCTTTCTTTTCTGGTGGCCTGTAGGTCTCCCAGCTGCTTCTGAAAAACCCATCCCTGTTGTTACTATGAGCCAGCAGGTTCTGGTACTCCAGCTCCCCTTTGCTGCCACAAGCATCCCAGGCGCTGTAGCTCATGGCAGAGGTTGGCCCATTCCTGTGACACCCCAGGAACCTGCTCTGCCACAGGTGCTGTGGGGTCCTACCAACAACTGACCCTCACTGCAGTCTCAGGGTGGCCTCAGACCCCAAACCTGCCTTCCTCAGCTCTTCTGTTAGCTCTCACACAAGGAAAACAAATGTCAGGGCAGTATCAGTCAAAAAACTTCCAAAACCTCCAAAATGTGGTGGCACTGAAGAGTGGAGGGGAATGTGGGCCAAGGACCATGGGGCCAGACAGGGCTCAGGAGCCGGTGCAGCCCTATCTCAGTCAGTGGAGAGGCTCTCATCTGCTTCAGTAGTCACTAAAATCTGATATTGCCTCAGAATGACACTGGGAAACCCTCAGAGAGAAGCATGGGGAGAGGTATGCATGCAGGGCCAGCCCATCCAACCATCACTCCTCACACATCTCAGCCATCTTCTACTAGCACATTAAATGACATTTGGGCCACAGTTTCTCACAAAATGGAGGCTGTGAGGACAAGGTTTTATTCATGCAGCTGAGAGCACTTTTGACCCAGTTGCCTGAGCTCTTGAAGACAGGTCCCTTCCGAGCAAAAGCCTCCTTTATCACTATTTTTCTACCTGTAGCCCTGGCTACACAGAGAGAAGTGCCTGTCTGGGCAGTGGGTGAAACATCAGCATGATCTTCTATCTATCTTCATAGCTGACTTGTCTCATGCAAAAGAGGGACCAAAGAAGATTTTAAATATCTCAATATTTCCTGGATCTTCTAGTCTCATGTAGCCTGTGCCCCACATCACTACCAAGGGTCTCATCAAGGCTGAAAACAGTGAGAAAGGGAATTATATCCTGGGTTTTGGAAGAAACTGCGACATTCACAGCGTCACCCATCCTGGGATGAGTGCAGACATATCTGCTAGAAGCTACTTGATTCTCAGGAACCAAATATACTGTGTGTTAGGGACATCGGAGGGAGCAGTGCTGGAGGCAAGGCTTGCTTTAATAGCTTCCCAGTTTCTTGTGTGGATCCCATCTTTGCAAGGACAAAAGGAGGCAAGAGGGTTTTCCCAGCAACATGGGGAATGCAGGGGAGAGAAAGGACCATGTTCCTGGGTTGCGGAGGCAGGAAGGACTTCCTGATGCATTCTGCATGGGGGTGCAACGTGATGCCTGGGGGGACAGAGCCCACCTCCATGCCAGGTCGTCCCAAAGCAGGGAGGCTGTGCTGTGCTGTGCATGTTCCCACTTGGCACGAGGCACCCACGCTCCAGACTGTGAGACAAAACGCTGGAAAAACAATTAGCTACTTGGAGGTGAGAGGCAGTCTTCCCCTCCGGCTTCTCTTCTAAGCTGGTTTCAAGTAGGAGAAAATCCCCATTAAAAGGTACTGCCATTTCGAAGATCCTTGAGTTCAAAAGCAAAGACAGAATCTCAGCTCTGATTTTGCTTTTTAAGCCCAAGATAAATAAAAATGTAGGAGACAGGGAAGTAATGTAATGTAATCATCAAGGAGAAGAGAAACCAAAGGCTCAGCTCTCACACACACATGCAAATATAAACACATACACAGAACACATTTTAAAACCAATTAAAATCCCTTTGCAGAGAAAGCTCTTTCACCCACTCTCCAGGATACAGGCTATCTGCTTCCTTGGCGCGCTGTATATGAATAATTAAAAGCTAAACATATGTTAAAAAATACAAACAGTACATGATCCTGGAAACTTCCCCTACTTATTATTATTTCCACAAGAAAGCTGTTAAATGGTTGTAAAACTCGTGAAATACGCCAACCTTGGCATCTCGTGCAATTCCCTGGTTTGGCTAAGAAGGAGTTAAAACCATTTGGCAGAGACTAACCCATTAGGCCTAATAATTATGAAATTATAGAGGTACTCAGGTGACTGTTAATTTCACACATACTGTTCAGCTCTGTGGCTAATGAGAGCCTGAAGAACTCAAGTGCCTCATCTTTCTTGTTGAATGGTGACCTGCAATTAATGAGCTTCTGCAAGAAAAGGCAGCATTTTGCACTTGGGGCTAATAAGATGGCTTTTGTGCAGCAGCATTGTGATACCAGGAGCTTTCGAATGAAGATTAAGAACTTTTCCCCTTATTTATTTATGAGCGCTATGCAGTCCAAGAGACCACACATGCAGAGAAGCGGCCCTGGTGTGAGTCTTGGAACAAACTTAAGAGCACAGTTGCTCCGAGGCAACAGCAAGAATCTTCCGTCTCCTGTGCTGGGTAATAATAAGATGGAGATAGCAGAAAAACAATTACAGAGTGATCACCCATGATGAGGAGGAACAGAGGAGGCTTGGTTGTAGGAAAAAGAAACAGGCCAAGAACTGCCATGGTTCCCACCCGTACACATGCACACACACGCGTGCACACACACACACACACACACACACACACACAGAGGCTCACATGCACGTGCGCACGCACATACTCATTCATCCTTCACAACAAAAAAATCCAACCATGAAATAAATCCCTTACAACCCCAAGTGACCTAGCATTGCTGCTGCATTCGCAGTGTTCTCCAGGGCATCAGCTGGGGCCTGCACGAAGGACCCTGAAATCAATTCCAGGGATTTCCAGAGACACTGGCACAATTTCTGCCTGTTACAAGCATTGCTTAAGTGTTCTGAAAATTGAATCGCTGGGATGTGCACACATGAATCCCTAGGCCTTAAGCTGCTGGACAGCAGCAATCCAGTTATTCAGCTAGACAGTCCAAGCCTAAACCAATCGACCTGCTGCAGTTCTCTAAGTACATAGCTCTGTGAGAAACTGGGATCTCTCTGCCCTCACTCTGTCAGTGTTTTTATGGTTATTCTTGGTGGCAGCATTATCATAATCATTATTATTAACAACACTTCTGTCTTTAAATGCTTGCTTGCATTGACATTTGCTTTACACACATGCACATAGGAAGTAATAAACCCCTGCTAGATGAAGCCAATGAGCCGTTTCAGGGTATTCACTCAATCATCACCCATATTTGAGGTAGCTCAGAAATGTCTCCTTCAACAGTCCTAACCATTTCCTCCTCCACTGATTGACTATCTGGGTCAGCCTTGACCCCTATTCAATGTTTGGGCGTTAACAGAAAGAGGAGAAGCTGGCCCAGGACACAGGTATGTGGAGCGGCAAGCTGGTATCCAGGAGACTGGGGCTCTCTCCCTGGTTCTTGTTCACTGGCCATGCGAAGGCTGGCAGTGCATCCAAGTAGGTCCAATGTTGCCTGGCATTTGTTCATACTCCTGCATTTCCCATCACTAAAGCCTGTGGCATCTCCAGTCTGCTGGAGACTTAAGCTGGTCTGCCAAGAGTTTCACAGATAAAAGTCTTACGAATGTCGCAGGGCACGTGATTGTTGAACGCTATCCTCAGCAAGGTCCCTCTTTTCTTTGTAGTTAGGGATTGATTCTCCATGAATATGTTCTTTTTATGTTATTTGGCCAAGTTGGAGTGAGGATAGTGAGTCCAAAATACTTTCCAGGCCATGACTCTCCACTAAAGTCTGTGAAAGCTCTTTACCTTCAGTACTGTGTTATTTGAGGTGAGTGCTTCTTACTCTGGCAGCTCTCTGAAAGTGTCAGCTGTTGTCTTTGTGCCTTGAAAGGGTGATTACTGCATCATGGGAATCCTTTGGGATGGCCACCCCCTGCTTGAGACCGCCCCCCGCCGCAGCTGATCTAGGACCTGCATGTCTGTTGTGCTTCTCTCCACAGTTAATGTGGAAGCTGCTGACCACAGTCCAAGATATGTAAACTCTTCTTTAAAATGTACTGCAAAGAGCTGTTCCTTCATTTGTCCTAGTTTCTTGGGGGCCACAGACAGAGCACACAGATCCCTGCATACATGGTAGGTATCTACTCACAGTAACTGCGCCGTCATTATTTCTACAGTCTAATCTGCAAGTTCTTGAGACATGAATATAGCTCTGTCCACAGCAGAAAAGATCCCTCAGGGCCCTGTGCTGGCCAGACCGACTGGGTGGCCAGCAGTGACCAGCCAGAAGAAACTGTAGCTAAGGCAAGGTCTCCTCCCAGCAAACAGCAGGTACAAGTCCTCCCTGTTCCTGCAGCAGTTTCTTCTTGTCCAGTAATACTGTCCATGTCCTGCTGTAGTTGGATATTGAATGCTCATCCTCACCTGGATGAGACACCAGGAACTTGGCTGCTCCAAAATTACTCCACAGCCTCCCTTTGCTCCAGCAAACTGCAAGGAGAAGGGTTGTTTGGGGAAGTCAGGAGCATCCTTGGGGCAAGATGTCAGCTTCTGGGTTGCCATCATACCCGCCTGAGTCCTCCAGGTCCACTAGCAGAGGTGACTGGCCAGACAGAGGCACTCTGCTGTCCACTGGTATCAGCAGATGCTGATATGGGTATCAGAGATGCCCATTATCTTCTTTTCTCTGTGAAAACCATCACATTCATCCCTCCATTCCTGCTTTGGACAGCTACACACAGGCAGTATGACACCACACAGACACACTCTTGTTTTAATGACTATCTGGTCACTGTGGCTTTCATGTGACATTCTCTTGTTGCTGTGAGTGTGACCCAGGTCCTATAGACAACTGATCACATAACTACAGCTGTGCTGCCATGGTCCGGGGCAGAGTTAAGGTTACTTACCCCCTGGGTTTGAAGGAAACAAGCCTTCTTTCCAAGAGCAGAGGATTTGACTTGGCTGATACATCCTGACTTCCCAGTGCTTTCCCGTCCCTGTGTTGATGCCTTCAACCTCTAGCATCAACAAACTAACTTGACTCCCTCTCTGAAGATTCCCAAAAGCTACCTTCCCAGCACGTTGCCCTCACTGTATTTCTTCCTGACAGGCTGCAGCACCTGGAATACTTGTATAGGAGATATCCACACTCTTTCATCTTACATCCTTCCCTCACTCCCCTGTGTGACAGCAGCACACACTCCCATGTCTCCATCAGAGGTTGCATGTCCCCAGCCACCTATCAAGTGCTGAGATGCTGGTGAACACTTTCCTCAGGGGCCTGCTCCCCCTTGCTGCTGCTTGGAAGTAGTCTGAGTGCCAAGAGCAGCCAGCCTGATCCAGTGAGATGCTCATCTGTGAAACAGCAACCTGAAGCTGCACAAAGTAATTTGCATCCCAGTCCTCCCATCAGGGAGCTCGGTGGGGCAGCTTCCACCAGCTGACAGAGAAAGAGAAGTGTCGTGTCACAGGGAGCCATGTTGTGCTGATGAGCTGGGAGGGGGACCTGCATACTGTCAGGAGCTGGCATGCGACTTTCTATGGGTGGCCTTCAGTTGTTTTGCCTTCTTACATTTAAAGTCAATCATGTGGCCGTATGCAAAGCACCCTTCACAGGAACGGGGAGGGAGAGAGGCACTGAAATGTATCTGACAAGGTGGGTGATGACTGCCTTCCTGCAGAGTTGTAATGGTCTTGGACAGGCAGGACCGGGGGCAGGGAGCGAGGTGTGAAGACAGGAGCTACAGCTGATGTCAGCTCACATAGACCTTCTGGGGTGCTGGCCTTGGCTGCCTCATCCCAGCTGAAGCACTGGGAGGTGCTGTGCCTCAGCAAATCAGGGCACCCACGAAACCTCCTGGGGCTATGGCAAGTCCCTGCAAGGAGGAGGAGGAAGAGAAGGAGGAGAAGGAGGAGAAGGAGAAGGAGGAAGAAGAAAGCCTTCCTGCCCCATCTCATCTTCTCTGGCCTGGTCTTGGTGTTGCACCAGGACTGGAGTTTCTGAGAATCAGCTTACGCATTTAGGCCCTGTCCCAGCCTCTTCCTCTTGAGGGACAGCCCCTTTCTGGGGCACCATAGTGGAGATGCCTGGCAGGGCCTAACCTGAACAGTTATCCCATGCCTAAGGGCAAAGCATCAACCTCTGTGTATGGCCACATCAAGGGGAAAAGGCAGCACAGGAAGGCCACCATGGTGGGAGGAAGAATAACTGTCCAGCAACCATTGCTCTCCTCCCAGGTCCATCCAGTCACCCCTCTCTCAGCCGGAAATAAAAACCTCCATTGTCAACTGTCCCTTTTCCTGGACTTCTATCTGACAAAGAAGTGGTGAGTTTCTACCTCCTTCACGAAAATAGTGTTCAAACGTTTCACTCATTAGTGCAATGGCAAAATAAGAACATGCATTTAACTCTCTAAAAATGTCCTGTTTTGTTTGTGGAACAACCTCAAGTCCCAATGCCCATAGCACTACCATGGGGTAGAGATGTGTCTCCTTCTACCTCATGCACCCACAAGTTAAAAACAAATGTGTTCTGGCAGAAAAAAATGCTATTTTAGGAGTATCTCACGTTCTTTACAGGAGCTACGCTTTAGCTCAGCAGCCCTTGGGTACATGCCTGCTCTCTTGGTGACAGGCAGAAATGAATTTCTGGCCTCTCCGTGGCCTAAGAAGAAAYAGCTTCCAGTGTCCAGGCTCAGGAGTGCAGCAGACTTGGAAGGTGTGGGGGGTGTTTCTGGGTGCAGAGTTCTTGGAGTGGCCAGGTGTGTCCCTAAAGTGCCATTTGAGTGTGCTGTCTCAGCAAAGAGTTCAAGGAACAACTCATGATGGAAAACAAGGCTGGGCTGAGGTCACCTGGCCCATCACTGCCCACAACACCATCGTGTTCCCCTTAATCCTCCCTCATGCATGTTGCTCTCAACATCCATCAGTGCTGGAGCCTCCACGACTGACTCAGGCTGTCTCTTCCTGGTCTCTGTCATCCTGATGATGAAGAAACTTCTCCCGGGGTCTCACAAGACTCACCCTTGCTGCAATGTTCTTCTCTGTAGCTACTTCTCCAAGTCTGAAGGCTGTCAGTTGGCTCTCCTCACCTCTCTTCAGCCTGAACAATCCCTTTCCTGATGGGTCATGCTTTCTAGCATGGCCCATGCTAGCATGGTTGTTCTTCTGTTCTTTGGACATACCCCATTTAGGCCACTACTTTTTTGACATGTGGCACCCAAAACATACTGAATGTCCAGCTGAGGCCCCACTGGGAAGAGCCTGAGGCTGAAGTGTCTCCAGGGCTAGACTCTTCCATGCATATCTCAGGAGGTGCAGGTCCTTTAGATCTGTGTGACACTGTGTTCTGAAAGACTGCCTCAGCCCACTGTTGGATTTGCTTTCATCTAGCCTGTTCCTGATTGGGGCCATTTGCAGATTCTCCCTGCCCCAAACCCAGGCTGCTAATGAAAAGAAAATAGAACCAGAACTAGAGGAGGCCCCTCAGGCAGCAGCGCAGTTCTCCTGCCAGACAGAGTTAACATGTCTCCAAGCAGAGCCTCCCAAGTACTTTGTACCCATCTGATGCTTGCCTTCTCTCTTGTCCACATTTCCACAACTTGCTTGTGGGAATATCTTGAGAGACACTGTCAAAAGTCTCACGCATATCTAGATACATGACACCTCCTGCTTCTCTAATCTGCCAGGCCTGCTACTCTGTTGTAGAAGGAAATTAGATTGTGCGACACATTTTGCTCCTGACAAATCCAGGCTGGTTGTTACTCATTTCCTTGTTATCTACTACACGCTTGCAATAGCTTGTTTGATTAATTGTTCCAGTGCTTTTCAGGGAATTGATTGACTGGTAGGGAAGTCCCAGCTGTCCTTCCCAGAGTTCACCCATTCCCAGGCTCCCCTGGCACCATGAGCTCCTCGTCATGGTCAATAGCAGCCCCAGGTTGACTTCAGCCAGGCTCTGAGTGCCCTGGGCCTAGTCAGTTTGACTGTAGCTGAGAGAGCTGCTTGCCCCTGTGTTAGTGTGAGGGCTTTCCCCATTGGCATCCCTCTTATTTGAACAATCAGTGGGAAAGATTTTAGAAACATCATCTGCCTCTTTGCTGTTCTCCAGGCTGCCCTGTGCACCGCCTCACAGAAGGACCCTCTCTTGGTGCTGATATACCTGGGCACCCTCTGGCACCCCAAGGTATTCATTCAAAGCTGCAGTGTGTTATGGAGGGGAGATGAAAAGCTCCTGTCCCACTGCGCCTGCTGCCCGTCTCTCAGGACCTCAGCACATCCTGGAGATCCTGGAGAGGGGAAGGGCAGGCTTCTATTGTGCCACCTTTCAGAGAATCCCCCACACTCCTCTCTGAAAGTCCGAAGGCCCTTGCTTGAGCCCTGCAGTGTAGCACTGAGCATGTCTAGGAGAGGCTGGAGACTTCTCTGGGATGCACATGGAGCTGCACAAAGAGACCTGGGCAGGAGAGATGAGGACCGACCCATCTCCATCCCCCAGCAAAGCTGTATCCTGAATCTGTGGGCTTTGATGCAGGGCTTGAGTGGGTCAAAGTCTCCCTTCCCCTTCAGCAGACACTGAGTGAAAATGTGGCGAAAGGAGCTAGTCTTATCTCTGCAGAGCATTGTAGGAGCTGGGGCACCAGGGGCTCTTCTCAGCTCTGCAATCAACTTACTGGCTAGCCTTTGGTGACTGCCTTGGTTTTCCTGTGCCTCAGGTTCCCCATCTGTATAGTGGGGACAATGAATCTTCCTGAGGAAATGGGGAGAGTGGGTGGGATGGCATTTTGAAAGCTTGTGACACCTTCTGTAATGTCTTTGCATCAGGCAGAGCTGCAATATGCGTGTTTATTTGACCAAAGAAGGAGATGCTGAAGAGGTGCAGGCCAGACAGGGAGGTCTGTTAGCTGATACAGAGATACACACAACAGAGGAGTCATCACCCCAGAGCACGGGCAAACCCAGCACTTGGTCTGACACATACTGGACTGAATGAAGCCCCGAGATGAGCCTCACGAGCAGCTGGAGGGTAGGAGAAAACCTTGCACTGAGACACGCAGAGCCCAGTCTGTTCAGCTTATCAGAGACAAGATTGAGAAGTGTTTTGATTGCAGTGTGTAAGTGCCTTCACGGGGATAAAATCCCAGGTACTAAAGGGCTCTTTAATCTAGCTGTGAAAGACAGACCAAGAACCAGCAGCTGGAAGCAGAAGCCACAGGAGTTATATTTAGAAAGAACGTTAATGCAGGCAGAGAGAGGGGAACGAGCACTGGGGGTGATCCGGGGCAAGGCTGGACACCTTTCTGGTTGACATGCTTAACTGAGCATGGTTTGGAGGACAGTGCAGAGGGGAAGGAGGGTGAGGACTGGCTCTCCATATAGGGAAGGTCAGACCAATAGTGGTAAGACAGTGTGGCCCCATATCAGAGGTGGCGAAACCAAGGCACAGAGAAGGAGACTGGGTATCCTAAGATCATTTGTTAGATAGGAGGCAAAGAAAAGTACCCAGCAGTTCTGAATACCAGCCCCATGCATTTCCAGTCTGCTTTTGTGACCTAGGTACTCTGTTGCCTGCTGTGGGACAGATCTCTCTGTATATGTGTGTATGCATGCAGGTTTGGGAGAGCTGGATGTATGTACAGATATATCAGGTATCTATGTATTTAGGTGTGTCCCCTAGCATCATGCTGATGACAGCCAGTGCCATTTGAGACACCCTGGGGTAACCCACCTGTCCACCATCTGCCATGCCAGAAGGGCACAGGTTTCCTGTAGATCCTGTGTCACATCTGCCAGCCCTGTGGAGATGTCTCGGTTACCCCAGGGCTTCTTGAATTGCACCAGGCATCTCTGCTGAGTGGCTGAATTGCACCCCTCATCTGAGAACCCATCTATTGGCAGTGTAATTACTCTGCATAGACACTCCCGGCACTGCCCAGATGAGCTACACCATGTTCCCTGTACCTTTCCCCAGGCACTTCATTATAACAGCCTGACATGAGGACTGCTCTGATCTGAAGCCCCCTGACAGGTTCCTTCTTGTCTCCAGAGAGCTGGTGGGACACGGTGCACGTATCATAAGTGTGGTCACTCCATATTTAAGCACAGATGTGCAGGTAGTACATCTGATACTAAAGGATAACAAAGACTGGTTCAGCCATGTTGTGAGATGTATAAGTGCTCAAGTAGCCCTGTCCCCTGTGAGTTATTCAGTTGTTCCTGTGGGCCAGGCACTGCTATGAAAATGTGGATGGTGGGTTAAAGGCCCAGATCTATTAATGACTGAAGCACATAAAGCCCTTTGCATCAGTGGAGATTAGAGGGAAAAGGCCTCCTTAGTCCTGACATCAGACTCCCTGCCAGCATCCCAGGCAGCTGAGTGGGAAGCTGGGATCAGGTTTCCTGACTAGCAGGGCAGGCTTTGAAAGGGCCTTAAGAGCTGTCTGTCTGTGTGAGGGTGCCAGGCACCCCAGAATAGCCCCTTGTATTGCTCAGCCAAGYCCAGGGTCCCATAAGGACGATGGGACACGGCTGCTCCTCTCTTCTACAGTGCTGGGCCATATCCAGGACATCTGGCAAGCTGGGCTGGCAGGTGTCCAGGGCTGCTGACAGACACCTCATGCCTGCTTGGAGCAGCACCCCATTACTGTGCTTCTGCTGAGGGTCACCCTGCACAGTGCAAATTTGCCGCCCCGCAACAAGGGGACTCTGGACCCAAGGCCTCCCTGATCCGTGGCCTCTGCTCACCTCTGTGAAGCCTTCCAGCCCTGGTTCTTTTTGCAGTGTAACCACACGCAGCAGCACAGGTAGTGACAGTGCCACAAAGAGCTATTTGGGTCTGGCTGAGGCTCGTGCCTCTGAGCAGGAGGCTTTGGTGTGGCTCTGCCTGCCCTCTGAGGCTTCTTTGGCATGAAGTGGTGCTCTGCCTTGTCCTGACTCTGACCCAGGAGGAAATCACGCAAGATGCAGCACAATCCTCCACCCCTTGCCTGATGCCTAAAGAAACAGTGGAGGAAAGTGAAGGACTGGGAAATGGGCTGGCAGAAGCCACATGCCAAAGGCAAAGCTTTCGCCCCAGCCTTGGCTCCATCTCCTCCAAGGGCAACATGCAACATGATACAGGCAAAGAAAGATGCTGGCTTCTGCAGAGGGTGTGAAGGAAGTGAGCCAAGCAGGCCAAGCTTTAGGACTCTGCTTCAACAGCAAACTTTAGGGAACAGAGCAACGTGCCAATCCCACTTCAGCCACATCACTGGAGATCCCAACAGATACTCATCTGGGCTCCTGGGCTCATCTGAGTCCTGGGCCTGTGCTGTCTGGAGAGAGATAGGGCTGTTCTGAGAAGTTGAGCACTGTGAAGATTTTAACTTTCCCAACTGAGGAAAAATTTTTGCGCTTAGCAGCCAGAACTGAGTCAGGGAAGCAGCAGCAGCTGAACAAAGGGCTGCACAGTGGAAAACGTATGCTCATAGATACCAGTTCACACCTGTTAACTACTGCAAGAGGCTGCCGACAGCACCAGGAGTGCAATTTAAATGAACTTTGCACAAGCAGGTGTGCCATTTATCCATTGTCTGGAGTCACCGAAATGCACTCACTGAATCTCTTCCCTGGCAGCCTTCCCGAGGAAGTGGCTGTGTCAGGTATCAGCTGGATCTGGAGGGGTGTTAGGAGATACCCTTGGTGCTGGCAAGCCAGCCTGGAGGAGGGCTGCCGTACTGAGGATGAGGAGCTGCTGGATGGCCTCCCATGCCTGCTGGGCTGCTGGGGGAGCAAACTCCATGGCACAGCTGCTAGAAAGCCAGGTGGAGAAAGTAAATCCTTCTTCTGTACTGTCTTGTAGCAGAAAGCTGGGGATGGAGCTGTAAACATCCAGGTAATCCCTCAGTTCCCCAAACTGCAGGGACCAGGGAGGAACAGCAGGACCACAAGCCTGCAGGAGACTTTCCAAAACTCTCTCAGGGCTCTGTCGGTCTCACCAGGTAAACCACTGGCCACAGAGGTGGGAAGGGACCTGCAAGTCTTCCTGGGAAGTTTTGAGATGCTTTTTCCTGGCGGGTCTCCACCTGTCCAAGGAAAACCCTATGGTGTTGACAAGCCACTGAGCAATGGGAGCAAGCCAGCATCTGGCTTCTGGCTGTCTCTCCCCTCCTTGGGACTAGTAGCACAAATGGCTGCAAACTGCCACTAAGAAATACCTGGTGTGTGTGTATGTGTGTGTGTGTGTGTGTGTGTCCTCTGGGAACACCCAGTCACCTCATCACTAGGGTAGGTTCATGGGTGGCTGCAGTCAGCATCTCTGTAGAGCTTCGAGTGCCAAGCATGTGCCAGTCACACAGTGAGGCCAAAGAGATGCCTGGTTTTGGCTGCCACCTTCAGAAGCCTCCTCTGGGAATCCTTGGCTCCTACTCCAGGAAAAAGCCCCTGTGACCAGCCTGGAAGCCTTGTCTGTTAATTTAACAGCCCCACTGGAGACCTCTAAATCTACTGAGTGAAGACTTCACCCTAGGGGAAGGTCTGGCAACCAGCAGTGAGTTACGGTTGGGAAAAGTAACTTTTCTAAAACAACCCAACATTTATTAGGCACTGGGGAACACAGAGAAGTTTGCAGTCAGAACATCAGYTTAGCAAAGCCCTGACATAATCCAGCATACCCAGCTCCCTCCAGGCACAGGTCTGCCCCTGCTCTTTCCTCTTTCAGGCAGTTGCTTTGATCCTTTCCTTAGGGAGAGGTGCCTGGGTCATTGCTAAGAGCTCCTGACTAGTGGATGGTGCTGCTATCCCCTCTTGAAAGACACTAGATCTCTCCCACTCCACACGAGCCCATTCTCTATCCCATGCACCCTCTCTCCCCTGACCCCCAAACTCAGGAAACCAGCTGGTTTGATGGCATCTCCTACAGCCACCCAGAGTTAAGCCATCAGTGCCTTGAGACCACACAGGACAGTGCAGGATGGGAGCCTAGTTCTGCCCCAAGCTGGGTCCCTTGCTCAGAGATGCAGTGGGGCCCAGTTCCCTGGGGGTCTGACAAATCACAGCCCTAGGAATAGCTTGGCACATGCTTGTACAGATGTGGATGATAACCACTGTACCCTCAAATGCCATGCTCAAGAGGCCAGTGCGCAGCTAGCATGATGACAGCCACAGTGGACAGGCACATGGCAGAGCAATTTTCCTGGGAAGGTGGATGGTGTTGAGGAGCAGGATTGCAAGAGCAGGGTCAGAGCAGGGTGGCTGCAAAGGAGGAGTCTGGGTTGGAGGGAGCAGGGCACTGGAGAGTTTGGCTTGAAGCACACTCATAAGGACAACCATCTCCTGTGAGATCCTGCAGCCTTTCCCCAAGGGTACTGCGAGGACTCTGACCTGCTGTCCGGAGAAGGGCTGATTAGCTGCAGATTTCACCAGTTTAAGCTGCATCCTGTGTAATGAAAATGCCAGCATGCAGGGAAGGGGTAACAGCACACCAAGGAGCCCCACTCCCTCCCAYCCATACCCATCCTTGGCAGGGCAGGGGGAGCTGAAGGGGAGCGCTGCCCCTTGCATTGGCAGCATGCCGCTCCCCAGCCATCTCTCCGGGAAATTTTCATTTAATAACCCAGAAAGCGCTGGTGAGACTGGGATTCACAGGAACACTCACTGGCCTTCCTCCAGCCTCATCAGCATGACAATTGCTCTCTCCCGCTCTCTGTTTTAGATCCTACCCTTAACATTTAACCACTCCCCATTAATTTCCGAATTGCCACACACATCGCAGAGTCATTTCTTTCCTGCACTGCTTTCAATGCTAGGGCTGTGCTCACTGGCTATTCCCAGGGAGGCCAGGGCTGGGGGTGCTGCAGGGCAGACCTGGCCACGGACCCCCGGTCCTGGGAGGGAGTATGGGAACAGGACAAGAAGGGAGCTGGGGACCCGCCACTTGGCTTTGTCCTGTGGCAGACACATGGAGCACATTAGCAGCCTTTCAGTGGAAGTTTGATCGATGGGGAAGTCTTTCTAACTGACTATCAAAGCACGCATGGTATGTGAGAAGCAGACACCAATTAGTGATGTCTTTTTAAAGGCTGCCTTGTTAAGAGGGGAATAAGGGGAAAGAATGAAATTGGCCAGAAAACATGGAGCTATTTAACCTTAATTAGAAGAAAGGTGTGGGCTTTGTGAAAAGGCCATTTCTGAAAGGGTTTTTTTCTCCCTGGGTATAAAGAGATCCTGCCTACTTGTTAGAGACTTGTTAGAGTTTATAAGACTGGGCAGGAGGCTAACTTGTAGAAATGCCTTTTATGCCACTTGAATGTGTGGCTTGCTTATTATAGTCTGCCATCGTGCCAGGGTGGCTGGTGGAGAGGAGAGGAGAGAGCAGCACTGCCAACTGGCTATAAATTTCATGAACATCATAAATGTAAGTGCTTTCTGGAGAGCTGTACAGATTGCACATAAAAGTCCCCCTTCTGTCCCTATAAACTAAAAAGAGGGCTTTTTTGGCAAATTAAAAAATGTAGAGTGTATTCCATGCTGAGCTAGGAAGCAGTGAGGCTACAAATCCACAGCTACAAAGTCACAGCCACACAGGGAGGTCTCCCCCACACACCGGCATCTTTGCTCCCCAGCACCACTGCAACTTTGGGGAGCAGAGGACTGAAAGCAAAGGGGGCTGCAATTCAGCGCTGAAGGCCTCAGCACCAGGACCTGGGGGCAAGGCTAAGCTTATCTCTGCTGCAAGGGCTCCTGGAGGGAGGTGGACAATGCCGTCTCGATGCTCGTGCTACTGCCAGGAGCCAAGGCAGGGCACTCCAGTTTGCTAGATAGCTGTGGCAGTGGACACAGGAGAGGGCTGACAGGGATTTTTCTAGGAGCCGTGGGACTGTGCATTGCTCCTGGCTCTGCCTCTGTCCTCCCCGTGACCATGGCGGAGTCACAGCACCTTTGGGACTCAGTGTCCTGGCACTTTTACGGTTTGGAGCAGGCAATGCCCAGACATGCAACATTGCAGGCAGGGCTCTTAGGGCTGGCAGCGCGAACCGGCCCCTCCAGCAGCTCAGGGGCTGTGTGGCACTGAGTCAAGGAGAGCCCTTTGAGAGGGGAACATGTGCTTTTCCCCTGCTGTGGACCCTGACACCGGACATGGTAAATAGGCACAGAAAGAGGCATTTTCTCTGTTAGCTGAACAAGACCGTGCCTTATCCCTACCGCTGCTCCATCGCGCGCTGCTGGGCTGTACAGCCCTGCCAGGAACATTCCCAGCCTGCTCCCGCCTGCCTTCCTGCTTGGCCATTAAAGACACAGAGCTCCTTCCTTGCTGGGCTGCTGTGGGCATCCAGACTCCACGTTCGGATGGCGCCTGCTGTCTGCATATCCAAGTGAGTTCGAGTTCCCACTGCACATATCAGATTTTTTTTTCTGTTTAATAAGGACTGTAAATATTATCTAATGACTGAAAAGAGCAAGCATCTAAAGAAGTCAGGACTCACACACACATGACACGATGCTCCCCACCAGCCACCTGAGCCCTGGGGTTAGTGTTCCTGCACAGAGAGCAGGAGAAAGCATTTCCCAGCCCAGGCTAATGATTGTATGCAGACTAGAAGCTCCATCTGACAGGTGGGCAGGTAGATGGGGATCAGCACCTTTTTGGTCTTGTTCATTGGTATCAGTAATCCACGCAGAGCCACAATAACTGCACAACAGTTGCTTGGGGTCAAAATTGCACTTTGTGGGGCAGGACTGAGCAGGACTGTCCAGGAATGCCCTGCACAGGCACGGAGTGATGGAGCATGCCATCACCCATCCCCAGCAAAACAAACTGAACTAGGCTGAGGCTCCTTTTTAGGTTGCAACATGTGCACCATCAGCATCTGCTGGGATGCCAAGCTGGGCCTCAGTTCTGCTCTAGTGTGGTGGACGGGAAGCCCAACCACTGGGCCCATGCCAGTGAGCTCCATCAGCTGGGCTGCATGCCTGGTCTGCAGCTGGGTGATGATGCCACTTGCTTGACACCAGTGTGAGAACGAGGCCTGCCATCTCCATGAGATCTCTGGTAACATGTTGCACCCTCAAGGCTCTCATGTGTCAACTGCTCCTGCTCCCCAGCAAGCACAGCTCCCTCTTCCCCAGGGTGGTACTAAGAGACTTGTTTACCTTTAGTCCCCAGTTTCCCAGGATTTTAGAAGAGAGCTTTGCAAAAGACACTGCAGGCTGCACRTGGGCACTCTTAACTCTGGCAGCAGTCCTGGGCTCTGCAACTGGCCCACAGTCCTTAAGGTGGAAGGGATGTGGTGCTGTGAAACCAAATTGCCCTGGGAATTACCTCATTAAAACATATCCATCTTCACCCAGTTGTTCAGGGTCTTCCTTGGCCAGTAGCGTGTACAGCTCCCGGAGGCTTTGCAGTTTCGTTCTAGACTCAATGCATGATGACACTGCTATTGCTCCTTCCTTCAGCCATGAAACATTTCCTGCCGTTACTCCTTAAGGGTCTCCCTGGACTAGAAGGGAGGGTGCTGGTGCCAAGCCCTGGTGGTTCCTTTCCCTTTCTGCAGTGGGCATGTGCCTGAGATCCCAGAATAAGAACGAAATTGTGGCTTTAGCTAAGTAAAATCCAGGACTCAGCAAGGCTACCTACTCCAATGTGACAGCATGGCAGTGTGTAAAGGAAGACCCTTCATGCTCAAATCCAAGGGAAGAACGTTTTTGGGGGCCTGAGCACTGATTCCCTTGCACCCACCCTGTAGTGAAACATCATGCTTAGGATCTCCTAAGTGGTGAAGGAAGGCAGCAAGCAGAGCAGCCTGTCCTGACAGGCCCTTCAGCCACCATGCTGTGGATTCGGGCAGTGGTCAGCCCGGTCTGGCTGCCTTGGGAAGGGGGTGATGGATGCTGACACATCCCCACTCTGTGCCTGGCTCAGGTGCTTCCTTAGCATGGACTGACACTTCCACCCTGTGCTGTGGCCCCAGCTCTACAGAAGAGACTGTGTTTCTACAAGGAAAGCAAACAGTGCTGGCAAGTATTCCTGGGTGCAGGAGCTCAGTCATCGATACAGCTAGAGCACAGCTTTGTCTTGAGACAACTTGGGCATGGATGAGCATGGTCAGGAGATACAGCATGCTAGGGATCATCCCAGGTGACAGGTAGGACTCAGCATCTTGCTTTGGAGCCTAAGGGAATTCCTTGGATAATGCAAGCCATTGCACATCCCCTGTCCTCAATTCAGAGGAACACTCCTGGGCACATTAAATTTACCCATGTAGACACAAGCTGAGGCAGTGACGCCTGTTGCTGTCTGGCCCCAAAACTCTGTGACCAGTCTGCCCAGGGAGGCTAGGCTTGTCACACTGGGGCTGTGCCAGACTACATCACAGATGAGCACTGACAGCTCATGGCATACCTGCACACTGTGCTGTGCCACATATGCAGCCCAAAGTGGGCTCCCCCTCCACCCCAACATCTTCAGGCTCAGGCGGTGAGGTTTCATTAAACCCACTCCACTGATGGCTGTGACCCCCTGCAAACCCCTCACTCTGCAGAGACAGGCTTGAATTGAGCATGACCTGTCCTCAGATGACTGAAGCTAAACCAAAATAACCCCAGCCCAAACCAAGTAGAACTGCCAGGACAGCCTTTTGCATCAGTTCCCTAAATTAGAATAATACTAAAGAGAAGCTGGCATGCAGACAGGCCTGGCGCTGAGAGGGAGGCAGGAAGGACACCAACAAATTCCCAGGCCCCTTTCACAGCAGTGGGTCAGGCTTTCTCCAGGGCTTCTCTATGAAAAGGCTCCAGGTCTTTGGAGCCAGGGAACAGAGGTCGGGAGCAGTGATGTGGCCAAAGGCACTGCTGCTCTGCAGCCTGGCTCAGCATCCTCGAACCCCTCTCCAACACGTCCTGCTGCATGTGTGCTGTGAACGACTGCCCAGGTGCACACACCCAGAGGCCAGGTGTCTGCTCTGGAGAGCAGCGAAGCGGGCTGCCTGCTCTCAGGCAGAGAGAAAGTGAGTACAGGCAGAAGTGGCTCTTACTCGGGAGCTCTGTAGTGGCTCTCTCATAGGATGCCGGCTCTTTTCCATTGCAAGCAGCAAAGTGGAGGATCAAGTGCTGAAGTCTGTGGTGTGCGTGGGGTAGGACTGCACTATGACTGTATGACTGGGGAAGAGACCCCTGCCCAGAGGTGGCCCCCTCCRATAAGACAGTGCTGCAGAGAGGCGATGGTCCTCCAGGGTGGGCTGCCTCAGGACAGCACTTGTGAGTGGTTAGAGCAGGAGACAAGGGGTCTGTTCTCARCAGTGCCCTGAGTGACATCCGTGGGGAGGATTTGGCCAGGGGACAACCTACATCCCAAACAGTGCTTTAAGAGATGCTCTCTCTTTAAGGGAGGCTGAGAACTCGGTTTAGACACACAAATCTTTGTACAGTTTATGGGAGTGGGAAGATGCTGCCTGGCTTTGGGATTTGCAGGATTTGGAGCAAAGCAGGGCTCTCTCCCCAGGTCAGATGGGCAAAGCTCACCACCCTGTCTGTACTGGGAGTGCTGAGTGTAAGGAGCACCCGCTCTACCCTGAGCTGCTCAGCTCTGTATCTGGCCTTTGACCCATTTGGCGGAACTGCAGCCTCAGGTCTTGGCAAAGGAGGTTTGGTGGAAATGCAGTTTGGCCTGTGGTTTTTTAGAGCTCTTAGTGATGAACGCCCTGCCTGGCTGTCCCTGTGGTGTCTTCTGCCAGTGTGAGGACAGAGCTGGAGAGGAAGATGAGTATATCAGGGACTCTTTGTGTTCAACTGCTAGGTGAAAGGCATCTCTGTTGCCCCCTCTTCTCTTCTGCATGCCATGGGTCCTGCCTGGAGCCACACTGTGGCCCCAAGAAAAGCTAGGTGGTGGCTGACATGCTCTGTCACTGCCCCTCCACTGTCTCATGGGGCACTTTTGAATGCTCCTGAGCCCCTTGCACATACCTCAGCAGGATGAGCTGTATCCATCAGCCCCTATGCCCTCAAAGCAGGGCCTTGGGCACAGCATTGCAGTGGGGACTACGTGGTAATACAAACGAAGCATGTTTAGAAGGGCTCTGCCATGGCTAGAACCATCACTCTGCTTTGCTGCCAGGGCTTGCAGAGGGGAGGCAATGAATGGCAGGAAGTGGCTGGAGGCAGGAACAGGCAAAGAAGTGTAGGGCTAAATCCCTTCTATGGTCAAGGTGGTGAATTCCACACAGCAGCCCAGGGTGGAAGCAGAGTGGAGCTGAGCCATAACCGTAGGGTCAGGGTTGCCCATGGTTTCCCCTGGGAGGCCACTAATTGCCCTGGAGAATGTCGTGCCGGCTCTGTGCGATGCCACTGAGCACAGCAGGGTAATACATCTTGAAAGGCTGCATCTGGACAGTGGCCGAGGGACTGCAAAGGTCACAAGCAAATGAGTACTGGATTTGGGCACCAGGAACAGCAGAGGCTCTGTAGCTGGCTCACCGTGGGGTCGTGCCACCCTGGAAACAGCTCTGCAGGCCCCCCCAGCTCTCATGATGATGAGAGCTGGCTGCAGAATGCAAGTCCCCTCCCAGGAAAAATGCCCTGTCTTTGAAGCTCTGTTCAGTCCAAGCAAGGATGAATACAAAACGTGAGGGTTTTGGCAGGAAAAGATTCCTGGGGAATTTCCACTGCAGCAGAACTGAGACCTTTGCATGCACAAGAAAGGGGAGCCAGGTCTCTGGAGTCCAGGTCCAGGGAGCATCAGTTTGATCTCCCAGAGAAAAAAAAAAAAAAAATCAGCAGCCAGTTTTCCCAATGGAAACATTTTGGTGTTGGAAGAGAAGCCAATGAGCAATCATCGCCCACTGCAGCAGGCGCTGCCATCCCGGATGCTCTGTGCAGGACAGATGGAGCAGCTCAGGGGGGGACCTGCCACTTAGAGACCAGCGACATGAACTCCTGTCAGTGGGGCAGTGCCACATGATGACAGGAAAATTGCTGGCTGTTTTAGGGATGTAGTAGTTTTTCCAGAGTCACAGTAGACAAATTTGATGCCTGGCATAGCAGGGCATGAGATTTCCCCTGTGATCCATGCAGAAAAGGGAACTTCAATGGATGAAAAGGGCATCCTATGGGGGCTTTGGAGGCTGTGCAAAGCATTAATGCATTTCTTGGGTCCTGCAAGGCTGTTATTTAAAATGATTTTACTGGGTATGGGGAAGCTTTAAAAATTCAAAGAAGCCCCTGGAGCCCCAATTTTGCCCCTACTTCTGTGGCATACGAAGTCACTCAGTGATGTGCCATGGTTTGGAGAAGCTATCCAGAGCCTTGGTCACCTGCAGGAACCCAGCTATTCCTCAGTGGGTGCATCCATCACCCATCACCCCATCTGGAACAGCGGCCCTGTTTTCTCTCCAGCCTTGAGGCTCTCAAAATAGTCCTGGCCCTACCTGAGAAGGAGATGGGCCACCTTCCGGCACGCTTAGCTGTATTGCATTAGCAATGCATAGCATGACCCACCCCTCCCCAGCAGCACAGTATGAGCGGTGGAGGATGAACATGGACCAGAATATCAAGGGGAGGATGAGCAGCCAGATCCTGCGAGCGCCCCTGGGCAGCTTGTGGAGAAAGATTGACTCTGGACTTTCAAAGCACAATAGATCAGAAGCTCTGACAAGCGTCCTGACACGCTGACCCCTCTTGCCAAGGCTGACAGCTCTCAGGTCTCGCACTCCCTCTCCCTTTGCATTGACAGCTTCGATGGATGCAGTTGCCCCTGTCATGTTTGTTGAGATTTCTGTCCCACCTGTTGGATCACTGAGCCAATTCAATAATGCAGTCTCTCACCAGGACACTGGCTCAGCTGACATCTCTGCATTTGGCCGCCCTGGGTGACTCTGTCCTGCCTAGGGAAGGGCAAGCAGTGGATCGGACCTCGGTGGTTTCTCTGCCCTGTGTTGCATGTTGCTGAGCCAGGGGCAAGGAGGCACCACCAGAGCTCTTCTGAGAGGGAAGGGGAGCAGAGGGTCCTGCAGACTTGTCAGGGCCTCAGCAACTGGGATCAGGGAATGGGTCAGTATTTTATGTGATATTCAAACCTCCCAGCCACAGAGAGAAACCGGAAAATGTGACAGAAAGGTCGGAAGCCGATGAGGCTTTTGAAGGATATGCCATTTAAATGATTTACCAGTCCCCACGAGCTGTGCCTTCCTGCAGTCTTAGCACCTGCACCCGGAACCAGTGATCCTGGGAGAGATGCTGGTAGCGACTCGCTCCTGCCCTCCTGGCTGTGAGATCAGGAGCTGCTCCAGCTGCTGTCGGGGGGACACTGAAATGGGCTGCGAGAGGGGCCAGGCCAGTGCAGCAACTGCATCCTTAATGAGCTAGGTGGGCAAGTGTGCAGCAGTTCACAGGGGCTGTGGCCACTAGCCCACACTACCTCAGCTGTGCCTTGTCTCAACATCTCCTGTTTGAGAGAGGAATGTCACCAATGGCATGCCTCCTGCCAATGCAGACCTGAGCTGTCAGTGGGATACCTTCTGCAGGGTACACAGGGTTTGCCAGCTTGGCCAGGGGGTCCAGCCAGCCATTGGCCATGCAGTAGGGCTGAGGTCAAACACTACTGTGAAGGCAGAGTGAGCTTTTGGGTCCCATCCCAGGATCTTAGGCTTCCTACAGTCTAAGTCAGCTTGGGTTGGGTTGGGTTTGGGATGACAGCCAATAAGGATAGGAAAAAAACAGGAAAAAAACAGACACAAGCAGCACAGCCATGCACATCACTACCACATTGGAGCTGTGCTTGGAAGGGCTGGAAAATCCACCACTAAGGTTGGAGGGCAGTGCCTCAGCCAGTGAGAGGTCTCATGGCTCTGCTACCAAGGCCGTGCAGAGCCGCGCTATCTGGGGAGCTCAGCCAAACCTGGCCCCTGACTTTCAGGGGCTGTGGGGGGATCAGTACTGTACCAGGCCCCTGCTCTGAAGGTCTGGCTGAGAGTGAGGCTGGGCTGTGGCTGACATGAGTTACTGCCTCCATGAACCGTTACCACCTGTCATATACGTTTGCCAAACTGGTATGTGTGGTGAATTAGAGAGGGGCTTAGCCAAGCATGGCACCTGTACATGTGGGGCAAAGGCTCCACAAGGCAGAGGTGCTTGCATGGAGGTGCAGGGGAGATGCAGCTCCTTGGAGAGGGTAAAAAAAAATGGTGTTTGATAGTCCTACTAACACATATGGGATGGGACCCAAATTGTATGGGGAAGACAGGCTCTAGGGGTACAGGAGGAGGTGCCATGTAAACCCTGGGGATCCCCAAGGTTTTTGTTTTAAGCACCCATGTCCTGGACACATCACACTACTCCAGTGGTATTGCTGAGCAAGCTTTGGCTTTAGAGGGTGGGCTCAGTAATGCCAATGGAATCTGTGTGGCCAAAGCATCAGCAAACCTTGGGCATCCAGCTGACAGCTGACTCCGTTCCACCCCAGAAGGGGCTGCATTTCCAGGATGAAGCAAAAGGCCTATGCCTTGCAAAGCACTGGGGAATACTTTGTAATGAAAAGCACAACTGAAATGCACATTACCAGCAGCACAAGTCCCTCCCCGGGCTTGCTGAGCACCAGACTAGGCTGTGTGCCTGCTGAACCTGCAGCCTAGCAAGGGACCTCACCTGCTTGCTTGTGTCATCTGCCTGGCCTTGGGGATGGGTGGGAAGGTGGAATCTTTACTGGCCATTGATTTCTCATCTGGACCTGTGAGCTAAGCAGATCAGATGTTCTGTATCTCAGAGCTCTCTCCAACTTGGTTATTTCTCTGTGCTTTAAACAGGAATTAAGAATAAAAGTGGAGCTGCCTTTGCCTGCAAAAGGCTGTCTGACTCCTGTCTCCTTACTGCAGTGCTGCTCTGATTTCCATCTCATGCATATCTTATTTAACATTCTGGATACTGTTTTGAGTGCCCCAATATTTTAAAATAAATTGCTTCATGTAAAAGACTTAATGTCACATTCTGTTATTCTGACTGTTAAAAGAAAAGTGAAATCTTCAATGGGGCTAGTGGAGCAGAAGCAATCACACAGAGGGAGGTCCTATTAATGTGTATTACGTTTCATTATTCCAGCACTGCATGTCAACTAACTTCTCATCAGAACTCACGCAACAGATCACAGTATTAACTCCTTGCAGCCAAACAGGGGGGCAGGCGTTTTAAATGCTTTCTGTGTTCCTCGCTTCTCCAGCATCAGCTCTCTGATGCTGTTCCCATGTCCTTAACACACACACGTTCCTGCGCACACTCCTTGGTGTGCTGCAGCCCAGACTGGCCTCCCATTGCCTCCCTCCCTGCTGGAGCTGGGCTGAGGAGGCGTGCGAGGTGGGAGCAGGCTGTACATGTGAGCAGGGAAGAGAGAGGCAGGAGGGCGGAAGAGAGGAGAAGGAAGGGGCTGATGTAGAGGGCTGCATGTGGGAGGAGCAGGTGGGAGAAGGCATGGAATATGATGGCGAGAGGATTGAGATGCAAGAGAACAGGGGCCTTACTGTCATCAGTATGTGACACCTTCCTACAGCTCGCCGGGTCCATGACAAATCCTGGCAGGGGAGTCACCCCAGAGATTTCCTGCCCCAGAAGGTCTCTCCAACCCTCTCATAGTTTGACTATCTTGTCTGTTCTCCTTCCCATCCTGCTGCCAGAGAGTGTGGCCCAGGCTGGTTGGAGCTACAGAGCCTCACTTGCTTCAGGAATATGAAATATGCTGTGGGAGAGACACTGCTGAGGAGGGGAAGGGGAAAGGGGACATAGGGAAGATGAGTGAGACTGCAGTCTCAGGTTGGACACACAGCGGGTGAATGGTGAGATGGAAGGAGCTGCTGGGTAGTGGTGTGGATGAAAGGATGATAAAGAAAAGATGAATATGTCTTCTCCAACCTACAAGTGGATCCCAGCAGGGCCAGCAGGTTTTTAAGCTTTGTGTTTCCCCCCTCCCCTGTGATGAAGAGACACCAACTCCATTGTTGTCCCTATAGACATGGGTAGCTCAGTGGTCCCGTGCCCAGTCAAATGCTGATGTGCAGGAAAATGAGCTGAAGATCCAGCTCTTGTTATTAGACTGTGCCTGCTGTACAAGAGGCTGTGTGGACACGCAGGGGCAGCTCTGTTCTGGGAGGGAGATGCTCACTGGAGCAGGTGGGCTGATAAGTGCAATATCCCAAATACCTGCCACAGCCCTCTGGGAATGGAGAGGTTTTGGGGAAGGCTGTGGCCTGGGTTGACATTTGTAAATGCTGCTTTGTTTTATCATAAAGAGCCCAAAGAAGGCACTGGGGAGGGAACAGGGCATCATTTCCCTACTCCCGTCATGGGATCCAGCCCTGGAATGAGTGTGTGGAGCACTGAGATCCTGGCAGAGCCTCTGGGCAGGGCACCCGCCTGCTGCAGTTGCTTCCCCATCCTCCTGCATGAGATGGAAATAAATGTGTGTCTGAAACCTCCTTCTGCCAGGGTATTGCCTTCATTCCCCCTTTTACCAAGCCACCCCTCCTCTGCCTTCCCCATCCAACCAGGGGATAACTCTCTGGGTGTTGGGGTGGGCGTCAAACCATGTTTGGCACCTGCAAAGCCAGGAAGAGACAGCAGGTTTGTGGAGGGGGTCCTGGAAAGGACCTCATCCAGCTAGGCATGCAGGGGGCAGGAGACAAATGCTTCTGTCTACATTTGCTGGCTTGGCCCTGCTTTGTTAAGCCTGGTCTACACCAAGAAACCCCAGCTGTGGCTCAGCCCAAGAATCCCTGCACAGCCTGGGCAGGGGAGCCTTGCCAAGTACCCCTACTCTTCAACAGATTGCAAAGCATGTGTATTTAATTCACACAGTGCAGAAACATCCTTATAACCAGGTTGGGGAGTGAAAAGCTATCACAGGCTGTCACACGGCTCAGCATGCTACCCTAGGTAGCAGGGGCACAGAGCGCTCAGCGGTGGCATGGGGCCTGGGCTGTGGCTGGTGGCATGCACGCCGCAGTCCTGCAGATGAAGTTCCTGCTGCCAGCAAGAGGCACACAGTGGAAACGGCAGGAAAGGCTGTAACAACCCATGGAAAAAGGGGTTTCAGGGCAGTGGGGAAGGGACCACGTGGGATGGAGTAGGGAGGGGATGTGAGGATGCTTCAGGCTTGGAGGTATCTGTCTGTGGCCTTGGGTCACAAGGGGACCAGAAAGTCATGGAGAACAGTGCTAAAGCCATAGCCTCCACTCTGTCTCCTCTTCCATTCTTCACTCCTGTGGGTCTGGTCCCAAAGGAGCAACAGGCACTGATATGGGAGTGTTACATCCACAGCAGGCACTGGAAGCCCCCAAAACACACACACAAGCATACAGCCATATGCCTGTGTATATGCTCATAAGCACACCCATGTGGGGGTGTATGCACCATGCGCACACACACTCACACGCACATATGTGCACGCTCGCACTCTAACACCCATCCAGCACAGGTGATGTAGAATCTACCACATTTTGGTTTCTCTGCCACGGTCTCAATGAAAATCTTTGGGCTCAGTGTGAATCACATCGCTTGCATTGCCTTTCCCCCACCTAGGGACAATGTGTCTGTCTGGGATTAGCACCACAGGGCTGGCTCCCTCTACTATACCAATGACAAATTTAACTTTCCTTCCCAGCATCATTCCAGTGCCAAGACTGAGGTGCAATGCCAGGCCAGCTGGGGTGAACCCATTTCCCAGATTGGGGCTCCCTTTGGCAGGGATTAGTTGAGTGGCAACTCTGTGGCTGTGGCTCAGGCAAGGGGGTGCCAAGAAACCAAGGCACAGGGAAAGCGTCAGGGGAGTTTGGGCTGCTCATGATGTGGCAGAGGATTCCTGTTGGGGAAAATGAACTTCCCAACATGAAAATTCTGAAAAAAAAAATATTAATAGCAATATTCATAGCAATTTTCCATCAAAGTTGGGTGTTTTTTCTCCCATTTTTTTATGAGTGTTTTGTTTTCTCCCCCATCTTTTGACAGCCCCCATTCCTGCATTTACTTCTTTTTCTTGTGGTTTTGAGGAATTTGGGTTTTTCTGAGGTGGGTAGTTCATGGGTTGCGGGAAAAAAAGGTTGTTTTTTCAATTCATCCCATTTTCAGCTAAATACCAGTGCTGTGAGCATTGCCAGGACTGTAGCAGATATCATGGTGGTGTCTCCTGCCCATGCTGGAGTGAAGATTTCAAGGCCTCCACCCTGGCTTGGAGCAAAAACTTCACTAAAGGTGCAGCAGGATGGGGTGAACGTCCTTTGGGTGATGAGAAGTTTCTGGGCTGCTTGTGCTGGTGTGGGTGAAGGCTGCGGGTGTGGAACCTTGTTTTGCTGACATCCTTGCACTCTGAGGGTGACCTCAGTCTGGTTGAGTGTCCCCTGAGCTGTTGCCACCCCAGCGTGGGTCCCTCTGGGGCAAAGGTCTGTGGCAGGGAGCAGGGGGATGGCGGGGGTCTGACCCATCCTGAGTCCCCTCGGAGGCACAGTGCATGCCCCACCACACATGCCATCTCTCCCCACACCTGCCTCTCCTTCACCTTTACTTTCTCTTCCCCGTGTTTGAAAAATATATATATTAAAAACAAACAAACAAACAAACTTTATTTCTGTGGGKTTTTTTTTTTTTTACTATATTTCTGTGCTTCCATAAATGACACAACTGGTGGTCCTTCTGGCCTGACTCTGCCAGAGAATGGTGTGGCTTCCTTCACCACTGCCAGCAATTCCGCTTCCCACTCCAGCCCCTTACTTCCACTCTGCAGAGGAGCAGCAGCAAGTTCATGGTTTGGGGAGTAGGGGGGGAGGGAGGGGGGCTGAAAACAAATCAAACAAGCACCAGCAGGACATCTCCATGGGCGAGGGGATGAGCTGAGGCTTCAGGAGCAAGGATGCATGCTACTCAGTGGCAGGGAGGAGGAGGGTAGGAGGAGAAAGGGATTCCTTTCTCTGCCTGTCCTGGGGTTATAAAATGGGGTTCCAGAGACTCTTACCCTTCATATGTGTCTCCTCCTGACGGTGTCTGGGCCCAGGAACATGCAGCACTTCAGAGCTGCCTAGCATCAGACTGGAGTCTGTACCCCAGGAGGGCAAATGCCATGTGCCACATTCCTTCTTGTGACCCTTCCTAATGGGGCTGAAACCTATCCTGGCATGGGTGAACAACACAGGCAGCCTGTAAGATGAACCACATCAGCACAGAGAGGTTTCACTTCCAGAGATATGACTCCCAGTAGGGCAGGGGAGAAAAGTGCCTGGTCCTTGCTGCCCCACTGGAGGGTTTTCAGGCTGCTCAGTCTAGCCTTGTCTTGCCAGCTCTCTGGATGGTGGAGCAGCACAGTCTACACCCAGCACCCATGCTGGAGGTTGCTCATCTTGCTTAATGGCCTGATAAGCCAGTGTCTTTGTGGCTGCTGGTCCCTGGTCGTGGGATCCCCAGTGTGTCCTCCCTGTGGGGGTCCTGAGTCTGCCCTGACTTGCTCACCCAGCAGAGGCTTGTGTGATTTATTTGCACATAGCTCCTGCTCAGTCCTTCTTGTTCAATCTGGTTTGCCCATCACCAGCTGACAAATCTGATGGCCAGCCTGACCCAATGTGGTCTCACCTAATGTATGACCTGATACTACAACTTTGGTTAAATTAAGAGATAGTTTGGCTGAGGTTTTGCAACATGAACCTCTCCCAACCCCAGCCAGGGCCTAGATGTGGATGCTGGGAGATGCATGAGGCTTATCTTATGGAGGTTATTGTGCAAAGAGGCACCAAACTGTAATGGTGCATGGAAAACTTAGCTACACCTTTGGCCAGGTGAGATTCTCCTTTCGATAGAACCTTGAAGTTTAGTGGTTAAAAGTCAGGGCTCCATTGGCCATGTCACAGCTCTGACTCCAAGTAATCACCAGGGTTACCAGGTCCCTGCTTTAGTTTCCAGGCAACTCGTAGCAGGTCCGTAGGCTGCAGCTCTCCCAGCTCAGCTGAAGCCCAAGTTCTTCCCCCTACCTCCTCCAGCCAGAACGAGGTATGATGAGTTTCCTGCAATTAGAAGACACTCTCAGAAGCTTTTTCATGATCTATGTGAGCTCATTCCCCAGAATAAGGTTTGTGAGACTCTGATGCCTATTTGAGAGAAGGGATGTGTCAAGAGATGGGACAGAGCAGAATGCATACCATCATGCCAGGCCAGCGTGGATAGCCCAGCTCTCTGCTCACACTGAAGCCAAGTGGGACACAGCCTCCTGCCTTCCCCTAGTCTTTACAAGCTCCCTCCCTCTGAGATGTCCCTGAGACTTGCATGACCCAGGATGCCCTCCTCCTCTGTGGCCATCTCCAGCCCAGGCCCCAATGACCCTTGGCTCCTGCCTTTGTTCCTCAGAGCYGGCCTCACCGTGGATGCCTCCTGTTGCTGAACGGTGCGGGAGGCTGTGCGGTGACCCCTGACATTAACCTAATTGTTCCCTCTCTTTGATTAGATGCACCACAAAGCTGGTAAATGGATCAAATTAAATTTGAGTGGCGGCAGCACAGCTTTGGAACGTTGATTAGATTTGAAAATACCACATTTAAATATCTTAGCATTTGTGGGGATTAGGAGAGAGGGGGAGCATGAGCGGGGAGGGGGGGGGGAGGAAGGGAGGCAGGCATGCGGAGGGAGAAGCAGTGCCAACTTCTGACATGGCACAGCTCTGCACCTGGGTGCCCAGCCCAGTCCTCCTGCCTGTGCACGGGTATCGGCCACAGCTCTCCTGTTCGGCACATCAAGGGCCACTTCTGGGCTCCTGGATCAGGCATGTTGCTCCAGGTTCATCTGAGGTTTAGTGTCACTGGATGTTATGGGTTCGCTCCCCTGCCTCCTGCTGCACTGCCGTCCCCTCCCATCCCCACCCATCTGCTCTTAAATGTCACCYGGCATCAGTTAGATTTATGCTGTACGACGAACAGTGAACGGCAACACAAGTCCATAAATGGGAAAGAAAACTGGAGCCTGGACAGGGAGACTGGGCCTGGGTCCGGATGCTGACCGTAACAAGGGTGGTTCCTTGGCACTGTGCCCTACCTCCTGTAGCACCACGTGTGCAGCCAGGAAACAGCCTACAGCACCTGTCAATCAAGGATCCCAAACTGCTGGGCTGATGAAAACACATCATCACCCCTTTCCAACCAGCCTGACTCCCCAGCACTGTCGGGGGAAGCCAAGGGCCAGACAGCCTTTCCCTGTGAGTGCGTGGAGGGGCTGGAACGAGGCTGTGAGAGGTCTGACATCAGGCAGGCTGCCTCCTCCCAGGACCTCCCTCCCAAAGCATGCAGGAAACTGTCTCTGAAAGCATTCGGGGGAAATATTGTAATGATATACATCTTGTGTGCATGTGTGTGTGTCTGGAGAGTGAGGGAAGGGGTGGATGCTGCACAGAGGCAGGTGAACGATGGACAAACGTGTTTGCAGCTAATTGCTCAGTGGAAGATGCCAGACGTTGCAGAGATTGTCACTGGCAGGGGATTTTGGCCAGCTCTGATTCTGAGGGATTGCACTGACGTTGGAAGCATGTGGAGGAAGACATGTGAGCTTGGCTCCTGCCGGGCCCTGCAGGGGAGAGAGAGAACACAGCTCTCCAGCACGACTCTTGAGTGACAGTGCTTGCCGGCACTTGTCAGGCTAAGTGCTGTGCCAAAAAGAGGTCGTGGCCAGCCCCCTGCCCGCCTGCTCGTGCCATGCCACAGTGGTGCAGTGTGATGGGTCAGAGAAGGGCAAGGCTCCAGCAGAGCTGTCCTGTGCTCAAAAACCTCTGCTTGAAGTGGCAGCTGTTTGGTAGTATATGCAACATCTGGTCATGCTTGGTGTTGCAGTCCGCAGCAGCCCAGAGTGGGGCTCTGGAGGAGCAAACCCAGGGAAGGTGTGTGTACATGCACACGTACGTGTGCATTTTCAGTGCTTCCCAGTCTGTGTGCCTGTGAGAGAATGTGCAAAGCTGTGCCCCAGCAAAGCTAGGGAGAGGTGTGCATGCCCCTGTGCCAGTGTGCATCCCTGTGTGCTTGTGCACACGAGTGTGTGCAATACCCCCCAGCAGCTCTGTGCACACTTGAGGCATGCGGTGCGTGTGTGGGGGAGCACCGTGGCAAGCGGGGCTGTGGTGACATCACCAAAACACATGTACATCCTTCAAGAACGTGCAGAAGGCAGGCCAGTGTTCAGCTAAGCAGAAACATCTGGAGTACATCTGGCTCTCATCAGAGGGTCTCCAAAATATCTTTATACGAGCGAGAAAAAGAAAAGAGAGAGTAAAACTCCTGCTGGGTATTCCTGTGCATCCCAGCACCCCGCACCGAGTCCAGTTACTATCCAGAGCCAAGTCCCCAGCTTGCCTCCTTCCAGCCATCCTCCAGCCAGAAGAGTTCCAGGAAAGGGAGAAGCGAGATTCAAAAGGAAAAACAACGTGTTGGGATAAGGGGGAGGAGGGAGGAGTGATGAGGATTTGCAGGGAGTTCTCTGCTTCCAGCCTTTCTGCAAAGGCAGAGCTGGAGCTGCTGGGAGTACTGGGGGCAGGAGATCAGTGAGGGGGCTGGGAGCCCGCCTTGCAAACCTGTCCTGGGAGGAATAGCAGCACAAGCCAGCTCTGCCAGGCAGCAGAGTTGGGCCACAGTTATCAGCTGCCTTGCAACTGGGAACCAGACCTGGGAGCAGTCTGCTGTGGCATGCACCCACTGTGCCCAAGCAGTGCCTTCCCCTCCCAGGTGCCAGGCAGTACACACAGCTCCCTCAGGGAAGGAAAGGAAAAGTGCAGCTAGTACCTGTCCTTGAGTGGGAAAATGGGCGTTTCACATCAGGGACATCCAAAATCCTGACTGGCCTCAGGATGTCATCCATCTTGCCTTGCAGCAGGCACTGGCCAGTCTCCAGACTCCCTTCTGCCACCAAATCTTCCACTAAGATATACCAGGGCGGCCTTGGTACATCTCCGAGCACCCTCTTCCTGTTGGATGCCAGAGCTGGGAAGGACCCTGGGAGTGAGAATGGCATTATGGTAATAACAAGATGTGGGTGATTCAGTTGTCGGCAATAAATCCCAGCCCAGAGAGGACAGTTAAATAGGGAATGTCCCACTGGAAAATTCGACATTTCAACACTATTTCCAGTCTGAGAAACTAATAAAAAGTGCAGAGTCCCAACACCTCTGCCAGGTGTGAATATAGGGGTGGGATTGAAGGACATGAGATTATCTAAACAAATGCTTTTGTCTTCCTCAGCAGAAACACTTTGACATCAAAAAGTGAGGTGTTTTGAGTTCATTGGAATGTGTGGAGGAAGCCACTAGCTGTTCTTCCAGCCCTGGGACGATGTGCTCAGACACGCCAGGGGAAGCTGAGCAGAGCAGTTGAAAACCCAGAAACCCACTCTTCAGTTCTCCCCAGACCCTTGCTGAGAGTTGAAGGCTTCACCTCCTTCACCCAGAGGTGCTGAGTCCCAGGCATACTGCGTTTGATGCACTGAAGGCAGCTCTAGGTGCTATTTCTGGGTAAGGTAAATGTAAGATTTATGGGGGCTTGTGCAAGGTTTACAGCCTTGATGTTGGCAGGTCTTGAGACTATCCAGGCACTGAAAAGCTGAGTTGAGCTATGACATTTTATTGCTCAGCAAGACTCAGATACAACCTGCTGTGACCAGCTGGGCTCTGAGGGTGGGAGAGGGACATCAGGGGTCTTTTGGACTCTGTCTGGCCTTTCAGTCTATGTGTCTGGGTGCTTGATGTCCACACCACACACTTTGCAAGGCTGGTTACAGCCCATGGAGGGGTGGGGGCCTCCCTGCTGTGAGGTGTGCACATTTGTGTGCACAGATGAACTGCTCAGCCCTGGCTGCTGATGGCACCTGCAGGGAGCGAATAGGCTGGGCACAGGTTGGGTGGGGATCATAGTGCTGCTAACCCATTTCCTCCTTGTTTGTAGACCTCCCCTTGCTGATCTAGGACACCTTGGAGTTAAATGCATGGAAAGATCCGGGTTCACAGTCTGCCAAGCTCCTCTCTTGCTGGTGGTGTTTGCAAAAGACACCTCCTGCTTCTCCGTTGCCCTAGGCATCCAGAGGATCCCCAGGCCATTTCTGTTGTGCATCCATGGAGCCCATACTCAGCTTGGGGCCCTCCCATGTCTGAGAAGGGCTCAGGTAGCAATGGGAGGCGGCAGTTTGCAGGAAAAGGGGAGGGGGGGATGGGGACACATCTGTTGGTGTGTAAGTGTGTGCTGGGGTCTGAACCCTGGGCTGTACAAGTCTGGGGGAGTCAGCTTGCATGTCGTTGCCTGTGCAAGCCGAACTGGCTTGCTTTGCGGCAATTTGTTCACATGCATGTGGGTGCAGAGGGCTGAACATGTGCATGGGTGGCGGCACGCACAGTGTCTGCACACCCTTGCGTCTCTCCTGCCCAGGAATCTCCCTGCTTGCGGGAGGGCTGTGTACCACATGCTGGGCGCATGCCACATGGTGCGTGCCACTGCATGTCTGTGTGCAGGCTGGGGGAGCTCAGTCGTCCAGGCCTGGGTGTCAGATCTGTGCTGTGACACTTGCCCATCAGCCTGTCCACAGTGCACGGACCAAGCTGCCAAAAGCAGCTATCTAAAATCCCCTCTGTGGGGTGGAATCTGCTTGATAAAAGCCTGACTCCAAAATGGGAGGGTCTGACACATCCCCTGGCCTCCTGCAGCCCCCCGACAGCACTGTGCCCAGCTGGGGCCACCTGCAACATGTAAAGAAGGGGCAAAGGCATTTCCAGGGTGAGCTGTGTGAGACGCAGATGAAAAGCTTGGAGAGAGTGAGTTCTGGAGGCTGGGAGGGGAGCGGCGGGCAGACGGCAGAGTGGATTTCTGCTTGAGTGGTTATTATACCGTCGATTTGAAGAGACAGATGACGGCAGTGGCAGAGGAGGCAATAATTGAAAGCGCCATGAAACATTAATGAATGCCCAGGGACTGGATCAGGAGTTGTTAACGCTCACTTCGCTCTCTCTGTCTCGCTCTCTTTTTAAAGTCAAAATTGTTCCACTGCCCTCTAGGCGAAGGATTTGTTTTTTTTTTTCTCCCTGATTTAAAGGTGCAGGCGTCCACCAAAGCAGCCCTGACTCAGTAGCTTATCACATCTGCTCTCCAGCGACTCTTCCATGAGAGGCTGGCTCTCATGCAGCATGAAGCAGGTGATTATGGAGAGCAAGCTGCAAGTGCTTACATCCACAGCCAACAGGTTTGGTCCGTGTGCTTGGTATGGCATAGAGCTAATGAGGGAGAGTTGCAGGGGGGTAGAGAAGCCAAGGATGGGTAAGAGAGGAAGATCAGTGTCATCCTTTGTCAGGGACTACTAGCAATGATAACCCTGTCCTCTGCATGCACAGTGGTGGTAGGTAGCAAGTCCATGGGAGAAGAGCCAATCATCCTGGTCTAAGGGCTTGGCCTGATCATGGAGACATCCCTTCCCTCTGCTAAGCCAGGTGGGCGGGGGAGCTGTGATGCTGCCTGTGGTCCATCACTGCTCAGATGAGCAGGCAAAACAGCCCAGAGAGCATGTCCCTGCCAGGATATGCTCCTCTTGGGCTCTGCTGATGCTGTCTGTACTGTTCACCACTTAGCAGGACCTTAGGGGTTGAGGAACAAAGAGCTCTTAGCAGAGCTGTCAGCAGCACCAGGGAGGTCTCCGACCTGCAGGTACTGGGCTGTCGCTCAGGCAGGGCTTAGCCACAGGCTGGGGGATCCCCTGCATTTGCACCGAGGGATCTGACATCATTCAGTGTTTTCTACTCTGGTCCTAAAAGAAAATTAAAAGCCCTGGCCTAATGGAAGGGCAAAGCAGAGGTGAAGGAGTAAGTATCTCTTCCCTCCTGCTTTTCTCACTGGAGCAGAGGGACAATGCGCAGGGGACACTATCAGCCTGCACACCTGGGGCACAAAGAGGGTAGTGGGTATAAGAGAAGGGATTTGGCCAAGGGCACAGGGACACGAGAACCAGCCCCAGGGGACAGGAGAGAGTTTGGGAGCTGTCTTCTGGTCCTTGGAGAGTGCCTTTCTCAGCCTCTCCTGCCCTGGGCACAAGCAGGCCCCAGATAAGCTCCACAGCTCCTAGAAAATGCAAACACTCAATGGGGCAGGAAGAAGTGATACCCATGTCCCACCGGCAGGTCTGCAAGAGGGCAGCACCCGACAGGACACTGCTGCTGAGTGGGCAGGGGCACAAGGTAGCCAAGGCCATACTCCATGGGACATGGGGTGGACCAGGCTCCAGGTGCCACAGGAGTAGGCTGCACTGTTCTCCATGGCAGATGCGTACCCGCACAGAGGTATTCCAAGCTATGCACCAGAGGAACCAATGTGCTGAGTGCAAGGGTGGAGGAAAGCAGGTGAGTGTTGACACTGTTGTGGGGCAGCCAGCCCCATTTTACTCCTGTGTCAGATCCCAGGACAGCACAGAGCTGCTTGGGCTGGTCCCTGCCACATGAGCACCACAGGCATGGCAGGAAATCCTGAGATAGCTTGACCCCCCGAGGTACACAGCCTGTCTCCAGCATCTCGTTTCTGCAAGGGCAGCACCGGTTGCTTCGGGGCCAGTGTTTGCCTGTAGAGTACAGGGGTGAGTAAATGCAGTGATAATGATGATAACCATTCCTAATGAGACAGGGGAGACCAGGAGCATAACCATCACCCAGGTGAGGTCTCCAAGGTGATGTGGTGACAGCGATTGGTGGTGACATCATTCAAAAGCCCTGCTGTAAATTGGCACTGTCATCTCTCCTCATTGTCACTGGGAGCCTGTGTTGGTGCAGCCCCAAGTCACACAGAGAAGTTGCTCACATCCTGGTCTGGTCCTCCATCTCTGTGGTCACACCGGTGCCCCACAGCATTCCCATGCTGCATGTTCCCACGCAGCTGGCCAGATTCACCAGGCTGGAACATGTTCAGCTGGGAAGTACCATTTCCTCAGCCCTTGGCCTCATGAGAGGCATCTCCTGACTTACCACCATGGGAAAACGCTGGAGGGATGGCCTCCGGTCTAGGGCTGGGCTCCCTGTGACCACAGGAAGCCAAGGAGTAGTGAGTTAGTCCAGAACAACCACAGAGCCCTTTGACCACAGCCTGCACTGCCTTTTCTCAGTCTCTGCAAGTGACAAAACCTTAAAGCTGAAGATCAAGAAGCACAACTGAACCTTGCCCCTGAGTTCATCAGGCTGCACACCCTGTTTAGGGTTGGCATCTCTCCTTGTTAGGACTGGGGTGCCAAACTGCTCAAGGATTTCAGAGCGGTCATTCATTTCCTAGTTTCTTCCCATGCCATAGTTCTAGGCTGAAGGAGGAGCTGAAGTGAAAAGATCTGTGCTCAAAGAGGCACAACAGGGGCACAGAAAGATGTGAACAAGAACATTCCCTCCTCAGGCAAAAAATAGGATCTTGAGTTGCAACATTATTTGGATTTTCCTTCCATCACAGCTTCAAGCACTGCAGAGACAGGGCAGCTGCAGAGACATTAGTGGGGGCAGGTAGCTGTGTATTTGCTGCACCATGATGGAAAACATCAAACCACATAACCACGGGGCTTAGGGGTCATGATCCCTGTGTCAAGGCAGGTAAGTAGGTCCTAATGGTGAATGTCACCTCTTTTTCATGAGCTTTGTCTCCCGGAGGGAAACTCTGCATTTCCTCCCTGATGGCAGAAGTGCCCATGTGCAGTTTCTCCCAAACATACAGGCCATATGGCATGTCTCTTGTCCGGCTGAGCATGACCAGGAGCATCAAGAGGAAATTCCCTCTGCCCAGACATCCTGCAGCCTGGCTACCTGCGAGGGGTCCCTGAGAGCAAAAGCAGCAGGGTATCGCCATGGGCACAGATGTGGGGTAATTCTATCTGCTCTTTGCTAAGAGAGCACATCTGATGTCTCCAGCTCTCTCCCCTAGATCATCCCTGACATCTTGTTAGCTCCTCATTCTCTCCTCTATCCTGCAGGTCCCTGATGTCTCAGCTCTTGTACAGGTTCCCTCTCCACACACACACTTCTTCTAGAGCCTGGCTGTTGGGAGAGCAGGTCTCTGGGCTGAAAAGAGTCAGCCTCTCCCCCCATATCCCACACAGCCCGTTCACCCTCAGAGCACCTCTAACTCCTCTGGCGGTGGTGTTGCTGTGGCCTTCCCTAGTGACATGGAGGGGCAGGAGAGGAAGGAAGACCCCCCCCTTGCTGATCTGGGTACCCAACCAGGAATAAAGTAGTCCTGCTCATGCACCATGCCACCTTCACCACCAGCCATGGCTGTCACTTCCCCAACAGAGGATTGCCAGGGAGGTGCCGAGTGTATTTTTAGCTTTGCTGTTCATGCCTGATAAGTGTTTTGACCTTTTTGAGCAGAGCTAATTGTGCCGTCTGCTCCTCACTCCATCTCAGCTCAGAGTCTGCCTGCCGGGGAGCTGAGGGAGAAGCTGCTGGCTCCCCACGCAGCCCTGATCATGGCTGGAGAAGAAAGAACTTGCTGGGGGCTCTCTGCAGGCCTGGCAGTCCCAGATCTGTGTTGGATATGTGCCCTCACCCTGGCAGCACACGCCATTTGACTTGCAGCCCCGTTTACGTGCTTTGGGAGCAGATGCTATTTGAAGTCCTAAAGCATGCGACCAGACCTCTTCATCCACAGGGCATACATGTGCAATGTAGGACGAAGGGGTTTGAATGTGTAAATGCAAAAAGGTGGTTAGTTTCATCAAGGAGGCTCAGTTGTCGCTGTCCTGGAGTTACTAAACATGTTACCTGACATCCTTAGCACTGACCCTGCCACAGCAGTGTGTCCATGGGAACTGCACGCAAATGAAGTACCCCTTGTTCATGGACACAGATCAGATCATGTCTGATGCTGATCTCTGCAGCTGTAGGTACAGTCAGGGGCTGGGGCTGGGTCTTGGCTGGGGGTTTTGGTAGTCGGAGAGACGGTACCTTCTCAGGCAGCTCTCTTCACTCACTGGCTCTCCACTGGAGCTGCTAACTTCACAAGCTGCATTTGAAGCCTGCATTCAAGCTCCTTCAACTGCCAGTATGGAAGTGGGGAGGGGAGGGAAACATCACCCCCTAGCATAGCTTGCTGGCTACTGGCTGCCKGCTGCTGAAGCCCTGGTTCCCACAGAGCCCAAGGTACTCCTGGACTGGCTCAAGCTGGGACAGAGGTTCAGCTGAGAAACAGCCATCACTTCAAGGAGCAAAGTACGTCTCAGCCACATTGCTTGCTTGGTACCCTGGGGCTGCGGCCCAAAGGCAGCCTCCCCTGGGGAGAAGTGTGGTGGCCTTTGGAAAGGAACTGAGACAACCTGGTGTGGATAGGGCAAGCACACCACAGCTCCTCTGTTAGCATCTCACCCAGGCAGTGATCGGAGCTGAGATGTGGCTGCAAGAATCCCAGAGACAATGTGAACAGTCTGGAAACCTGTGTCAAAAGTGATTTTGTCCAAAAATGGGAATTTTGATCCAATTCCTTGGCTGTGACAGGTGTTTCTTTTCTGAGGGCACAGCTGACCTGAAGAGAGGTTAAAAAAAAAAAAAAGTGTCACCTCAGGAATGTTTGGTGAAAAGCAGAGAGATGCCATTGTGGGAAGGGCCCTGTGTCCCTTATTCCTGGCAGGTCCTGCGAGTCTTTCCTGGTGGCTGCTGGATGCAGAAGTCTTCGGCTAATACAGCTCAGACTTCCCCCTAAACTGTGGCAGAGGGAAGGACCAGGGACACAGCAGGGAGAAACTGCCATAGCTATACATGCCCCTTTCCCCAACCTGTTCATTTGGCTAATCCTCAGCAGCAGAACACCCTGGATAGTCACTGTGCACGGTGATACAACTGGCCACAGGGCTTTCATCTCACTGTTTTGATAATTTCTTAGCAATTGATGTAAATGGTGTCAGCCCTGTAACGGTGGTCTGGCAGGTCTGACTGGGAAGGGTGGTGGCAGGCTGGCATATCCTGGCACTGCAACGGCATGCCCCAATTTGGCCACCTTCCTGTGGGGAGGCTGGGATGAAGTGTCAGACCATGGCCATATGCACATCACTGTAGAAAGAGGGGGAAAGGCTTTAACTCTTCTGGCCTCAGCCACTCCTACGGTCCATGACCCAGTGCTATTTTGCCATGATAAGAGCTTGGCACGGCTTTCGGTGCTGTAAAAACTGATGAATGCTCCCCCACACCTCTTTTGTCCCAAGCCGGCACATGGACACCTGCCCCTCGGCCAGCCAAATGACAAGGCACGCTGACCACAGCATCCCTCCCACTTGGCGCTGGGGTCCCAGGGACTGGCCAAGCTCTGCTCCACTGCCTGTTCTGGTGCCCAGGCATGGTGTGCTTCCCCAGGAGTACCAGACCAGGCCCTGGCCAGCAGTGTGCCCAAACCGGGGGACAGGCACTGCAAAGCAGGAGGGAGCGCTGGAGGCAGAGAGGGCAGTGGCTTGTCTGGCAGCATGGCAGCTGCCTGGCCTCAGCTCCCTCAAAGCTGGTGAGAGTGTGGGATGCCTGCCAGGAGTGAGACAGAGCTGGAAGGAACTGAGGACTCAGAACGATGCCCAGGATACCGGCTGATCCCTGCCTGGGGCTCTGCTCACCCAACGCATCCCGCCTCCAGTCTGTGCCTCCCCTGATAAAGCCTTGTGGAGCGGAGATGCAGGGAGAGGACTCTGCAGTGAGGGCAGAATGTCATTTAACTCCCACCCAGGACCTGCTGTACCAGCCATGCCCTGTGAAAACCTTACAGTGACAGTCAGGAGGAAACCCTCCATTGGCTACTCTACATGAGGTCCCCTCTCTCTGCTGCTTTTGCAAATACCTTGAGCACCATGGAGAGAAGCTGTTGTTGTCTCCTAGGCTCAGACCAGCCTGAGCAAGAGGAGTTTTGGTGCAGAGAGGCTTTTTGAGCCTGCATTAGAGTTACTCTCATGCCTGGGCACCTCATTCAGACAGACCATTCCTTAGGGCTCTGTGGATATATTCAAGCCTCCTGCTCAGACAGCCATCCTGGTGTGTGGGATCAGGAGCTGCCTTCTGGAGATACTGCTTTTATATGCCTTCTTTCAGCAATGCACATGGGAGAAGGCAGGACAAGGTATGCTCTTTACTTCCTCAGGGTCAGCCTCTGGCCCTGGGGGCAGGAAGGCAGGTTGCTCTCTGCATCACTCCAGAGAAGCCTCGAGCCCACACTTGATCTTGCTGCTTGGGAAATTAGGCAGAAAATGCTCCGATTGAGTGTGAAGGCCTCCACTGTAATTTGGAGCGAGCAGATGACACGCAGTCATCGTCAGAGGGAGATGAAAGCTTTTAGAGCTGGTGAGCACTAGCAAAATCTGTGAAAATCTCTTTTTTGTCAGGAGTGGTAGATATGCAGGCAGATGAAAGACAAGATAAAATTAGCCCATATGCAAGAGAGAGGGAGGAAGAAACAGAGTAAGAGAGAGGGAATATTTCTCAGAGGACTCTTGGCAGAAAAGATTTCTAACACTGGTGACGCAAAGGCAAAGGGGAGTCATATATATGTGTGTGGTTGAATATACATATGTGTGAAAATATTTGGCTCTAGTCCAATGGTAGTCTCAGCACCTGGGGCTGACCCTTTTGAAAAAGAGCTACCCGTGGCTGCACTCATCCGTTTGCTGTGGCATGCTTCCTGCACCAACGAGCCTTTCCTTCACTGCCTGCACGCATATGCTCAGCCCCTCTGGCCCCTGCACCTGTCCCAGAGCAATGAGCCCCAGCTGTGGCAGCCTGTGATGCTGGGCCTCCACACAGAGCTTGGGTGATTCCTGATCAGGAAACGGGACATCCAGCTTTCACCGTGAGAAATTCATGACACTCTCAGATGAACTGAACCAGAAAAAAAGTGTGAGGCATGGTCCCAGCCAGCAGCCATACACTTTCCAAGGTTTGTTTGACTTTTTTTTTCTTTTTTTTTATGGTTAGGCTGCTCAGATACAAATGCTCAGCTCCAGGCTGCAGCAGGGACCAGCAACCATCTGTGCTCAGAGGGGCAATAGTGGCAGGACATCCTCTGACTTCAAAATCTGGATGCCGGTGTTTTGCTCCAGACTGTTCCAAATTTTCAGCCTGCTGGGACAGTAACAGTCCAGAGAGGCAAGTGAGGCTGGGACAGCCTCTGCAGTCAATTGAGGCTATAGCTCTGACAGCAAGTCTTGGACAGGGGTCTGAGGCAATAGCATACACCCCCTTGCTATTCGGGCTTTTGCTGATGGAAAGGAAAGCGTTGCTGGTGGCTCTGCAGTTCCCTGCGCTTAGGCATCATGAGGGACAGTGTCTAAAAGTGTATCTGTACCCATCGGGAGAGTGGATCCAAAAGAGCCGGTGGGTTCAGGAGAGAATGGTTCTTGCGGGACATCCAGCTGAGTTCAGAACAGTGAATGTGCCGTGTTCTCAACCGGGCCTGCTCCCCCGCAGCAGGGCTGGGGTGCTCTGAATCCAGCACCCTTCATACCAGCCTTAGGGACTTGGAAAGGCAGACAGAAAAAGCCCCTCAGAGGCCTAGGTGCCACTTAGGACCCTCCTTTCTGGGGTGACCAGCTGCTGGGCTGATGGACTTATGCAGAGATGTGAAAGGAGGGAGAGTACTCTGAGATYTCCTTGATGTCTGCATTGGTGGGTACCAAAAAACAGAGAAGCCTTTTCCCCCAGCCCCAGGCCTCCACAGTGTAAAGGCGCTGTGCTTGCCATCAGCACTGATGCAGGTGACACTCCTCAGCAGTTTTATGGCCCTCTGCGACACTACGGAAACGCCATCCCCACCTGCTGAACAAAGATGCTCCCCAGACCTGCTACCTTCTGAAGGGCAACCACCATGTTGGAGAAGGTGTAAGGGCCTCCATAGTCCAAAGACACCCTTCAAAACACAGCCAGAGTCCATAGGCACAAGGGAGGCTGGGGCTGCTCCCTTGTTTGCCGCTGGCGGGTCTGTCCACAAGTGTGGAGGTGGGAGAACTTCCTGTTCTCCTCACGACGCAGCTCCAGGAGCTGTGGCACCAGGAGACTCCCTTGAGTTGTACAACACCCACAAGAGTGAGTCAACGTGAACATTAAAACAGAAAAATCCTAGTCACTTCCTCCTCTGCCTTTCGCAATATGCCGTCTAGCAGGCCGCGTAGGCTTGCCGAGAAGTCTCATGAGCAGGGCACGTGGGGTTGGGAACTCAGTTCCTGCTCACCTCCCCTGTGGCCTCCACGATGCGTTACCCCATTAAATGGGGACAGTGCTTTGGGGAATGCTCTGGGGAATGAGTGGGGTTCAAGCCTCATGCTGTTCCCTCAGTGCAAGGGGCAGGAGACATCCCTTGGGAGCAGTGTGCTGTCCTCAGGCCCATGATGAGTCTGGGGGATGCGTGACGGTCTGCGGGAGCGTGCATGTGCCTGGAGAGAAACGCGGAGTGCTGCTTGCTCAGTCGTGCAGGTGGCTGAATACAAGAAATAAATAACCCATCCATGAAAAATAAGCACTGGCCAAAGCCTCCCAAGAAGCCGTCTGTACTTCCCAGCTGCAATCCCAGTTTCCTGGCTCAGCTAACCCTCTGGGAATGACAGCAGGGACTGCAGCTCCTGCAACCCAGCAAAGGCACAAACCTCTCCCTCCTCCAGTCCTCCAAGTGCTCAGAAATGCCTTTCACCAGTAGAATTAGAAATCTAATTTCTATTTCTCCTGCTCAGCTAATTGTCTGTGGACAATTTGATTGTAAGAGTGTCCAGTGATGCAGAATAACCATCTTATTTCTGCTAGACATTGCCTTTGCAATTAGTACTATTGATTGTATCTTTCTGTTCTCTCACCTGCCGGATCTCAGGGGATCAAAGGAGCGGCTCTCACCTGGCTCAACTCTTTGCACAGTAATGAGGGCATGCACTCCATTTCGCAGCACTGCCTCTTGGCCTGTCGTGTCCTGTCAGGGAGTGAGAGCACAGGAGGATGAACTCTGCTCTCCAGCGCTGCTCCTATGCTGCTCCCTGCTCAACAAGGATGAATCTCTCTGCCCAGGAGTCATGGTCACACACTGAGGAGACATGGGATGGTCTCCTGCAAAATGCCGGGGAGCTCCTCTGGAAGGTAGAGCACAGCTCTGTCCCTGTTGGGAATGCACCTTTCTGGATGGCTAGAGCTGAGAGGGCTTCTTTGTCAAAAAAAGAAAAAAAAAAGAAAAAAAAAAAGATCAGATCTGACAACACCAAAAGGTTCTGGAAGAGTGTCAATTCTACCGAACTGTTTGTTTAGAGGGGGGAAAAAAAACCAAAAAAAACAAAGATCAAAACATTTCATTTCAGCGTTTTTGGAGTGAAATGTTTTGATTTTTTTTCTCTTCCAAATGACTTTGTTTCAAAGTTTCCCTTAATTTTATTTTTCTAAACATCAAAAAAATTCTGTGAAATGGCTGCGGTTGGAAGAGAATGCATTGGCTTGGTCAGAACAAAACCTTTCGTTCCCCCCCCCCCCAAGAATATTTCCCCATTTTTTTGATTTATTAGCATTTCCAGGGATTTTCATTTTTAATCCAAATCTAAACTACATGTTGTTGTGCTTTCCCTGTCATGAATGAGTCACGGATCTGTCCTTGCCCTGCTCTAGACGCGGACAAAGGCGTCTTGGGGCCAGGAGCTCCAGCCTCGCCACAGGCTCCAGCTCTCACTCCTATTGCCCTGGGTTCAGTCTGGTCTCACTTTGTCCCCCAGATCTGGCCCGAAAGTCTGTGGGAGACGCCTGTCTGCTGATTCTGGAGACAGCCTGGCTCTGCCTGCCCCAGGCACTACTTGGAGAGAACAAGGGCTTGCTGGTACTTAGAGAAATCAGCGCTGGGAAAGGAGCTGGCCCCTGGTGATCTCCAGCCCAAAATGCTGAGTGAGGAAGGAGCCCTCTTCCCCATGCTGGTGACGGGCAGTGGCAATGCGGAGGCAGCTTCCCGCTCAGCTCTGCATCCGGGAGTGTGGAGGAGAAGACGCTCATCTTATGCAATCTGTTGAATCACTACCTGAACCGCTACCAGTTCTGGTCGAAAGGAGGTTTGGGCTCCAAGGTCCAGATGGCTGCAGTAGCGAAGAGCTTTCCAGAGCAAGAGGAAATCGGTGTAAATAGCAGACTGTGCAATTAATTTCACCCACACCAGATTTCTGTCCCTGCAGAAAGGGAACAGCCAGAGCGCTCCCTCCAGTCCTGCTGCCTCTAAGCACTGGGGAGCTGAGGCAGTGCTGGATCCCCACATGTGGGTCCCAGATCTCTCTCCCCTCCTGCAAGCCCTGCTTGCAGACAGCCTCCCACTGTGTCATGGCCCGCTCSGTCTGGCAACAACACTCCAAGCACAGATGCCTGCCCTAAGCAAGGAGCACCTAGATGCTCAAATTTCCTACAGCCAAGAGTTCCCAGTCAGCCAGCAGAGGAGCAGGCAATCCTTGTGTGGGGTTGCTCTCATCCACCCCATGGCATGTGGGTGACAGAGCGAGTGCCCCAGCTGCTGACCCCAGGGAGCAGCTGCCCGGGGCTGGGAGATGGCTGAGAGCAGAGCAGCAAGGAGCAGCTCCCAAGAACAGAGAGGTGCTAGGAAGGAATTAGTGTCCGGATCTATAAAACACTTGGTCCCAATTATTATAATGCACTGATTAGGAGAACTCAATAGTTCTGCTGGTGGTTAATGGCAGTAATTACCCAGATATGACTACAGTGGCAATATTAATAACTCTGGGCCATTAGTATTTGTGAGCAATGAGCAGAGTACACATCCATGAGCCTCTCAGTCTCTCTCTCTCTCTCCCACGGTCACAGCCTTTAGTTAGGCTGGGAGAGGGGCTGGAGTCTGGCTGCAGAGAAAACACACCTAGACCACATCCTCACCCTACTGGATGCAGGACTTGGCTGACGCTTGTCAGACCCAGACAAGAATAGTCGAAGTTTCCTGTGCACACACAGAAATGGCCTGCTGTTCTGCAGTAGCACCTATTTTGGGGCTGTAAACACGGCTGCTTAGAGCAGAAACAACCTGTTTTGACAATGCTGCTGCAGCACAAGGCCTCTGGCTGTTCACCATGGACCAGGTTACCCGGCAGTGTCACCCCAGAGTGCCCACAGCCTTTCCCCCCAAAGAGGTGTGGTGCCCCAAAAGGAGTGGTGCATGGCAAGGACTGTCTCCCACTCAGYCTGCCCCCTGGAGCAGACTCGTTGCAGCACCTCTAAGATCTGGGCAGCATTTCCAAACTGACTATTTTAGATACATTTTGATTTCTGCGCCCAAACTAGGGATCTCCTTTGGAAACACTCCTGCATACAGATCCACTCGAGGTGAGCGTTGCTCGTTCCTTGGCCTCTCCTGTCGGGTCTGGCCAGCAGCAGCAGATGAAGATGTGCTTTGTAGCAGAGATGCTGCCCTGTGACATGGATCACTTGTTTGACATAGAGTACTCTAGGATGTGCTGAGGACCTGACCTATGCACACTGGGGCAGGGATCAAGGTTTCAGGGCACAGGACTGGGCTCCGGCTTGCTGAGGGACTGGATTCATGTGCCAGCATGAGTCCACATCTGCCTGCTAGAGTGGAGACAGTTCAGAGCAAGCTATGATAGGTCCACTGCAGGGGGATCTTCACAAGTATCAAGAACGACCATCTTCTGTCAGGGAGGATGGGGAAGGGACCCCACAAGCACCTGAAACGAGTCTTAAAATAATCTCAGTGTAAGCGAGAAGGGGAGCAGTAGGTGCTCCTGCTTGCAAGAGGAGGCAGGACAGGGCTGGTCCAGCCAACTCTGGTGCTCACATACACACCACATATCTGGTGCCCACATACACACCACAAAGTCTCCAAGGCCCCATCCTTCCCCGGTGTAGGTTTGCATGGAGGATCCTACCCATGCTGTGCATGGCACTCTATACGTGTGATGCCAACCAGCAGCCACTGATTGCAAAGCCCTCATAACGCCACCTTTCCTGAGCCCCAGAATCAGCCAGTATGGATCCTCGCAGGCTGGTTACTCCGTGTAGTAACACAGAGTAGGAAGGGCTCAAACACAACAAACAGTTCTTTGTTGCAACACTTTTTTTCACAGAGCATGTCTGCGAGGGACTCAGACCGCGGGAAACAGCTTCTCCATAATAAACCCAAGCCTCCGTCTAGACGGCGTTCTGCCCAAAGCACCATCCCCCAGGGTCAGGTTACCAGTGTGCTTGTGGCTGTCTCCTTGGCTTCTCTGCTACCTTCTCTCTCTGTGTCTGAGTTGCAGAGACACATGGCTCCTACTGCTCCGCATCTGTATTCCCGCAGGGAAACCCCTCCGACCACATGGCCCAGCTCTGACTCCAGCCTTGGTCTGTGGTTTCTCAGCTATTTCTAAACAAAAGGGATGATTAATTGTTCCCTCATTTACCCTCTGCAGAAGATAACTATCTCTTCCACCAGCCTCTGGGAGTTCAGTGACAGTCCAGAGAGTGGGGACATGTTCCCAGAGAGCTGCTCAACCTGCATCCAGCCAGGGATACTGCCAGCACCCCACTCAGCGCTTCCAAAAGCCGGGAGGGCGTGGGAATGGGGACAGCAGGATGACGGCCACCATGACCAGAAGCCATAGCAATAGGGAGGCTCGTGTCTTATCATACTCTGCAAATCCAGTCTCCAGCCTTGCTCTGAATATTGCAGGGAACTTTCCCCCTCCGTCTCTCTGGCTCAGTCATAATGATGGGAGTATTTAGCACACAGCGCGCTGTATTCAAACACTCCCGCAGTCAGAGACACCCTGTCACCCAGGTGACATGCTTCTTATATGTTGCCAGTTTAGCAGCTGTGGCAGCATGACGCCCCTGGAATCTAGGTTAGCGCTTACAGCCTCGCAGCCGCAGCTGCCGACAGCCCCTGCTCCACGGGCGCTGGGGAGGAAGGAGATGGGAGTTCGTGGCTTTCCCTCCAAGCACTGCCCTGTGGTCGTGCTGCGCATCCCGTGGCCGAGCACCTCACCAAGCTGGATTTAAGTTGTGGGGGAAAGATAGCCCCCTCAGCAGGTCAAAGGAGGCAAACAAAAAGCCTCTGGTTATTTTCTATTGCAAATTTTGTTAAGAATTTTTTTTCTCCATTTTTCCTGCATTTCCATCAAATTTCTACCTCCCCACCAAATAATTTCCTTTTGTACATAAAAAAAACAAGCAAACAAAAGCTGTCAGGGCAGAACATGTTGGTGAAAATGCCTGGTTTTCCAATAGCCAAAACTTATTTTTCCTAACCAAGACCAGAAACATTTTAACCTTGAGAATTTCCAGTTTCTTGTTTTTCATCAAAAACAAAAAAGGAAAGATTTTCCCCAAATCAGTGTTCTGTGAAAGTCACTCAATGAGCAAGGGATGTTTTGTCATAATTACGCAGTGATTACACTGTTCACGGTGGTTTCACTCCTGATGCCAAAGGGCAACACTGCTCCTCCAGTACAACCCCCTATACCATTTACGTATCCTGCCCTGCAGCAGGGGCTGGACCCTGGCGTCTGGGATGACCCGGTCTGCAGCCAGACCACATGTGGCTGCAGGCACACTGTTGCTTGCACCCTTCACATGGGGGCTGTGTATGAAATGGACCTGCCAGCCTGATTCCCCCCAGCACCAAAACCCAGATGTGAACTGCCCCTGGTTCACATCAGTGTATGGGATCAGATGAGTATGGGGTGACATGTCTGGAATGAGCCTATTTTGAGGAAAAATTCCCATTTATCTTCTATTCAATATAAATTATGATGCACAATGTATAATCAAACACAGCTAAAACATGAAGCCTCATATTTCCTTTGTACTGTGTTGCCTAGTAGTTAGAGCAGTGGATTAGGATACCAGTGTTGTGTTTTTTTTTTTTTTCTCCTGCCTCTGTCACTGGTTGGTTTGGTGGGATTACTTTGTTTCAAATTCAATTTCAAGCTTCATCAAAGGTCCCTTTGGCCAGTTCCTGATTTCTGCTTTCTCTTGTGTTTCCTGGCTCACACATATTCGTAAGCCAGGCCATTGCAAGGCCTGGGGAGCTGCAGTGCCTGAGCCCTGCTCGCACTTTGAACCCAGCCCTGTTGTCCAGGCAGTCAGGATTGATGTTGGGTGTGAACGAGGGAGGTTGTGGAGACATCTCCCATCTCTCCTCCAACTGCACTCCCAGGAGAGTGCTGGGACGGCTGTAAATGCTGCATCTGTGTTTCTGTACGCTGCTCCTGCGCCACACCACCTCCAGTCAAATCCTGTGGCTGGGGCTTGAAAAAGGCTGAATAATTTTATGATCAATAATAACATTGGTAGTTATTCTTGTCAGGAGAAGGTTAATTGCGTCTCCTGCCTGGGGGCACCAGCTGATCACTGCAGGGGCCAGGAAGGCATTTTCTGCCTGCGTTCAGCATTTCACAACCCTCTAGGTTGCATGATGTGGAGTTTAACCATGTGCTGAAGCATCAGGTACTGCTTTGGGAGACAGCAGGGGACCATCCGTCTGATCCTGCTGTTGTTTGGGACGTTTGCTCCAGCACTGCTTCTGCACAGTAATGAGTGCACTACGAGGCTCTTGGCCACCACCCTGGGGCTAGGAGGGAGGAAAGCCCCTTCATGTACTCCCCAGCATGATGGGGTGTCTTGGGGTCACCCTGCCATCTCCAGCCTGACACAAGGGCATGAGGGCTGCCCAGCATCGTTGCAAGGCAGAGGAACACATCTCCCTATAATCTTGGTGGCTGAGCAGCTCCTCCACCCTCCATGCAACTCCATGTAGCAGTAAAATTTTATGATTCGAAGCTGTAATGAGAATAAAGGCTGTTATGCACCAGCCAGTGAGAACAGCTGTAGGCTGCACAGCTTTGAGCCTCTTCCCCACATACATCCCAGAGGGAAAGAGCTCAGATACGAGGCTGTGCTGGGCCATGGGCTGGGGTCAGAACAGGACTTCTTCTTTCACCCTTCAAGGAGAGCAACAGAGCAGAAAGTTAGGGAGTTTCTGAGGGCAAGAGATATGGCAAAGACAATTCTGTGACTTTGGACTGCTGGGGAGAAACGGTCCTGTGTGTCTGCCTGTCTGTGTCCCTGCACTGTGCTCTCCCTCTATCCGGCCCCAGATGTTCCCCCCTCCCTCTTCCTTCTGTCCTTCCTCTTGCATTTTGAGTCTGTGCCCGTGCCCTGGTCTCCAGTCTTGCGTGTGTGACCTACTTATGTGCACAGCCCCAGTTCTTGCCTTTTCTCTCCCGAACAATAATGCCGTCTGATCTGCTGTGCCACGCGCTCTGAGCACAAAGAGAGCAGCTCTCGCAGAGCCTTTCACCGAGCCTGCGTGGCACCCACTGATGCAGCATCCGCTGGCGCTGGCGGGTGCTGAGCTGCTGGGAGGAGGCCTTGTATTCTGGCTGGTCCGTGTGCTGCCAGGGCGCTCGTGCCAGACTTCAGAGCAGGAGGAAGTGCCTAGCAGGGTGCCTCCACTGCAGCTGACAGGCAGGGGAGAGCAGCTGTGAGCAGGAGTGAGCTGCGGCCCACACGCCTGCCTCCGAGGCTGCCCAGAGACGAGAAGTCTGGGCCAGCTGGGCGCTGTGGCATCCTGTTCAGTGTGCTCAGATGCAGGGCGCTGGAAGAGAGAGGTTTCTCCTGGCCATGCCTGGGGCCAGCTTGCAGCATCACGAGCTGTGTTCACCCACACACCAACGCTAGCCTGACTGCTCCCTCTGGTTAGAACTTGCGGAGAGCAAGATGATGAAGTCCCCTCCTTGGATAATATTACCGCAAAGAGAAGCAGGCCTGAGCATGGAGAGAAGGGATTCAGGTTTTACAGTCTTCCTGTCATAGCTAGTTTAGGTTTGGAACAGTGCTATGGGAGAGTCAGGATGCCATGTCTGGGTTTGCAGTAGTATTGTGCAGATTCGGACCCAGGAATGGATTCAGTCTGATGGGGCATGCTAGTCTTGCAGTAGGCAGGATGGGTGCCACGCTGGCTGTATCTCTGCCTAGGATCAGTGCTGCTGCTGCTTATTCTGCTCTAGGGATCCTGTGGGCAACAGCCGCTTTGCAGACCGAGCACGTCTTCTCTGGGGAAAACCAGCCCCCTTAAAATCCCAAGGGAAATTCAGGGATAGTTACTGCACCATGCACGTGGGCACACTGAGAGCATGAGCACAAGCGTGCACAAGCATAGCACATGCACAGGTGTGCATACAGAGAAACCATGCACATGTGCGCACACCTGTGCTTTGCACATGAACACCTGTATTTGCATACCGTGCACAAGCATGCACCCATGGGTGCATGCGCACACTGGATGCTGAGGACTGATCTGGTGCTGTGGGGCAGGAGACTGTGCCAGCTCAGCCACTAGCACGTGGCTAAGGGAAGCACTGGGGCCGGTGCCACCACACATGAGCGCTGCTATGGGTGTGTACAAACTGATGGCGACAGGCGGCTGGAGATCCTCAACCCGCCTGCAGCGTGGAGCTGTCTGGCTTTAACGGCCTGCGGTTGCTCTGCTCCGCACCTCCCCGCTTCGCTCAAGCGAGTTCTGCTTGGGGAAGCAGCCGGCCGCGGCATCCGGGCGTTGCTATGCAGCGGGAGAGGAGGCTGTCACTCAGGKTTTGTGTTCCCACTGCCCTGTGCCCTCTCGGCTCCCACGGCAGCCTCCGGAGTGATACCTACACTACAGCAAGGCGGGGGGACCGGAGGCGAGGTCAGCCGCCGTGGCATGCCCGTGCGAGAAACTTGCGCTCGGGCCTGGGCTCAGGCTTGCTGGGGGAGCGTCGGGAGGAGGGGGCTCTCTGCCTCTGCTAATGGGAATAATAAAGTAATTAGGGGCTGTGTGATCTGCATGGAGGCAGGGCCTTGTTGCTGTGCAAGCAATGAGTCAGCAGACGCCCCCCATCTCCCCACTGCCCACCTAATGAGTCGCCGGAGAGAGGCTCTCCCACGATTTGTAGGCACTGTCTGGGCCACCCCTGCTTCTTGTTACAGAGCCAAGGAGAACATCCATCCTTCCTTCTTCCACCAGTGTCTTCATCAGCTCTGTGACAGGGACGGATTTAAAGGGTTTTGCACCCTGAGGAAGAAAGCAGAGTTCCCCCATGCCACAGTTGTGTTGGGTCAGATTTGGGCTCTCAGCACCCCCAGACAGCTCCTGCATGCTTGGCTGGAGTTTTCCACTTGCACATAGAGATAACAAATTATTTCAGGCTCATCTTGCTCCCAAGGAGTCTCGACCCCCTTCTGCCCGGGGCTATCATCCCCATAGGGGTCTCCAAGTCCTGCACAGGATCTCTGGGGAGCTGGAGATAAAGTGGATTGCCCCAGGAGTCCAAATCACAATGTACTTTCAATGTAGTGCTAAATATGCTCGTCGCAGCCACGCTGTCCTTCTGGCCCCAGAGCAGAGAACGGTTGCTGTTGCTGCACACCACACCTCACCCTCTCGGAGCCAAGAACAACCAGTGTTGCTACGCACACAGTGGCACACGGTGCCTTTGCTACATGTCGCACTTAATCCTGGTGTCCAGATTAGGGTGACTGTGGGCTCTCCTGTGCCCTTGAGAGGGGCAGGCTGCCTGCTGTGCTAGCAGGGGGCATCCCTCCCCACGCACCTCCGACCCAGCCTGAGAGGGGCAGCTGGCAGCCTCTCCCTGCCTCTCTGCAAAGCTGTGGAAAGGTTAGACAGCGCGTTAGCAGCACCAGCGCTGACTGCGGTGTCTCGCTGGCGCTGGAGGCCTGTGAAGGCCTGTTGGGTGGTAAATGGCTAATCAGGCTGATGACGGCTGTTTCTTTAATCTCTCCATTAATCTCTGCAAGCTCCTTGCTGCCACGCAGCCGCTCTGCATGTGAGGGGCGAAGGCTGCCAGTCTCCCTGCCTCTGCTGTGCTGCAGCTGATTCCTGACCCTGTGCCAAGGTGGCGAGGGCAGGAGAGTGCCAGGAGCTGGTCCCTACCCCGTGACAGCATGGCCATACCGCACTGCTCCTCCACCGCAGAGGCAGGGCACGAAGCGCTGACAGGGGCTGTAAATTGTCAGGCCCCGTAAAGCATTTAATGATTTTGAATTTATCTGCATCGATAAATACATGACAAGGTAACAGTCAAATAAATACCCATTAGTGCACTCGCTCTCTTTTTTTAATTACGAGCTCGGGTGTAACCAATCATTTTCTGCTAAGCAAGCGCTCCAGGAAATCTTCATTAGCACCGGGCCCAGCCGTAGTGAATCCAGCAACTCTAAGAAGAGGGGGAGATGAGCGAGGTTTGGCCCCCTGCATCCTGGTCTCACCCAAGCTGGATCAGCAAGCCTAGTTGCCACTGGGTTTTCTAGGCATCCCCCTCTTTGGAGAGTGTGGTGCAAAGACTGCTTTGCTGCTCTGCAGAGAGCCGGATTTGTGGAGCTGTGGTCTGTGCTGTGCTGGAGCTACTGGCTCCCCCTGCCAGCCCGGGAAAAGCCCTGGAGACACGGTGACACGGTGGGAGGAGCAGGGGGCTCTGAAGACTGGCTCAGTCAGATGGTGACACCCGTTCCTCCAGCCCCGGCTAGAGGCAATGTCAGGAAAGGCGGGTTTGGGGCAGGGATCCCGGCTGAGGGCTCTGCACACCCCAAAGGGAGCGTTTCCCAGAGGCAAATGCCAAGCCGTGAAGGCATGTGCAGTCGGGGTGGACGTTGCTTATTGCTGTGTCCTCGCTCCAGCTGGGGCATTGCTGCCTTCGTGGACCCCCCCACAGTCCCCTTCACCCTGGGGAAGCCAGCAGGTACCAGAGGGGTGCAAACCAGCATCTCAGCACAAATCTTGCCCTGACCAAATGAGCCAGATTCAGGAGAGGTCATGAAAAATAAAATCCTGAGAGACAGGACTGGGCAAGTAGATAGCCTGAATTCCCGGAGCATCAGTTTTCCTGCTACAGAACAACCTCATGAGTGAGCCGTGGGATTGATGCCAGCGTTGCTTGCTGCTGGAGATAAGAAATAGCAAAGGGAAGGATACATTAAAACACAGGGCCCTGCCTGGTGTGGTCCCACTAGGGAGAGGTGCAGGGTCAGGCTTTCAGGCGACCACTCTCCCTGGACACTGAACCTGGGCACTCTTTATTAAAGGAGTGGAGCCGAGGGCAGAACCTGCTCCATCCCTTCTGAGCATCCTTTGCATTAATTTTCCTTCAGTGTCAAACCGCTGGCTCAGAAAGGGGGCAGAGGGAAGACCTGGCTCCTTTGCTCTATCTTATTTCTATCTGGTAACATCTTTCCAGCAGAGCAGCTTTTAAAATCTGAACATCTCCTGGGAACATGTCGATTCTGATGAATTTTTCTATGGAAAAGTGTCAAATCAAATGATTTCAACTTCCACATTTTGTTTCAATAACGTCAAAAGGATTCGTTCCAATAAGGGGCGAACATTTCAATTTGACATTATCATTTGGTTTCATTCCATGTGGGCTTTCATATTATCATATTACTTCAAATCTACATTTCCACTCTATCTTACATTTTACTGCTTAATGATTCGGCAGCATCAGAACCCAAGTAAACATTTTGATATTTCTAGGTAGAATTTTTCCCCCCAAATTCATATTTTGTAGAAAAATTGGAATTGGAAAGACCCCAGGATCCCAGGGGGAGAAAGCTGCCATCTTGCAGCTGGCTCTGGCTGCAGAAAAGAGCACAGAGGCAGCAATCCTGGGGCACTTTGTCCTACCCTGAAACCAGAGGAAGGACACCAGATGTGACCTGCTCCACACTGTACAGCCATAAATAGTGAGTGGCAGTGCTGGCAGGGAGTAAGCTGAAGATGTTGTACTCAAAGGGAAAAGAAATTCATTAACAGGAGCAGGGAAAGACAATGCTCTTGTTACCTAGAGGAGCCACAGGAGAAGATGCTTTTGCCTTTGGTGATGAGGAGGGTCAGGGAGCAGGATAGCCTGGATGCAAGGGCCAGGGCCATGCACCAGGGGATGAGAGACAGCACACAGCTGGATTTCTTTGAGGCTCTCTACGAAGGGGTTTTGTTTCGGGATTGATGGAGAGGAGCCATTTTTTTCCCTTTGGGGACCTCTAGCTTCCAGAAGGACCTTGCTCTGCTTCCCAGCTGGAAGAAAACTGCTTTCTCCTTTGCTGGCCGGATACTGTTGGCAGAGGGGCGGTGGCTTTACCTTCTTGTCTGGGCACAACCTCTGTATCTCCCCCAGGATCCTGGGGCACCCCAATCAGTTGGTGCTGCATCAGGTCTTGTGCAGCTGGTGCCCAGGGCTGTGAGCTTTCCTCAGGATGACTTGGCAGCATGGAAGCATGCCCTCTTGTCCGTGGACACTGTCCCCCTGGCTCCATGCTCTGCAGAGATGGCTCATCTCCCTGGGCAGTGGCAGAGCCTGCAGGTAGGACAGCGTGCCTGGGCCAGGGTGCCTAGCTGTCTGTGTGCCACCTGCTCCCCAGCATTCAGCCTGCCAGGCTCCTGTCGCTTGCTCATCGGCATCCCCATTGTTAGCAGAATAGATTAAAAGCTGTTTTAATGGATATTTATGATCCTCATCACATTCTTTTACTGCCTGTCCTTTTGCATTATATGTGGTGCTGCCTCCATGTGCCCACGTGGTGGATGGGGATGAAGGATTTGTGCAGTCATTCAGGCTTCATGGGGAGACCAGGCTACCTGGAGCCAGCAGCATCCCCCTGAGATGCCTACCAATGCTTCTGCAGGCAAGTATCTGCTATGCAGTTGGGGTCTCTGGACATCCACCCCATTCACCTTTTCAGAGAACCAGTTGTAAGTGCCCCTAATGCCTTTTGATCCCTACTCAATGGATGGGGAAACTGAGGCAAAGGGAGGAGAAGGGATCTGGGCAAGTACAACACAGTGGCTCCTCCCCAGGTAGCTGGAGTGAGCAGTGGACATGTTATTGCTGTTGCAGCCAGCTCTTCACTTGGTGGGCAGGAGTGGGCACTTTTACTGCCAATATAAACATATCTGCCTGGCAAACACATATGCACACATGCTAGGAGGCATGCATGGGAGAAGTGTGCATGTGTTTGAGTGTCCACACATATACGACTGCATCCAGACACCTGTGTGTGTGTTTCAGTGCCTGACAAGCATGGGCAGCTCATGGGGGGGGGGGGGGGGCATGTATGGCGGTGATGGCATTTGAGAGTGGCCCTTGGCAATAGCATAGTGGCTGTGTGTGAGACGTGTGCTGGTGGGCAGCAGGGTGGAGCAGGGAGGCAGCAGGTACTCACAAGGCCCCTGGGTAAAAGCCAGGCCTAGGGGAAGATGCCTCCGTTGGCATTTGCTCAGTGCATGCTGCTGCCTTTTGAATCGGATGATGCTCTCGGACTACACGGGAAATCCTAATTGAATCCCCCATCTCCCTCTCACTGGCTCTAAATGAAACTCCCCCAGGATAGCATATTAAACTTGACCTGTGCACCACCTCCAAGATTAACATCAGAGGAGGAAGAATTAAAGGTCTGTGGAGGGCAGCAGAAGGGAGGAGGCAGTCATGTCTCTCCTCTCCTGCTCTGGGAAGGGGTGGAAGGGCAGCTCTCTGGGGACATGTGCAGTCCAGCCCGCTCTCGTGAGCCGCTGGAGGAATGCAGCAGTCCAAGTGTCATGCTTGCTGGGAGGAAAGTCGATGTTCTCTTTCCCCTGCTTGATGATAATATGAGAGGCAGAAAAAACCCTTTGAGGTGATGAGGGAAACCAGGCATCTCTTTCCTTTTCCCACAGAGCAGATGCTGCTGTTGGTCTTGCAGTGTCCTGCTGCCCACTGGGGCCTCAGTGGCTGGGGCTTTGCAACCACCACTGGGGAACGTGGATGGAATGAGGAACAGTGCTGGTGTAGGAGGAGGGATGTACAGCTGGGTTTGCACCCTGGTCTGAGTAGGCAGCCCATGGGGCTCACGCTCTCTTCTTTCTGGTGCCTCAAGCTCGGCTACTTCAGAGAGTTGTGCAAACACACTGCCTCCCTACGGGCCATGCGTTGGCTGTGTCCAGGTCACAACCAGCCTTTTTTCTGGGGAGCTGAGACACAGTTCTACTGAGAAACAGTTCTACTGAGAAACACTGCACAGGGAAAATCCCATCCATGGTGGGCCCGAGATGCGCCTTCACCTCCCTGTCAGATGGSAATCCTGGGCCTGATCCTGCTCTCCCCAAGCCCCGCTGGCAAGGGAGGGAAGGTTTTGCACCAGCATCAGGCTCGCTCCATCAGTGAGCAAGAAACACCACAGGCACTTACAGCTTTCAAGAGCTGACAAGCTTGTGAGAATGAAAAGTTCAAAACCACTGCTCGGGACATGTAAGTGTCTGTGAAACTAACTGCCATTTGAGTCAGAGCGCGTGTGCCAGGACCTGTCTCCTCTCGCACGGTGTGCGCCTGGAGAAAAGGTCACCCTTCAGCAGGCTGGAGTCACCCAGCCTCCCCCAGGTGGGGGATTTGGCTGTTGCTCCTCTTAATGAGGTGACCTTAGCATCAGCGGACGCATTCAGTTCTCCCTGAAGAGTCGACAGGTCAAATTAAGCAGATGTTTTATTCTGCCCCGTCTCTGGCTGTCTGAGATCTGAGCTCAAGACGGACAGAAGCTGAAATGAAGGTGTTGCTTGCTTTCTTTCCTTCTTTCCTTCTTCCCCTCCTCCCTTCCTTTCTTCTTCCCTTCCTAATTATTTTGCAGCCTGTAAATGACTGGCCAGCTGCTTAGATGTTTCATCTTTGGGCAGAGTCCAGTCAGCTTGAGCTCAGGGGTGCCGTGTGTGTGTGTGTGTGTGTGTGTGTCTGTCTGTCTGTCTGTGCATATGTATGTGTGCATGTTGAAGTTAGGAGGAGTGATACAAAAAGCCATAACAGCGTTCCCTGTGTCCTCCCCAGGCTCCCATGCAAGTTGATGTGTTGATCACTGAATCACTGCCACAGCTGGTGGAGACTGTCATCCTGCAAAATGTGCTAGGCACTGCCCTAAACATGGTTAAGCTGAGAGCAGACCCTTCTGGCCCCAGACTCTTCTACTGTACTCTACTCTGAAATTATTCTTCATCAGCACTGACCAGCTTATCTCAGCCTTATCCTCTGCTGAGATGCTTGGGGACAACATGTATCTCAGAGGCCCTGCAGAGGAGCTTCCTCTGACAGCTGTGCTAGATGATGGGCATGTGGCATCAGTGGTGAGGGCTGGTACTAGGTGGAAGGAGGAGACACTGATTCAACAGAAACTGTCCTGGTCCTTCCTCACCCAAAAGGCTCAGTGTTGGCTCTTCCCAACCCGACAGGGCTGCATTAACCTTTCCTCACTAATACAACCTTCACTAACCTTTGCCAAACACACTAAACGTGATGGTCCTTCATAGGACAGTCACTCTGTCATCGAATGGGGTGACTGTACTCCCCAGGAAGGGAAGAGAAGTGGTAGTGATGCCAAGCAGTGATGAAGGGGATTCTAAGGGAAGTAGTGGGGAGTTCATTGGGCACACTGCAATCTTGTCCCTGGCAGATCCTAGACACTGGTCTGGGGCAAAACAAAGATAATGAGAGATCAAAGCAAGGCAGGAGAAACAAGGGTAATTTTTGGCCATACAAAAAGAAATTTTGAAGACAAGTTCCTGCCTCTTAGAGTTAGCAGGGACTCTCTTGGACTTTGTGCAGATCTGGCTGGAGAGGCTCCTGGTCTGAGCTTGTCATTGGTAGGGTAGACAGTAAGCTGTGTGACTCCAGTCAAGTGCTAATTGAAAGCCAAAATCTGCAGTGACAACATGGGGACATTTAGGCATTGAGTGAGCTTAAAAACAGGCTACAAGTTGCTCTGGAATCACAAGAATGTAGAAAATGTCTAGAAGGCCTCAAGACACAGCTCTTCAGCTAGACCGCCTCAGGCCAAACCAGAGACAGGGCTGCGGCACCAGAACTGAACTGAGGGACAGCCAGAGATCACAGGACCTGGACCAGGAGCACAAAGCTTAGAGCAGAGAGGGACATGTGCCCCTGGGAATATCTCACTCACTTGACTGTTTCTTCAGGATCTCAGTAATTGTTTCCTCCTGGCAGTTTCTCAGCCATTTCTTTGCAGACACCCCCTACAGATCTCTTTGTCCTCTCCCTAGTTGCAAAGTAACATGCTGGGAGCTCTTTGGATCCCCTCAGTAAGTTCTGCTGGGTTGTGTTCCCATGGGACAGCAGCTCTGTTCCCTGTCATGGACATCTGGAGGGATGTATAGGCTGGGAGGACACTGATAACTCACTATAAACAACTGAAATGGCCCAGTCTGGTCCAATCCAGCACCTTTAAACCCATGTGACATTTTATGATGACTCCAACATGAGCAGGCCTGGGGAATATTCATTACACACTCTCCCATGGAAGCACATTTCACTGAAAGTTCCTTCCATGAGCATCAGCCTATTGTGTCTAGGAGATCAACACTGTGCTGGAGCCCATGCTCAAGTGAGGAGAGACCTGGAGAGCTGTTGAGGCTAGTGATGTGCAAACACAGAGTGCAGCCAAGCACAGGTTGCTATTATGCCTGGATCCCTGGAGCAGAGCAATTTCATCAGATACATTTATCTTGCCACAGATTCCCCCCTGCCCAGCAGGTTGTCACACCTTGTAATTAGAGTAATGCCATTTCTGAGGGCAAAAATGCTGAGTTTAGAGAATCCAAGACTGGAAAATGGAGCTTTTCCTTCAACAGATGCATTAGTAGAGCCTCTGGGCACTGCCAAGCTGAGGATCTAGCAGAAAAGAGTGATGGAGGGGAAAAGCACATCCCTGTTGCCCTACTCTGCAGTGTGCTATTCCCACCAGCAGAAGCAATCCAAGACAATCCTTCAAACAGAGAGGCAGCAGGTGAACCTGAAACTCTGCCTGTGCCCAACCCACGAGCCTCTCCACACAGTCAGGTGGGCAGTTTTCTTTGCAAATATGCATTGCATGTGGTCAATCTCCCAGGGAATTCCCTGAGTAGGAAAAAGGGATCCTAGTTCCAAAACATTTGCAATGAGGTGGTCATGCCAAGTCATGAAAAAGTCAGAATTGCCAGAGACCCATGGAGCATTCAGATTGGCAGAACCTAGCTGGCATGCAGTAGAACCTGGTCCTGTTACCTGCTGGACATTAATGCCCTGGCTGTGCCGAACTGCAAGCTCTAAAAGTGGAAGTAGAGATTTTTGCAGGGCTGGCTCAACACAGAAAGCTGATCTCTGTCCGATGGCAATTCCCATGAAGAGAGGGAAACATCTCCTGCCCTTCCTCTTGTGCTGCACCCTACCATAAATGTGCTGCCTAAACTCAGGCACTTGTCCATAATCCAGGAGAAATTCTGCCTTTGAGACAGTATTCTAAATTTTACCTTACAAACATGGCTGTTAGGCAGAGAAGATATGCATGCCAAAGATTCCTGTAAGACCACTACGGGGGTGGGGGGGGAGTGGGGAAAGAGCCCCAGAAACCACAGGATAGAGTCACCAGAATGCCTTTGGCTGCTGCTGAGTCTGTGATGAGCTGGGCCAGCTCCAGACGCAGTGAACCTCACCCCTTTCCTCAGTGAAACGTGACTCTTCCCATAGGGCATGGTGCTCTCTGGACAGAGGAAGCCACCCTTCCTGCTTACATTTTTTCATCCTCCTCATTTAGCCATCTGCTAGCCATGTGTGCTTCATCTCCAAGCCCCATTGCATCTGCCCTGGCCTCAGCTCTGCCTTCCTAAAATCCCCCACCTCTCCCATTCCAGACTGCATTTCCTCCCTCCTCCCAGCACCCAGTGCAGTGGTGAACAGCTCCTGATGTGGGAGGAAACTGCAGTCCCTAGGAGGAGTAAGATGTGTGTAGTGGCTACTTTGGCTTTGCCACTGTCAAACAGCCCCAGGAACCTATGCAATAACACCATCACCTTGTGAGAGGCAGAGACAGAGAGATCCCTCTGGGCTCTGGAGAGCACTAGCAAGAGCCATTTGGTGCTGCTCCTGCACTGGGAGTCAGGGTGTAGATGAAAGGGATTGGGGGGCAAAACAGCCTGGATTTGTGCCAGCGTTCCTTCCCAAGGGGGTGGGTAGCAGCATGGGTGAGAAGAGGCAAGAGACTGCAGCAGCAGCCAGAGAAAATAGTTCTTTGTTTTATCTCCAGGATAAAAAGGAATACGAAAACCAGGTTCCTAAGATAAGGTGCCTTCATCTTGCTGCATAGCGTTTGATCATTTTAGATGTTTTACAAGGAGGTGTATGGTTGAATTATCATTAGAGGAGGTGATGGAGCTGAAGACTAAGAGAAAACTTCCCCCATAGTGATCTGGACTCACATTCCATGTTTGAAAGGAGAAGAACAGTAAAGCACAGGAGCCAGCCCTGCTCTTGGATGGGGGACCAGAAGGTGGGGGCAGCTCCTGAGCCCTCTGGCAGAGTCTGGCTGCATCCAGCTGCCTGAAGGCTTTTCTGTATTCTCCATTCTGGGAGTTGGGTCTGGGAGTTTACAACAGCAGCTGTGCCACAGCTTTCCAGCTCCCCTCTCCTATCTGGGAAAATGGAGCACAGTGTGGAGAATAGAGCATTTTCCCAGGTATATCAGAGCCTTCAAATGCAAGAGAGGCTTCAAGTAAAATCCGGCATGGTGGGTATCCAGTAGAGCAAAACGTGGATCCATGTGGATCAGGCTGGCAGGGCCAATGTGCTCCTAAGTGGGGAAGGTTCCCAGTGCAGGCTGAGGTCCAGAGCAGTGGCCTGTAGCAACAAGGACAAAGGGGTCTTGGAGCCAAGGTTCCCAGGGCTGAGAATGCTGGCATCCAAACCAGAGCAGGAATGCCCGCCTGTTTTTCTGCATCAGTGCTCCTAATCATTCGTCCATCACCCATCCCTTCTGCCCTGAGTCCTCCAGCAGGTGTGAGGATGGATGGCATGCCTGAAATTGCTAAAGCCTGCTCTGTGTGCATGCTTGCTTTGCAATAGAGTAAGTGCCATTTCCAGAGCCTCATTAGTATTTGCATTGTTGCATGGCTGTCTAAGAGAAGTAGCAGCTAAGTGAGCCAGTCAGATCTTGCTAATTTGCATGTTAATGAAGCCCACAGAACACAGCTTAGAGAGACTGGCAAGTAGACCTCCAGTTGATAGATCTATACATGCAGCCTGTATATGCTTTAGAGACACAGCAAAAACTGTAGGCAGACACCCAGATGGCTAGAGAGACAGACAAACAGATGGTTATATAGAGACATACTGAATGTGGGGAGAAATCTTTGTGGAGAAGTAGGATGAATGGTTGAAGAGAGGGGGAAGAATAGACAATAGATAGATAGCAAGATAGATAAAAAATATGAGTGGAGAGACAGATTAGTCAAGGACTGTGAACATGCTTGGAAATAAGAGTCTTTCCATGTTAAAAAAAAAAAAAAAAAAGAACTTGTGCATAATCACTTGCAGAGCACAGGTCCCAGTGGGGCTGTATTTACATCTCTGTGTTGGCTGATGCTGCCTTGTGGTGCTGAAGAGGAAGGGAATGCAGACAGAGTTGGGGTGGCAGGCAAACAGACAGACACGGGGGCTGATTGCTGAGTAGGTAAATGCCCAGACCARACTTTGGAAGGAGCCTGCCCAGGGTACAAAGAGTGTCCAGACACTGCACTCCTTAATCCTGCCTTGGGGGACTAAAAAGGTTGCAAGCAAGTTTATGGCCAAAAGATGGGGTCTTTTGAAGATTTCTAGTGAGAGTGAATGGAGTCACATGACAGCCATAAACAGCAACAGGTGAATGAGGTAGCTCTGGTCCTTCCTAGGTTAAGGGTTCCAGCAACCTGCAACGTGCTTCTGTCAGAGGGTCAGGAGAGCATGATACACCCCAGCCCAGGGAGCCAGGGTGAAAAGCCGTGACCGCTAGTCTGAACACTAGTGGCCAAGCTGTGACATCTTGCATCCTACACCTACACCTCCATGGGGGCCAGAGCCACCAACACTGCTCCCCTGCTGGGAAAGTGGAGGGGAGTTGAGCACGGCAAGAGATCACAACGACTCCCCATGGACCCCACCTCTTGGGGAGCCAGGGCTGGGCCGGGACACCATGGAAACAGGTAACACTGGCCCAAGAAGCCAGTGCTGGCTCCCTTGGCCAAGGAGACACTTTGCTCAGCAGCTCTGCCACAGAGCTCTGGCTCTTGGCACAGCCACAGGTCAGCCGCCGCATGCCAGCATGCTGGAGCCTCACAGCCAGCGGATACCTGGGGACCCATACCCACGGTCCCCTCTCCCCTCCTGCTTTTATTCATCCCCCTCTTGCTCTTGTCATGGGGGCTTCAAAGAGCAGGCAGGGAGGGTGGGCTTGCAATCCATGCAGTGGGAAGGGAGGATCCCTGCAGATATGCAGCTGCAGCCCTATAGGAATGAACAGGGATCCATAGGTTAGGTGAGCATTGGCTCCTCAACCAAAGGCATCAGAGGATTGTGGGTATCCCTGAACACAGTTCGGGCTCACTGGGAGAAGAGGGCCGGGCCCCAAATTGCAGTAGTGGTTCTGCCTTTTAAAGTAGGCTTCCCTAGAGCCAAAACTCCCACTGCTTGCATGGGCTGGGTGTTTGAAAGCCAGGCCAAAGCAAAAATCCCAGCTGGGCTGGAGCCAAAAGCAACATGCATGGAGGCCAGTGCTTCACCCCTGGGTCTGAGGTACAGACAGATGCCCCATGGGTTCTCCTGAGGCCACCACGTTGTACACAGGTATTGCAGGCAGCTGGCGGGAGTGCTTACAGCAGGCTGCAAGGGACCACTCACGGTTTGGCCAGTCTGGCCCAGTTCCCGTCATGGATATTGGTCTCACTTGCCCACGAAATACAGGGGGAGGAGGAGACAACTTTCACTCACAAAGGGTCTGCAGGGAGGGCTGGCAAAGAGCTCCGTGACGAAGCTGCCAGGTTTCACACAGCTCTGATGTCTGACGCATCAGTCAGCACAGCCAGGCCCCCGCCATGCCCATTAACCGCGGCACTGGTGCGTGTCGGCCCAGGGCCCTGACAGCCCCTGCAGAGGGACATGACGAGGCTGAAATGGGGAGCACAACCCTTGGCTGCCTTAGTCACACACAGTCCCTCTGGGCACCAGAGCAGCCCAGCACTGGGAGGTTCTGGGAACAGGGTCATGGTGTCCCAGAGCATCATTGCCTTTAAGCACTCTGAGCTTGGATACCTCCTTCCAAGCTGTGTCCACTCAGCTCCTCCTCATTAATGTTTGTAAAGTGCTTTGAAATCTCCAGCTGGAAGAGCCTATAGACATGCAGAACATTATTAATTCATGACAATGATTGTTTTGGTGCCCTTGGCTTCGCATCACAGTTCTCACACCCTGTGCTCTCCAGGGCCTGTGGAGCTTCGTATACAAAGTCCCCTGAGCTATCAGGGCCACATCGCATAATCGAGGTGATGCCTTGACAATCCATCCCTATTTTGCATGCAGGATTTGTATGCAGCAGAGAGAGTGGAGCCCAGCCGCTCCTGTGGGAATCAATGGCAGTGGATTAGAGGCCATTGATGGAGGGTAATCACCGCACACCACAATACAGGAATTTAGCTCGCAGAATTGCTTTGCACTGTCTGTTCAGAAGGGCTCCTCCCTGGCTTTTTCTTTTGGAGCATTTCAAAGGGTCCCTGTGAGCTGTATGGGAGATGTCCTGCACTGTCTTTTGGCTATCCCCAGAGAAAGAACAAAAGCAGACAATATAATGCCCAGAGGAAACTGGCCTGATCTGGCCTTGGCTGCAAATAACTCCACACCTGTGTCTGTGAGAGAAAGGGAGAAGCTGTAGATCCACCTCAAGAGGGAGGGCTTTACTCATATCCACTGAATGTGCAATCCCTTGCCATTAGGCCTGGCACAGGCTGTGATGGCTAGTGGGGTGGAACAGAGCTGAGAGAGATGGACTAGTCATTCAGAGCCACTATACTGTCTTCTTGGGGCTTATCATGGGTTTTCTTTGATTTCACAGGTTGTAAACTGTGAAAGAGTGGACAGACCCAGCCCTGTGATCAGATCCAGACAAGCAGACGCCAGGATGCAGAGCTTATTTCCCTAGATTTCTGCCTCCTGCCCGGAGCAGCCTGCCATCTCCGGCATTCATGGGTGTGTGAGATGACAGCTCTTTTATCCAAAGACAGCTCTGCTCTCTCCTTCTTCGAGTATCTTGAACCCCAGGCTATTTACAGCATTTTTTCCAGTGTTTCTGAGTGGTTCTCGGAAAGTTTCCATCTCTCTTTCAGATGGAAGACGAAGCATTTGGCAGGGCTGTTTGAGAGCGTGTGTGCTCGTGTGTGTGCGCAGAGGTGGGGTGACAAGTCACTTGGCAGCGCAGGGTTTGTGTACACATGCTGGTGTGTGTGTGTGTGTGTGTGTGTGACTCTGTGGGGAGGTGGGAGTGAGAATGAGGCTGTGCTCAGAGATACCCATCGAAGAACAAACAGTTGCTGACAACATCTGCGGTTTTCACTTACTGACACTGCAAGTTTTGTTTTATTTTTTCCCCCTCAGACTCTTAATAAGAAAATTTCAAACTCACAAACCCAGACAGTGAATGCAGATGCCATGTGCAACTGCTCATGTCAGGCTCAGCTCAGGCCTTCTGTTTGTAGGCCAGAGATCTGCAGGGCCATCATGTGGAAAATCTCCATTTCAACCCAATTTGGGATTTAGGAACCCTGTTTCATTCCTGTAGGAGGGAGGAAATAGCTTGAACTTTTGGCTTTTCTTCCCACCTGGTGTGTGGTCTTCAGCAAGCTGCATGGCAAGGTTCTGCTTCTGCTGGGTTAAAAAAGACTAGCTATTAGGAACTGGGATATGGCTGCAATCCACAGCCCCTGCCCTGATCCTGACCATGGATGCCCTGGCACACAGGGTTTTCACCTAAACGAATGCTAGGAGAAACAAGTAGACTGTGAGGACATGCCTTGCCCATAGTGGCCAAGTCTAGGAGCCAGGTGTCCTTGGCACCCCTACAGACCAAGACCACCAACACCTCCGGGCCTACATCAGCTCTGTGGTCCAGTGTACTGGGATCATCCTGATGTTTGTTGCTAGTGGGAGAGCTGGGATCCAGCATCCCATGGATAGAGCCAATCTTTCAGGCAAAAGTGTCTCTATTTATTAATTAGCTGATGAGGGTTTATATGTCTTAGTATAGCCCTCTTGTTGCCTATGACACTGGTAAATAGGAAGAGACAAGAACTGACATTCCTCATGCCCCCATACGTGCATGCGTTGCTCTGCTAAAGTGACTCTGGCCTGCTGAGCTTCAAGCCCTTGCCCTGCTCTGGCACAGACCATCAGAGCTATAACTTGACTTCACTGCAGGAAAACCCAGCCCTGTGCTGGGTTATCTGGCCTGACTCAGCCCTGCTCAGTGGTGTTCTCAGCCAGGACTGGCTTCAGTGCACATGGGACCTGCCCTACGCCAGGATGCCTCAGCCATATCATACCCTTACAGGGATTTCACCATGCTGCTCTGAAAGGATGGACCCAAGGGGAAGTAAAGGACCTGGCATGCAGACATTCCCCTCTCCTGGCCCTGATTCAGAGACAGGAGAGCCAAGAGCCCTCTGGAGAGACCAAGACCCCAGGGAGGAAAGCTGCTCCCAGCTGTTACCAGCTGCCTCTCTGCAGCTGTGAAGGGGTCCGTGGGAGCTGCGAGCCAGCTGTGCTACACTGTGGTCTGTTTGGCACTGAGCCACTATCCCCAGACACTGGTATCTAGCTCTTCCACCTCCATGTCAACCCAGACAAGGTTGTCCCTGCTGTGATCTTGGCTCTGCTCTTGGCTGCCAGGGCAGGTCAGTGGAGAGGTTCCTCTGGCTGGAGCCACCGTGGCTGGAAGCAGCCAGGGAGGCCCCATGCTGCTGACTCAGCCTGCGCCAGGCTGCTGGCACAGGCCGGCAGAGGGAAGGGTTAAGTGCAATTGGGAGGCTCTGACATTTTGCTAATGTGCTGTGTTAATTGATTCGCTCATTTCCATTTGTTCCTGTTAAAGAGAGACAGATGAGAGTGGTCCTGCAGTGCAGCGACTTGGCAGGGAGCGTCTCCGCTGCGTGCAGATGTGCTCCTGACTCATTTATTACCATCAGGCCTCCAAGCTACTGACGAGCTGGAGCATTGCACGAGGCTGCTTTCTCCAGACCTGGGGAAGAGCAAAGCAACGGACCCCTTCCTGGGCCATTAAAGCCGTGTGCCCTGTCTCAGGGTGCTGGACATGCTGCAGAGATTGAGCCCTGCTGGGGAAGGGGAAGAAACTTYTGGATTTGGGAGGAGAGAGGAGGCAAAATGAGAGGATAGCAGACTGTTTGGAAAACAACAGGCCCAGGGAAGAGCTGGACTGCCTTCAGTCAGTATGGCCTTGGAGAAACAGCAGTCATTTCTATGCCAGCAGTTTCTCATGTAGAGCAACTTCAGGTCCAGTCTGTGGCCAGCCCAGGTGTCCCAGTCCTGTGCATCATTTATTGCCCTAGCCCAGCACATTTCACTGACTACAGGATGGGTGTTATCAGTCCTAGTGATGAGAGGGTGGAAGCCAGGCACAAGCAGATGTACAACTTGCCAGAGGTTATACTGAGAGCAGGACCCAGGCATTCTGGTGCTTGATGTGGACACAGCCCTGCACACATCTCCCCGCAGCCTCCAGCCACCGAGTGTGTTGGAGCCTTGCAAGCAGGGACACAAGCATCAGCAGCACCTGGAGGAGTGCCAGGGGTCACAGCCCACCCTTGTTCTTCCTTGCAGCACTGGAAATCAGGCTCCAGTTGGCAGCAGACCCACACCCTGAACTCACTCTTGTCGGACCTTGCTGTACAGGCAGCAGTGTAGTGGCCAGAGCCATTGTTCACACCTGCAGGGCCTGGATACCAAGATGTGATGCCCAGTGATGCAATGGGACTAAGTCACTTGACCAAACATTTATTTTTCTTGTTGAAAAATGCAATTATGACAAAAATCAAGTTGCTTCAGGGGAGCAGCTCAATTTCAGTAGAAACACTTATTAAAAACGTATTTGCTCTGAACCTTTTCACTGCCCAGAGAAAAATATCTCAATCGAAGTGTCATTATTTGTTTGAACTTTTCTGTAGAAGAAACATCTCTTCCAGGCAGCCTCAGAAGGGGCAGGTCTTTGCCCGGCCCTGACCAGAATAGCATCAACTCTTGCTGCAGGTGGGAGACTAAGCAAGAGAGAAGATTGCAGGATTCTAGGATGTCTGTGCCTGTGGGAGAAGGGCCAGTGACCCCTCAGATAGTGATATCCTTTTACTGGAGGCTGCTGAAGGTAAATTCCTATCTCTGCCCATGGTGTGCTGCATTTGTACAGCTATTAGTGTCCAAAAGGAGCTGGAACTTAGCCATTTTCATGTCTCTCACAACCTGATCCACTCACCTAGCCAGTGCAGAGGGCAGCCCCACATAGCACTGCTGTGGGGCCAGGGCAGTTTCCACTGGCTGGGAAAGGGGGATGAACGGAGGGGAACCGACTGTGGGCTCACAGCCTTGAAACACTTCATTTCACAAACTGGTCGTCTCTTTTCTGCTTTTCTACTCTTGTACTCACATGGGAGTATGTCTTCATGGGAAGATATGTGTGCCTGGGAGTGTATATGTGTACAGCAGTGTGTGTGTGCTTATATATGTGTCAGTAGGCATGTACACATCAGTGTGTGTCTCACACGCATTATGTGTACATGTGAGCTTAAGTATGCCCATGTGTTGGGGTTGTACAAAGAAAGAGGGTCTCACCCTTCTGGGGAGACCTTGGTCAGAGTCACTTGGAGAGGCTCCAACAAGCAAATGCCTCACAAGGTTTCAGGTATGTACTTCATGAGATGTTGATGAGGTGCATCCTTGAGTCCCCCAGTGCTCTGACACCTTCATTCTGTGGCCACATCTATCTTCCATAAAGCTGGTTATAAATGGTATCAGTGTTGCAAAAATGATGTCCCGGGAACAGAGGAAGTCAATGCAAAGAAAAGCAGAGATAAAGATGCTTTGGGTTGAGTGGTTCTTGAGGGAGGAAAGGGCAAAGCACAAAGAAAAACCATGCTGCGGCATTGCTCCAGGGAAGGACAGCAGGGCACCAGCACATTTCAGATAGCACATTTAGGGCTCAGGTCAGAACTGGTTCACGTGGAAATCCACGCTAACTCATCTTTGCTTCATCTTGGACCAAAGAGGCAGAAAGTTTCCCTAAGCAGTGACCACATGAGGTTTCCAGTGTCCCAGGACCCCAGCATTTTTTGCAAGTGTGAGAAGGAGAAAAGACAAGAAGAGCTTGCAGGATTTCAGGCTATTGAATCTCAGCTGTCTCCCAAGCAACCCAGCCACCAGAGATACCTGGATTTCCCTTATCCTTTGGCCAGCTCCAAGCCCTCTTTACTRGCCCTGACTGAGGCTCACAGGCTGTCTGTTCTCAGCTAGATGTTACTTTCCACAGCTTGTTCTATGCCAAAGCAGAAGTGCCTGAAGTCTGCCATGAGAATCTTCTCTCTGCACATCTGGCCCAGCACTCCCCATCCCCAGGCCTGAGACAAGAGCTCCTGCTCTGCAGATCCCCACACTTCGCGCAAGGCAGCCCAGAAGACTGCAGGCTGGCTGTTAGCATCACCACACAGCAAGACCGAGCCTGCTGGGACTCCTTTCAAACTTCTGTGCATCTGAGGTCAGCCTGTTCCACTCACCTGCAGAAGATCTGGTGAGGAGTCAATGACTGGCAGAGTACATGGTAGCAGGCCCAGCATGTGAAATTACACACTGACCGAATTCCCGTCAGGGCCAGGCATGCATATTCCATTTTGTCAACAATGTATAGCTGCTTCCCGGACAGTAATCTCTCAAGGTTAGCACAGCTGAGATAAGGAAATAGTTCTAGTAGATTTAAGGGGCCCTTAGGACACAACAAGTTGAGTCCTGCCTGTGCATCTGACCTGTGCATCTGACCCGTACGTCCAGCGGTCTCCCATCAGCAGCCCCTCCACGTGGTTCCTGGGGCTCCCTGCGCTGTTTGGAGTGTAAGAAATCCTTCATTAAATCYATCTTGTTTAACCCTTCATGAACCTTGCATGTCTCTCTCCGCCGGTATCTGACCCTCTCTTGCCCACCTTGTGGTCACACTTGGCAAGCCTCTTTGGTCTGAGCAGCTTTTAACTTCAGATGTGTACAAAGCAGTTGTTATGTTCACATCTAATCCATGGAGCAGTCAATCTTTTTGGTTTTGGATTGCAGTGATTCCACACCACCAGGCACCCCTTGATAGGGCTGGTCAAGCTCTTGCTGCCAACGGCTCCAGGAGTGAGGTTAGGTCTACGTCATGGTAGTGCAGGGCGCAGAAACACCCGTGCTAGTTCCATGCAGGTTTGTCTCTCAGGGTATCATGGCACCATGCTGCACAGGTGTATCAGCCTGGGCCCTGGAGCAGAAGAAAGGGAACAACTGCCCACGCCAGTGCTCTCTATGGCCTACATCACTGCGGTCAGATAGCTGAGGGCATGGCGTGGATGCAACAATGCAAGGGGGCTGGAGAGTGGGAAAAGCTGGCAGGGTTGGCACTGCTGTCAAAGCACAGGGCTGATACTCCCAGCCTCTTTCTCTATCTCTGCTGATGAGCAGTAATGTGTGTGGAGTGGATGCGAGTGCTCAAGTCTATATGAATAAATCTGCTCCAGGTCTCAGGGCTTACAAGGCCACTGGTCCTTGGACTGTGTCCACATCCTGTGCAGGTGAGCTCAGAGCCTCCTTTTCCCCTTCCCAACTACTTTCTGTGGTGAGTTTGGCCACCTCTGGGGTGAAAGCTGGAGACCAGATGGCAGCCAGGATTTTACAAGCAGAAGAAAGGAGAGGGCTCCAGCTCACCAGGGCAAAAAGCTGAAATGCATCGGGGTTTTTCAGTAGTTATCTCTTTGGTCTGAGTGCTGCACCCATCCCTAGGCCATAGTGGGCTGCTCCCAGTGATTATGGAGGAGGGATTTCTACATCAGAACCCTTTATCGGTGCATGGGGGTGGACATGGGGGAGCTGCTCCCCAGCAGCAGACAACTTGCCTGCTTGCAACTCACAAGCCTGCTGTTCCACCAGGTCCCTCTGCCTCCATCCTCCTGCTGAAGCCAGCATCACCCCTGTGTCTCTGCTTGCTCTTTGCTTTGTAGTTGTCTTCTGCCAGCCCTTCCATGTTCAAGCCTTCCCCTAGGAGACCCCAGTTCTCCTCCTGGGTCAGCTTTTGCTAGGCTCTTCCCTTGCTTAGCACATCTGTTGCTAAAGTCATTTTAATCCAAAAGAAAGAATAATTGCCTCTTCCATTTAGCTAAAATGCAAGTTCACAAACTTGCCCATTAGCTGCAGCAAGGTCGGGAACTGCCTGTAAATGGCAAAAGGCATTTATTGCTTCCAGAAGAGAAGATTTCACTCCCACTTCTGTTTCTGCATCCCCACCCTGATGCCTCCAGTGAGATCTCACTAGAACTGGGTGGATACAGCAGGATAAATTGGCTAGAAGAGAAATTAATCTTTTTTTTTTCCAGGCTAAGTATTCATAGACAAGATTTGTACTATACAAAACGGTGCACTGCAATGGCGCTTTTGGCTGTCCTTTCTGCATGATGTACAGTGGGTCAGGGTTATTCCTTGGTAATATGTCCGGTCCTGACTGGAGAAACAAATCTGTTTGTAAACCAGGACTTCAGAGGCTTCAGAGATTGCAAAATGCTCTCTGTGACATGGGGAGGATTCCACCATAAGGACATTTTTTTAGAGTATGAATTTATATTGAGATATACTGGTGACAACAAGAACCAGTGGTCCCAGAGAAGTCGGCTGGAGAATGTCCGTGTTACTTTTCTCCTGCATGAGGCTGACTGATAAGAATTTAATCTTTTTGAAAGAAAAAAACCATACAGATGCACATTTTTTGTCAGAATTTTTCATGGAATTAAACACAGCTTTTGGAGTTTAGGCTTTTTTTCTTTTTCACCTCAAGCTTTCTCCCTTTTCATCCTTTTTGCACATTGGGAAAAGAGAAAGTAGAAAGAAACGATAACAAAGTCACAGGCTAATTTTTGTCCTCATATTTTGGAGAAAAAATGAAAACTATCCATCTGGGAGGAGGAGAGGGGGTAATATTCCAGTTCTGGGTTGAAAAAACATTTCAGTTCTCTAACAAGTTGAGATGGAAAAAATTTGGTCTCCTTTACTTTGATGCCTAGTAGGTGTCACTTAAATAACATGACAGATGGAAACGGACTCCTCTTCCCTCAGATCCACCCATGGGGAGCTACCCCTTTGCCAAGCATCCCAGGAAAATTAAATTGCACTTGGGCAGCGCAGCCCTGGGCCTGTCACTGGGAACACGTGGGCGTCCAAGATTTTGAATAGGGACCCTTGCCCATATGTCCTGGGCTAGCAACCCCATACAGCAACACGCCTATTGCAACGGGTGTGCACAGTCATTTTCCAGCCATGCAGCAGAAACAGATGTATCTAAACTTATCTGGGAGAGTCTGGGGAGAATCCTCCAGTCTGATTTACTGAGGCGAGGGAAGTACGAGTGAGACTGCARTCACAGACAGGTTCAGTGAGGGAGAGTTGCCCAGCACCAGTCAGAGTTGAACCGACACTGTGAAAGGTGGATGCCACTAGCTTCTGCTCCGCAGGCCAGCACCCGGGGCTTGCATGTGCAGAACAGCCATGCCAGGCTTTTTGCCCTGACACAAGTCTACAGTGAGGATGCTCTGGACCCAGCATCCCTGCAGGTTTCTGCCTTCACAGTTGCAATCTCCCTCAAGTCAGATTGCACTGGGCTCTGGATTCATGCTGAAAGCAGGTTTGGTATGACTGAYAGAGTTGGTGCCACCCCGTCTTCCCCTTCTACCCATCTCTGCAGAGACAACCGTGTCCAATCCCAGGAGGTCAGGCCTGGCGAGCGCATCTCTGCTCTTTGTCTGTTCCCATCACACCGAGGTCAGATGATTCGCGTGATTCATGTGGCATGACTCCGCATACGCCTGCTTCAGCATCGTAAGATGTCAGTTGCCATGGCAACGCGATACAACACATCCTGGCATCGCTTGGGTGAGGTTTTCCAAGCTGGCAGGGTGGGGAGGTTGTCCTCTCCCCTCATTTGTGAGGAAGCTCGTCATCCGGGCAGGGACGCAGTGGGAGACGCATTAACGAAAGCCTCCCGTTGCTGACATCCGCCTCCCTCGCCCTCCTGGAATCGCCTGCTCTGCCAAGGACTTACCCCGCCAGCCGCATCCTGCTCTCACCCACAGCGCGTCTGTCCTCGGCAGCCCTGCTGAATTCAGCTGAGGTTCCCTCCCCCTCCGCTGCTGCCAGCAAGAGCAGAGTTTGGCCCTGCGGATAACATTTGCATGGTTTGTGCTCAGGAATTCTTTGTCTTGTCATATCTGGAGAAAACCCAGGTGAATCTCTGGGAAACTGCATAAAATGGGCTCCAAGAGCAAACAGCTGAACTGATGCTGTGGAAGAGCATCTTCTTGCAAATGTGTCCCCAGGTGACCCCAGACCTTGGGGCAGGTGGGGCTGGAGAGCCTGTCATTCATCAAAACCTGAAACGACCTCCTACATGGCAGGGAGTCCCCAGGCACTGACTGATTTTGGATTCCACTTTAGTGCTGTCATTTTCCATGGAAAAGGGCCCGGCTTTCATCCCAGTGCTGCCTGGGACAGATTTTGAAATCTAAGACCCCTTCATGGAAAGGGAAGGACATCTTCCCCCCCAAATATCTATCTAGATAAGTTCAGGTATAGTGAAGGGATCACTTTCCAAGGTCTCCTGTGAGAGCCTGAGGGGAGCCTGTTTGAACTCTGTGGGATACCAGATGTTTTGAGGCAGCAACGGCTCTCTAGGACCTCAGAGCGGCAGAAGGCACCGAAGCAGACATATGTGAAATGGTTCAGCACTGCAGGGAGCATGGGCAGTGAAGAGACACCCTCAGAGGGCTTGGGGAGCCCTTCAGACACAGCTCTGGGGAGTCTGGCTACTACATAATCACTGTGTTTGGTTCCACTAGGAAGGTAGCGGGTAGGGGGCTTAAATCCTTTCAAAGTCTGGGCCCAAGTGATTTAGGAGCTCAGATCTAACTGTCATTCCCTGTGACTCCTTTCCAGTTTCCCTGGTCCATAATTTTTAATGGGTTGGGGAGGAGTTAAAGCTGTGTAAAGCTCCTGGATTGGCCATTTGTGGTCCTGGCTTTGGCCTGAGGATACCAGCCCCTGTGTATCAGGCTGAGGACTTGGCCCTTGGTCAGTAACTCCAGGAGGAAAGCTCTGTTTCATTAGTCCCAGCCCATAAGGTGTGTTTCCCCACCAAAGGCCACTCCAGGTCGTACCTGGCCTTCTGCCTGGCTCTGGCATGGTGCCTCTCTCAGTGAATATAGTGGGAAGCAGAACAGGCAAGACACAGGTAGAGGTCTCTGGCATGGGAGAACTTGCACCCACTTGATCTGGGGTACAGGGTAGTTTGAGCATGGAGGGTCACCTTGGGGGAACAAGGGCCTTTAGAGGTTGGAGAAGTCAAGACATGTAACCCCCCCCCACCCTCAGAGGTGCAGAAACAGGTAGGAAGTGTTCCCCACACTGCACATGGCTTTCCCAGCCCTTGAGACACAGGACAACATCAGGGAGATGGTGGGATAAGAGGGCAGTGAATGGAGCTAGGGAGTCCCTGCTTGGGTGCACTGCAGAGCTGAGCCTAAACCCGTGACTGCCTGAGTGTGCAGAGAGCCTGACACCATTTCTGGAAGATGGCTGCACTGCCACATGTCTCTGTGGGGTGGGAATGCTCAGCTTCCCTACACAAAGGGGTCTCCATGCACTCACCCTCTTCCCACATCCTCTCCAATATGGAAGAGACACAACAGCCTCAAGAAGAGGATGGCACCTTGGCCAGAGAAGGGTGGCCCCATCCTACAGTACAAGTGAGTTGCCAGGGCTGTCAGAGAAGACAGAACACAGTGGCTGGTCCCTCTGCTTCCACCATGCCTGGTCTGCTTGTCTCCAAAGTAGGAAGCCACAAAGCAGGCAGATCTCCATGCCCTGCACCTGGCAGCTGGTCACCCTGCTGAGGGCTCTGCTCCTGGGGAAGCAGCTCTGCAGTGAGGAGCTGCTTTAAGAACACTCAAGACAGTGGTGATAGCTCTGCCAAGCCCTGATGAGGACAAAGGTGGCAGACCTTTTGCGGAGGCACTGGCTGTGCGTCCCTGTTGGCACATGGATGTGCAGTCAGCCCCCAGCCCGGGCAGGGCAAAGCGCTTCTGTGAGACTCCAGCAAGGAATGATGTGACAGCAAGGGCAGTGCCACTCCAGAGTGCCTGTGCAGCACAAAGAGATGCTGCCTCTCATCCTCCTTTCCCCCAAATCCCCCAGACACTGCCTAACTCAGAAAAAATAATTTCCTTGTTTTCCTTCCCTCCTCCAAGGCACAGGCAGGCTAGCCAGGTTTGGGGGAGCCTGGCAGCTGGTTCTGATCTAGGTGGAGGCTGGGGTGTCACAGCTCTGGCAGCAATCACTGTGTGCCTGCCACGTTGTTGGCCTCCTGAGAGCGGAGGTTAGTGGGCAATGTCTATTTATAGATCCCCCAGAGCAGAGCAATCATTTCCCTGGAGTCAACAGCAACAGAAAATGCCAAACATTTCCAGGATGAACATCTGCTTCTGCAACCCCTTCACTAAGCACTGTTAGCACCAAAGCTGGCTGGGTTCACAGGTCCCATTTTTAACACCTTTCTCTTGGGGTGCTGGGAAATGTGCCAGCCTGAGAGAGTCAGCTGTGATCATTTGGGGAGCTGGACATGCTGATGTGCTGGACTCCTGGCCTAGGATAAGGGCTTTGGGCCCCTACTGATCTCCACAGGCTCTATGACTGCACAGCCCTGCTCCAAAGCCAGGCACAGACCCCCTGCTCGCAAGGGAATGACCCCACTTCTTTTCACAGTGTATGGCTAGCCCCAAAAGTCCCCTAAGCTGAGCAGGGACTTGCTGTGTTATGACTTGAGCCCTGCACCCCCCAGCCTCTCCTACATTCATGTGATGTGGGAACTGTGCCAGGCTAGGACTGCCTGCATGGAAAAGCTGGTCAGTATCAGCTGGGCAAGGGGATGTGTGACAGGTTACACGATGAGGGGAGCTGGCTGAGGCCCACCCCAGCTCTTGCTGGCAGGGCAGGGCTTGAACGGGTGACCCATGTCTTTGAGGGAGGGAAGGATGTGGTGCTGATCCTGGCCACACATGCTAAATGGCAGCTCCTGCCCATCAGGAGCCAACTGTGACCATCAGAGATGTCAACAGCAGGATTCAAAGGTGACACCTGACTCACATGGCTCAGAGTTCCCTCTGTGCTGTTGCTCCGGGACTCAGCGGAGATCCCCTAGAGAGCACAGGGCAGACTGTTGCTCCCTGGGCTGTAGGCACTGCTCCATGCTAACCTCCAAAGCTTCATCCACGAGCACAAGGAGGTGCACAATGCTTTGCCCTTCCTGCTTTGGAGGAAGCAGGAGACAGCATGAGGACAGGCTTGGCCATGGCTGTGCCTACCCAAAGGGAGTGTGTGGTTCCTATTGCCAGCTCTACTGGAAGGGGGCCTCACTGGCAGGCAGGGATGAGCACATGCCATCTCCCTTCTGGCTGTTTATATGCTGCAGCCAGTGTGCATGCGCCATGGCCGCCAGTGCCAGATTCCACAGCCGGTGAGGGAGCATGGCAGCACTCTTGCCTGTGCCTGGCAATACCTAGGCAGCCTCAACGTGTTGGTGATGGCCTGAGCTTTCAGTTGGAACAGAGGGCCTATTGCCTCTTGTTGGTCTTGTTGGGGCTCCAAGGCCAAATCTATATGGAGCAAATGAGACCAGCGTAGGATATGTATCTGGGCCAAGCACTCGCCGTTCAGATCACAATCAAGAGCTGATGAGAAGCATTAGTGCAGCCCAGGGGGCCACTGTCACGGTGTCAGCTGCAGGGAGACAGTCCCCACAATATTGTCCAAAATGGGGTTCATCTCTGACTGTGGCAGATTTCCAACGTAGGAACCACAAGGCTTGTTGTGGGCTCAGTGGCTCCATCCAGCACATTTGTGGGATGCAAAGAGCAGGAAGAATGCAAACCATGCCCCCATTGCAGCCCAAGTAATATCTCTACTGGGATGAGGCTTATGGACGACTCATTATAGCAGAAAAGTGGATGTCTTTGGGGTAGATTGATGACAGGTATGGGGGTACAGCGCTGTAGGGAAGATGAGGCAGGGCAACATTGCAGCAGAAAAGATGCATGAGGCATACAAGAAGAGGGCCAGGGATGCTGGCTTGGTCCAGTGTCACCTCCAGCATCCTGGTGCATACAGCGCAACCCAGGGCATGCAAGCCTGGAGGGAGCAGCCAGCTCCCCTCCTGCCCACCTAACACTTTCCTGTGGGGTGGCTCTCGCCTGTGCCAAGCAGCTGTGCTGGCAGCAGCAGCCACTGCCTCGTGAGGAAAGGCAGCAGAGATTGAGAGCGGAGCCATTGGCTGCTGCCACTTCACGGCATCGTTTTTGTGATACGCTGTTGCCTTGACAACTGCAAAAGGTCTTTTACTGCCTGTCGGCTGCTGAGACAGAAAAGGAGGGGAGGATTAAAAAAAAAAAAAAAAAAGAGAGAGCAAGAGAGAGGGGAAAAAAAAAGAGCATTAACTCCCAGTTCCTCAAAGTCATTTGTGCTGTGGGAGAGGAGTCCAACATGCTGCCAAGGCCCAGACCGGGTAGCCATCCAGCTCCTTGGGCATGACCTGGTCTGGAAAGGGTGCCTGGTACCTGGCTTGGCCCAGTGCTGGAGCAACCCTGGTGAATAATTCCCAGTCCATTCCTCCCCCTCCCTGTGTCGTCCCATAACCTTGTCATCAACCAGGAGCTGTGGCCACATTGTGGCATGGCATGGCCTCAGACCAGCAGCTGAAATCAGCTGGGCTTGTCAGCTTGATCAATCAGCCTGTGCAGCCTCAGCCAGCCCTGCTATTAGGGCTTCACCTTCCCTGCTGCCTAGCACGCCTGCCCTGCTAACAGCTTTTTTCAGACCTGGGAATAATTTTGCCTCATCTTTCTCCTAACTGCAGCACAGTCCAGCCACTTTCCCCATCCGCAGGTGCTGTGCCTGGGCATCCTCATTTTTAGCACAATGCTGGTTCCATATCCAGGGTCTTGTGGCAGAGTAGAAGGAGCAAATTCAGCTCAGCTGGGTCAGAAAATGACATCTTTCCTGCAAAGCATGTGTGGAAAACTATTTCTTCCCCAATTTTAACTAGGTTTGTCCTTGAAGTATTTAGGCATCTGGCGGGGGAAATGTATACGGAGACTTTTTTTGGTAACTTCTCCAAATGCCACTAGAAGTGGACACGCCTGGAGGTTGTTCCTCATGCCTATTTCATGGGCAATTTGACTCATGTCTGACTCACGTGGTCCTTGGTTCTGCAGGTATGTCAATGACTATGTTACCATTCTTGGTCTGAAATGCTGGCCAGAGTCTCAGCTCTCGCCTAAAAGAGAGAAGCTTGCTCTCTAGTTTTGCTCCCAAGCTCTCAGCTGTGGTATGAGGAGCTAGGTAAACCTAGAGGTCATTTTTGAGTGCTCAGACATGGAGCAGATGGGCAGGGAGGCAAGTAACTGTATGATGGAGGACAAAAGGTTCCTGGAGACGTGGGGTGTGTTCACCTTGCCTGGTTTCGGGCAACCGGTCTGGAATTATATGTCTCATGCTGGAGAGCCAATGGGAAGAAATAGACACTGGCAGAATAGATTCATCTGACCTACTCTGGACAGCTGATGAGCTGAACGGCACCCTACCGGCCGTCTCTCCGCAGACGGATGGGCGTCTAGACAAGGAGTGCTGCTGCGGACAGCAGAATGCAGTCAGATGAATCCAACCCTGCTGACCTGCCCTAGGCCATGGAGAATGGTGGAGGGAGGATTTAGATCCAAACAGAAGTCTCTTAGACAGCCAGCCCTTGTTCTGTCTTTGCTCCAAGCTCTGAGAGCCAAGCGTGTGGCGCCACAGCGTTGTGCGATGTGCAAGCAGACAAGCCCAAGGGGCAAACTGGCTAGACCGGTGGCTGGATATTGTGACCACAGCCTGGGCCAGGGTGTGCACAGTCACTGTTTAAGTCACTCCCTGAGGTTTGCTGTATGGGATTCAAAGCAGCACCCTCCTGTGTGTGGGCAGAAGGGATGTTCTCTTTACAGCCAGTGATCCGAGTGGAGCCAGCTGTGACAGCTCATCCGGCCACAGCCTACTCCCAACAGCCTGTATTTCCCCAGGGCCCTCAGCAGCACGCTCTGGGCTGGATGAGTTATCTCCGAGTATCCTGCTCTGAAGCACATCTGCATCTCCACTGCTGCCTTAGTCCCATCCCTTCCCTGATGTTCTTTCCCTTCCCCGATGCATGTGGGCATGTGCATTGGGCAAGTGCACCTGACACAAACCTGGTGCATTTAGAAGGTGGTACATAATGAGATCAGACATGTTATGAGTCCAGTCATGTAGCAAGGGATGTGCTAACATGAACTGGTCTCCCTTGAAACCCCAAGCCCACTGCATAGCCTGGAGAGGCCAGGGACTGCAGGTCTGCAGTACAGCAATGTGTAACATTACTGACACATTGCACTAGGGCATTAGGGAAGGCTGTTTCAGCCTAGCACAGTAGGGTAGGCCCACTCATGTCCCAGGACCTTTCCACAAAGTAAGCTTTTGCGAGCAAATAGCTTTTATAGAAAGATTCCCATTCCCAAATAGCCTGGGAGCAAATACAAGTCTTTCTGAAATTGTCTTCCTGCTTAGAAAAGAGGCCCTGGTTTGCAGTGTGATTGGAGAGAAAAGATGCATTCAACCAGGCCTGAAATACAGCATGGATCTGAAGGGTTCATAAGCCTTCAGATGATCCATAAGCCTGATGGTTGGAGGCAGTCTCCCATGGTCCCCAGCCTGCAGAAACCAGTGATTTCCCAGCCTGGTTAAACCCTCCAAGTCCTGGCAAAATTTGGAACATGCAAAAATGCAGCTGTGAGCATCAGGGCATGCTGGGTAATGTATGCAAATAAGCCTTATCCTGCTTTTCCTCACAAAGCCCCCAGCGACTCCCAGAGCTTCTGCAGAGCTGCTGGGCCCAGTGAGGCACTTTCCAGCCCCAAATATTGTGTAGCAGGGGACTCCAGTGTGGAAGGGTTAAAAACGTGCTGCAGTGTGACAAAGTACCAAGGTTTCTGGTGGCTCCCGTGGGTGCTGGCAGCTCTCCAGCTGTTTGGCCACCTGTGGCAGCTGCTGCTTTCTTCAGATGCTGCTGCTATTGCTTTTAAATTGATGATGCAATTGGGCCTTATTTAAAGCAACAGCTCTTTCCCTTTCAATACTGCTCCATGATGGATATTGGCTCTATTTCTCTCCCTCTCTTTCTCTGCCTCTTCATCTGGACTCTGAAATGCCCAGGGATGCGTGTGGAATGACTTTCTACCCATTGTCAAGCACTTACAGTATCCCATAAATAATCTAATACTTGTTTGGTCTAAATGTAATTAAGATCCTTACTCCATGCTTGGCGACACTGACCGGCCATAGTGCCAGTGATTTATTGTGTTGTATTGTTTAGGGCTTTAATTGCATGCTGTAGTTTGGCACTCCACTGACAGCTTCTCCCAGGAATGATATGTTTACGCTGCAGAGGAGTTTGGGGTGATAACTGTATAAAGCAGTTTAATAACGAAGAGCACACTTCTAATATGGAAACCTGTTGAAGGTGTTGCTGTAGGAAGTTTATTCCGAGAGCAGAGTAGGAAGTTCCCCAGAGAAAATCAGCTCCTTTTCATGCACAGAATATTTGCAAGCTGCTTGTGATTGTAGTGATTGTTACAGAAAATTATGTGAGAGTTATATTTTCCTTCAAATAATTTAACTCTGTGAATCCTGTGGGTATTTAATGTGGGCTCTTTGAGCTGTGTTGGCCACATGGTAATCAGTCATGTTAAATCACATGGCTCTGCTGCCAGGGTTGGATTGGAGAATGCACTGGTACTTATTGTGAATATTCATGAATGTGAATTAGAAAATCAGTCCTCCTGGGCATGTGTTTATGCAACTTTGGTATTGCTTTTGTGCCAGTAAAACAGCATGGCACAAATGTTCAGGTGGTGCTCACAAAAACCCACCCAAAGCAAAGCCCTGATCCCTGCAGTTTTCTGCTTGCTGTAATGCTGTTGCAGTCTTTGGCCAGCTCTCTGTCTTGTGAGGCTTGTTGCTCCTTGCTCAGAGCTTTAGTGTTGACACACACTCCTCCCCACGTTGTCATCCACACACAGGCAAGCARGCAATTCAATTCACCCATTTTCAGCAACGCAAGGTATTACATAGCTCAGCTGGGGAAAGCCTGGGGTGTCCTCAGCTTTGCAGCTTTTCTCTGCTCTCTCTCACATCTTCAGCACCTCCTCCTCTTACCATTGTGCTCCCTTATCAACACACACTGCTTCCAAATTAGGACAAATGCTGTCCTGCTTCTCTGTTGGGCTGTTCTCATCTCTGTGTGGCGCTGCTTTCACGGGGCTGGTGAAAAACAAGCCAGGTTCTCCCAGTCTTCCCAGATAAGCAGGATTAAAACCTTGCTTATTCCTTCACTACCTGAGCAAGGGAAGAAGGGACAGAAGGGGGGTCCTTATCTTTTTCTTATCTCCGATACAGCTGCTTGTCTCTGGTTGTAGAGGAGAGATGCCCTCAGACCATGTTCACGCAGACATGTGTCTCTTCCAGAGCCTGACAATGACCCTCCTTGTATTAACGGGGGCCTCTCTAGTAACACCAGTTCTTTTTAACTGTTGCTGAGGCCTCTAGGGAAAATCTTCAGATACCTGATTGCAACAGATACCAAGAGAAAACCACAGCAACCCTGCTTCCCCTCCCTCGCATATATGCAAAGACACATGTGCCTAAAACAATCTGTAAACCACAATACACAGAGCTCTATTGCAGTTCTGTCCCCATCTCTTGACTTATACACACACACACACACATATATCCATATCGGTCCTTCTTATATAGAAATATCCACAGTTTCTTGTGAATTCAAGCCAGCTCAAGAGGGGTTGGTTGGTCCAGAGGCTTCTCCAGCGTATGGCCTATTCTTAACTCATTCCCTCACTTGGATCTCAGGCCATCTGGCCAGGCCTTTGCAGAGTTTGTGGCAGCTATAACTTCAGTTACCTGCGTCTGGTGTCAGAGCTGTTTATGTCAAGGAAAGTGCTTCCTGACACAAAAAAGATTTCCAAAGGTGTAGGGCATTGATGTTGTGTATCTTATCATCAGAACACAAAAATCAGGGCCATTAATATGTGGAGCAGAGCAGTCAGAGCGGGAGCAGAGCTTGGTCCATCTTGGCTTAGAGGGAAGAAGCTACCCCGTTCCCATGGAGGCTGTCTGGCTGCACTGGGCTGGGCAGCAGCTGCATCCATGTGCACATGGAGATGCTAACTACAACAGATGCTGACCTCATCAGTCGGCCTAGGTCACTCCTTGGGTTGCCCCTTCACATATCCTCTTGCTGGTTACATACAGCAAATTGCTTTCCAACTGAATTCAAAGCAGGGCTTTATGGATTAAAAACACTGTGCAAGAGTGAAATTAGTGAATATTATTATTAAGGAGAGCTTTGGACGTGGCACTGCAGAGCGATTGTGAGTGATAGCAGCCCTGGGATAACCACAGGGTCCAGTCTGCGCCCTGAAAGGGTAACTCTGGCTCGGTAACACAAGGAAGTAAGAGGCTGAGACAGGAGGAAAGCCAGGCTGGAGCCCTAACTCCACAAAGGCCATGAGACTGCACCCATCACACCCCTACCCCGGTGTCAGGCACAGCCTCTCCACCAGAGAACACATGGTAAGGAGGACACGCTGTGCTGGGAGCCAGGTGCATGGGGAGGGAAGAGGTTTTGGGAATGGGTGGGACGTGCAGCGGCAGAAGGGTGCCCCGGGCCTTTCACAGCACCCTGTGGTTGTTTGCTCTTCCTTGTTCCCTCACTGCTCTCCTTTCTGCACCTGCCTGCCACCTCACAGTTCCCCAGGCCATAGTCTCTGAGCTCTCCTTTCCTTGGCCATGTTCCTGGCATGCTSCTGGGGTGGTTGGGCTCACTAGCTCCTGGCACACACAAGCATGAGGTGGGACCCACTCCTGCCTAGATAACGCTCGGCTTCACTGAGCCGGAGGAGTGTGGGATTGGGGTGGTGGTGGGGGGGGGAGGGTTGGAAAGTACATTTGCACATGGCAGAGCTGGGAAGGGGAGGCTCGGGGAGATGTCACGTGCTGCCCAAGGCGTCCTGAGAGCTGAGTGGGAAGACAGGCATCATGAAACATGGTTTTGAATGGAAGGAAAACTAAATACACAGAGCGTTGTGTTTGAAAATCATATCTAGACTGATATCAGGGGAAGGGAGGGCTTTGTTTTTGCTTCAGGATGGCTTTTAGAAACCAAATCTTTACTTTTATATAAACCTATGTGCATTTGCACACACACACCCTCCCATACGTAGACACATTTAGGCACACGCGTGTTCACATTGGCAGGCATATTTGTGCACCCACACGTTCGCATTTCTGAAGGTGAGACCTGATGCCAAATGACCTATGTGAGGGCCTTCGCAGCCCTAAGAGCGGCTGGCAGCCTCACTGCTCCTCGCCCTCACACCTGGGCTCCATCTCTCTCCTCTCCCTCTCTATCACACTCATTAAGGCATTAGACTGTGATCTTTTCAATCTTTCTGTCAATAGATTTCTTTTTGCCAGCCGATTTTTTTCCGGCTTGAGCTCTTTCACTTCATTAATGCGCCCAGAAGGGAAGAGCAGCTGCCTGCATTGTCTGCCTATGAAAATTTCTTGCGCTGCTGGATTTGTAAAACAACTGATTAAAGACAATGCAATTAATTATTCCTTGATGAAATAGTGGAAATTATCCTGAAAAATGAAGAAATTTAGCAGTGGAACATTAAATCCCCATAATTATGTCATTTCTACAAAGGGGGCAGGGAGGTGAAGTATAAAAATAAAATCCAGCCGCAGTCTTTGTGCCGGCATCTTGTCCCACTGCTCCCTGCTGGGTGCTGTGGGATGCAGTGCCCTCCATCAAGCTCCTGGCTCAGCCCTCTGCCCTGCTGGGTGCCTCCCTGCTCCCTGTGGAGGACCCCAGCACACTGGGAAGAAAAAGTGTGCATGGCAAGAAGCATTTCTGCACACCCTGCTGAGGGTGCCTGGTTCCCGCTCAGCCCTCACAAGCTGGGCGAAGGCATCTTCCTGTGAATGTAGTTAGAGCCCGTGCTCCGGGCTGGGTGTGAGCATCCAGCTGTGCTTACAGCATCTTCCATCATGCATGCCCCGGGGTGGGGACGAGGGAAATGCCCACACCCAGGGAATGCCACCACCCCTGCTGGGACTGCCCTGGAAAGTCTGAGATCCCTTGGAGAAGAAGTGGTGGCCCAGCCTTCCTCCGCCTCTTCACCCCTGCTCCCTGCAGCGGGGTTGAGGCCTCAGCTTCCAGCTCTTCCCCACCACCTGTGTCCTGCTCTGCCGCTGTGGGCAGCACTGTATGCAATTGCAGGCACCCCAGGTGGATGCCTGGACTGTGCTCTTGTGGCAGGACCTCACCCACATGACTTGGTCCACGGTGCCCCATGCACTGGCGGTATCTCAGCACCCAGAACCATGGGGACTCCTGGGATGTCCCCCAAGCCAGGCTCCTGGAGATGTCCCCTTTGTGCCTTTCTAGTGTGATGACTGTTCACTCATCTCCCCTACCATCCTCTGCCCAATACTGTCTTTTTGCTGGCTTTTGCCTGTAATCGCTCCATGGGTCATCCCCTTTTTCACCCCTCTGTCTCTTACTCTTTTGCTTGCTCAGCTCTGGTCCTCTAATCCTCCCAGCCACCAGCTCTCTCTGATGCCCCTCTGCTTTTCCCTGATGTCACTTGCTGTCTGCATCCCTGCCAGACCTGTGCCCCTCAGAGAAGAGCTGGTCCTGGGCACTGCTCTGCATGTTCCATGCTGCCTCTTTCCATCCTGTTTTGTGCGAGTGCTTGTGCATGTCACCGTCAGAGCAGGGAGAATCCCTGCAACAGGAGGGGGGATGTAACCGTGAATCACAGCCCCTGTGCGGGGGAGTGCAGGAGGCAGGGGGAGCGCATTGCATGGGGAGAGGATATGCCTCCTCCACACTCGCAGCTGGGGACTGTTGATTTTATTTATTTATTCTATTCTGAGATTTATCAAACGTGGGACCAGAGCCTTCCCGAGGCTGGTGTGCATGGAATGAATCCAGGCCCCACATACCACCTGCCGAAATGTAATTACCAGATGTGTTAAATGAATAAATCTTCCGGGCACCGTTTCTGTTAGTGCTGTTAAACCCATAGGGAAAGCCTCTGATTTTGCTCTGAGTTGCCTGTGCCACCTCCATCACTCTGAGCCTCTTGTATTTCCCAAGTCCAGACAGGTCTGTGCTGCACCTCTGGCTCATGGCCCTCAGATCATCTAGGACTGGCCATTTGGACAGACCTGTGTCCCTTTGAGCATGAGAGGTTGACCTGCATGGAGAGCCTGCCCACAGTATGTATGCTGTAGCTCTGGGAGGGCTCTGGCTAACAGATTTCATGATTTATGGTATTGGGCACAGAGCTGAAGGGATTTGAGAAGGGACTGTGTCCCTCCAGGCTGTTAGGCAGAAAGCAGGCAAAAGCAGAGGTGACTGGAGGGTACTCCATTTAAAGCTTTGGTGCACAAAGAACAGGACTGGAGCCTAGGGGTGGAAGAGGATCTCCATCTCAGTCTTAGAGACCAGACACCCACACCGCAGAGCCAGCACGAGGAACGGGCCATGGGCTGGAGGTCCCCGAAGGATAGCTTACACTCCAGTATGCTCTTTCCATACATGCCTGGAATATTTTGCTAGGAAAAGCAGCTAAGCAGGACTCTTGTGCTTTTTTGGGAGATGGTGCCTGCTTCAGGGCTACTGCGTCAGCAAATAACACTGGAAATAAGCTGGTAAAATGGAAAGTTAAAAAAAACCAACAAAACAAACAAGGAAACAAACAAACAAAAAAACAAGCTGTGTTTGAGTTCCTGTGGGTCTGTGGGAACTTCGAAGGACATGTACACGTGTAAGTGCAAATGTATGGATTGTCATTGCAGCTGATGCTGGAAATCTACATATCCTCCTGCACTTAATGGTGGGATCAAATGATGTTTGGGTGCTCTGTCACTGGAGAGAGCTGAAGAGGAGTTTGAAGGCAAAGCAAGAGCTCTGACTTCCTCTGGACTCTTTTATGGCAATCACCAAAGCAACAGTTCAGCGCTGTTCCTTGCTGTCGGCATCCACCCAATCCGGCCCTGGGAGTGACGCGCAGCTTACCAAGTGATAAATATTCACTACGGCTCCCTTCAGGACCAGCACGGATCACAGCACTGTATTCTGTTTGAAACGCACACTTTTGGAGCTCTACGCAGAGTCACGCAGGAGAGATCAAACCTTCTGATTATGGTTTGTCACCAGGATTTCTTTGAGTTTTTCCCTTCATTTTTATTTCATTTGTTATACCTCTCCACTGAGTTCCTCTTGGCTGAGCTGGTTGACTTCTGCAGATGTAGCACTCACAAACAAGCATTTAGTCTCCAAATGGTCTTCAAGTTAGCTACAGGCAGGCCCGTATTACTGCTTGTTCATCCTTTTAAGGGGGGGGGGGGTGTCTTCCGCAGGCTTTGCTTTATATTWATCGATGCATTTCAGGAAAGGATGTCCTTTCTGTGAGCATCCACTGCCCTGTCTGAGAGAGAGGTGAGGGCCGGGCAAAAGGTAAACCTTTCTTCTAGAGCTTTTAGTTGTCTGGCTAGAAACAAAACATGAAGAGTTTGAATAATCACTGCGCTGGTTAATATTTTTCTAATTCCAGGAAAAAAAAAATAGAGCAATGGAAATGCAGGCTTAAGGAGTCTGAGTGTTGAGAACAGCTCACGAAAATTGTTTTGCACCCATTTTCTGACCATTTCTACTAATCACACACCATGAAATGAACAGTTTGCAAACACCCCATGGGCTGAAATTTGTTTGCATAAACTATTCAGTGAACACTTGCAGATAACAAATTCATTTGCAGAAATAAGGATCAGCTTCTCTGCAACTCGTGAACTGGGGAAAAAAAAAGAACCTTCAATGAATCATGCACTAGGAGATTCTTCCTCCAGGACCACATCCATCTTCCCAGCAATGCAGATGTTTTTCGGTGGTGGTGCAGACTGGCTGCACCACTTTCCGGTGCGGTCAGAAAAAGCCAGAATCATTTGTGATGAATCACTCGTGGTGATTTTATCTGAAGAAGTTCCACTAGGTGTTTTAGAAGGTTTCTATGAAATGGGTAGGGATTTCAAAGTCTCAGACCCATGTTGGGTCTAGAGGAGAGGCACTGAACTCCTAAGGAGTCTGTAAGCAGCATCAAGCAGGATCAGGTTGTGCCTGAGACCCTTGCAAAACTGGATGACTCTTTAGGTTTTTAAACAGGAACAGAATTCTTTGAAATTTGTTTTCCCTTGGTTGCTGAGTGCTGGTAAACCCAGCCATGGGTCCTTCTGAATGTGACCTTGTTTTTGCTGTCTCTCAAAGGCGCCTGTGCTAGGGTCAGAAAAGCTAGTGGAGATGTTTGGTGCTGACTGGATGACCAGGGCCTAGAAGTTCCCTCTTCACCAAAGGACAGCTGTGCTGTTATGGCTCTGGTGTCTCTGCTCCTGTGATTTTATTATGCTTCCCCCAGGTATCCTTGCTCCTGGAGCTGTACTGTGGTTATCATTATTTAAGTATGAAAAATGTATTTGGACTAGCAGAGTGTGCAGCTATCCCAAAGCAGGGAAGTCAGTAGAAGGAAAAGTCCAGTTTCCAATCATCATTTTTTCTTAAAAAAAGATATTTTTCCCTTCAAAGCTGCAGACTTGATTTCAGACGCTTTTTCACATTGTAAGTTCTGTTTGATGCTTCTTTCTAACCTTCTAGTACTGAGATGGAGGTGCTGATACTCAGACTATCACAAACTATAAATGGGTGCAGAACCCAACGCACCCAGACTATTGGGTACTTTATCCCCCATGGCACCCACACAACTGATGATGTGCTGTGYTTCACGTTGCCTGGCCCCCATCTGCCTCCTGCCTGCCGTGCCTCTGCCCCACTGATGCAGTCATGCCAACCCTGCTCCCTGCTGTGCAGAAGAGGGGCTCAGGAAGGAGCCCAGGCAATGGAGACTTGCTCTCCTGCCCAGCCGAAGGGTACAAGCAGATTTCTGGCTCTAAGGGTGCAGACGAGAGAGGCGGGGAAGCTGTCCTTTTGCGACAGGGAATGTGGTGGCATCAGGTAGGGTTGCATCCTCAACCACGACAGCTGCTCTTCTGCAGTAACTGGAGCAGAGCTGTGTCTGCTTGGCTCAGCCCATCGGTCGGCAAGTCCCAGGGCTTGGCAGGCCAAGCAGTGCTAGTGGCCAAGAGCAGAGCTGCCTCCCAGCCACCTCTAGCAGAGTCCTGGAATCCTTTGCCCCAGTGGTGGGCAACAGGGAGACCGGAGGGACCAACAGGTGACGTGGCTGAAAACAGCCAAGACACCACAAGTGCCGGGACCTCGTTCCCCTCCTTCGTCAGGGCTCCTGTCTGCCCTTGTCCCAGTGCAACCAAGCCTCCAGCAGGACCTGAGCCTCCGGCAGCAGCGGAGGCCTGTGGAGAACCCACCCCCGCTCCATCACGGTGGCTCAGGCTTTCCAGGAAGGAAAGGAGCTCCAGGAATTAAAAGCTTTGCAGCGTGATGTGACAAAAAGGAAGAAAATACCTTCAAACGCACCTCCTTCATCTCTCCCAGCATTTCACCTTTCTGCCAGCTTCAGTTATTTCACAGCCTCTGGAAAAAAAAAAAAAAATCAGTTAGGAACTCACTGAATAAATCATATCCATTCCCTCCCCCACCTTCCTCTCTTCTTTTGTGTGAATCAAAGGCTTGGAGCTGCCAGGAGCTGACAACGGTGCCCCCAGCCCCCAGCCCGCCGTTCCTCATGGCCCCCGTCCTCAGGAACTTAGGGGGAATGCACCGTGGTTTCAGAGGCAATCAAACTCTGACAGCCCAGCCTGAGGGACGATGGGGGGAAGCGGAGAGAGGAGAGAGCGAGCGCTTTGCTGCTGTCGCTCCTGCAGGCACTTGCTAGCTGCTCCCCGTGGGTCTTGTAGTTTGGAAACAAGGTACTGAACATGTGGGGAAGGCTGATAATCTCCAAAGTGTCTGTGATTAAGTGAAACCAGCAAATTGAGATACTTAGACAATTAGTAATCGTGGTGTGAAAATACTGGAAGAATCAAAGAAGAACAGAGGCTTTGGGGGTTATTTTTATTTGGTTTTATTTATTTTTTATCTTATTTCATCCTCCCCCTCCCTTCCCACAGCCTTCATCCTTCTAATTTCCTGAGCTTGCTCCAGTTCGGTCTGCAAAGAGAGCAAATTCACAAATGCTCTGTGCCCCAAAACACTCCTGCCCCCCAGCAGCCTCCTGTACAAGAGTGGGGGGACAGCCAGTGCTTATAGGTGGGTTCCTGAGGATAAGGGTCACACATGTGCACGCACAGAGACACCTGACCTGACTGTCCTTCTCTGCTTGGGATGTGCAGAGCACCCGCTGAGTGGCATTTCAGTGGGCTCCGAGAGGGTTTGTGGGCTGCAGTGTATTCAGCTGGCGGGCTCCTGTATACGGAGCTGAGCTGCTGCCGCTGGCATGCAGAGGGAGGTAACCCAGGGTTACGGGTAATGTATGATCAAGCTGCCAGCCTGTACTCCCATCGCTGCCACAGAGCTTAATTTCCTGCCACAGGGCAAGGGAAGTGGCAGTGTGCCCACTGCAGCCTGAACACTCATGGGCTGGCAAATGGAGCTGGGTGCTCTGTCTGCACCCAGCTCCCAGCGGTGCTTCAGAGGATAGGCAAAGCCAATAGCACAGGTAAACCCAGGCCTGCATGTCCCTCTGGCCTGCCCTTATGCACCTGCTTTCCAGGAGCTCTCTTGCATGGATGGAGGTGGTGCCTGGGCCCTAAGAGCGCTAATCTGAAATGTGAATCCAGTCCTAGTGCAGCCACAGCCGTGACTGCAGAAGCTGTCCCCCATGAGCAATGGCTGTGTTGATGTGCGATGGGTACACAGCCACAGCAGCCTAGAAACCCTGTGAGCCTAAGCTGTCGAATGACCATGCCTGCACCTGCCCCTGCCCTGTCATATGCCCAGTATACTCAGCCAGTCCATAACAACTTGCTTTCAGGTCAGGATACAGCGGGGGCATACCCCCATATAGCTCACAGCACGCCTAGGGCATCTGATGGCACAGCCTGACTTCAGCAGAAGCAGTGCAAGGGCACCTTGCAAGACTAACCTGTGACTTTGGGCAATTTTCAGATTGTATTTTTGTCCTCACGTCCTTTGAAAGCCGAACCTGTGTCAGTGATGCCTCTCATGCAACCCCAAGAGATTGGGTACGCTGTCACCCTGTGATGAGTTCCCCAGCCTTGGCCAGCCTGTACCTTTGAAAGCCACAGAAACAGCATCATTCCAGACTTGCACTGCCCTCCTGCAACTGTTGTGCACTAGGGCTGTGCATCATCGTGGTACCAACCTCTCAGTAGAGATAAGGATCATCTGGGCAAATGCAAAGCTTCAGGGCACTCCTAAGTCAAGGTGGGCAATGACTGAGCCCACAGTGCAGCAGTCTTGCACTGCCCTGTGTGGCTACACTTCCCTCCCAGCTCTTTCAGCACAGAAGAGATGAGTTAAAAATGAGGGCTGGCTCAAGCACCTGCACCTTGACTTTCAGGTTTGATGTTATGTTTGCTCTCACCAGATAAAGTTTGGAAGAAGCAGTATGTTTGCAGGCCTATTCTAGGGCTCTGCTGGGAGCCCAAGGCAAGCATCTTTTGGGGACCACTGGGTTAGCACCAATGGCTAGCACCATTGAAACACAGAGGCCATGTGCGCATTCAAAGAGGTGCCTGACTGACAGCTACAGCCATGCTCCTGCTTGCACAGGAAAGCTCTCTGCTTGCAGCAAATATGCTGGAGAGCTGGAAATACTCTTCAGCCTTCATCATCCCACTTACCTGACACTGTTTTTGTCCCTTTGCAAAGGCACCCTGAAGCTAGATCTCCACCTTTGGCAGGCAGCTTGTTTGGCTCAAGCAGCCCTTTGTACGTCACTTTTTGACCAAGTTTCATTTCTTTTTCCTTCATCTCCTATCTCTTTATTTGTTTAGAGTTTTATCTCTGGGATTCCAATTCCTCCTTGGGAGGTTGTTGCATAAGTAGCCTCCATACTGATTGCAAGGATTTTAATTTGGTAGCTTTCATCTTAAGCTGTTTCTAAGGCACTTCCTCGTTTGTTTAAAATCACCCTGCCTAAAGCTTTCGAACTGGTTTTCTGGCTTGATACTTCCCAAGGGGCTGTGGGACTTAATTAGAGTCCCTGCTCCTTTGTGGTTCAGTGACAGTTCTCTGGATTAAGTYAAGAGTTGCCACTCTGCTTCTGTGCTCCAGATCTTGCTTTTCATTTTTGACATTGAGACATCTCTGATTTGATTTGGATGTCTTAACTCAGGTAAGTGGAGTTAACTGCCACTCAGGTAGCTACTGCCATTCATCCACTACTCTCCTAACAGCTTGCAGCCTCCCTGAACTCCTGGCCCCTGGGTTACCTGGCCATGAGAGCTGAAAAATGGTACACAGCCCAAGGGACAGAATGACGCTCTTCCAGCAAGGTGAAGTGAGGCGCCTCGACAGCAATCAACAGAGAGCCCCTTTTTAGAGAACAGGGAGGTAGGTGGAAAAAAAGAGCAAAGAAAGGAGCACGAGTGGAGAAAGGAGTAGGGGAGCGAGGAGAAGGAAAGGGGAATTCATACACACTCTTTTCAACCTCCTTGGTTGGCAACTGCAACCTCAATTGCTCAGCACTGGCCTGGGATGAATGCACAAGGGCAAAGTCAGCTATGCAGCCTGCCAGGGTGAGTCCACCCTGCACAGCACCCAGAGCTGCTGGAGCCCATCCAGGACTTGAAGAGCTCAGGGCCCAGCCCAGCCCTGTGAGGCAGAGCCCAGGGAAGGTGAACTGGCACAGGAGAGGTATGACACACTGGCGCAAGGAGCACCCCAGTCCAAGGTGGAGGCAGCAGGAGAGGTGACCCTGTCAAAGACCTCCGCTGCAGAGCGCTGCCTGTCCCAGCAGGCACCTGCACTCTGGCATCCCTTGTTCTGCAGGGGAAATTGCCTTGCCCTAACAGCCTGCTCACCCTCTCCCTCCCTGCTGGCTCCCTTTCTGGTGCAGGTCCTCACCCATCCCTTCCTCCTCCCTAATGGTGCCTCCATGTTCTGGTTTTCTCTGAATTGGAAGGGACCCGGGCTACAGGGGTCAAGCTCAGGCCAGCTCTGACATCCTTCATGGCGGGGGTGTTTGCTGGAGCCCCACCTCCGGTTTACTGGATGTGTTTTATACTGATTTAATTGGTGTTGGTTTAATTGGCTCATCCAGTTACCATATGTGTTGGGAAGGGGCCAGAGAGAACATTAAAGGATCATTACACATAAAGACTGTCTTTCTCCATCTCCTCTCTGCCACTCTGTCCCCTCCCTTTCATTTTAGGGAGCCTGGACACGCTGGCATGAGATGGGAGACTTTCCTCTCCCTGCTGAAAACAGACAAAATGGTAGTTTGCGCCTGTTATGCAGGCAACAGAAGCCCCCATCTACTGTACCCAGTTCTCCCTATTCCTACTGGTTCCCCATCAGCTGCCAGGTATCAGGGTGCCTGCAGGGAAGCCACTACCTAGGCACTGCTCCCCAGGCCCTGTAGGAACTGCCCATGTTGTGATTCACTTGCTAGCTCCACTCAGTTACAAAGCATGACACAAGCCCTTCCAGCATTGCAGCCCTTTTTGCAAGACAGCTCCACTCTGCGGAGGCAGCCTCAGCTCTAGGAGGAAGCATGCTCACGTGGGGCACTGGGCAGGTGGGCAGCCGTGTGCCTCAAGGAGGGTTTGAAGAGAATGTCCTTTTGAGGAATATGTGTGGGGCAGGATGGTCACAGGATAGGCATAGGGGAGAGGGTGCTCTACAGTGCATGGGACAGATATTGGGGGTGACAGGGACTGGAGCTTTACATAGAAAGGGATATTATATACTTGGGGAAAGTGAAGAAACAGTCAAGGACATCAGGCAGCAGCTGAGATGGCATTACCCCCTCTGAGTGCAGGCAGGTAGACTTAATGCTGTCCAGACCCTGTGGGCTATTTGAACATCATTCTCCTACTGCTCCAGATCAGACACAGAGCACTCCAGGGTGAGGCCCTCATCCTTCAGGTTCAAAACTCACCAATCATCACTTCAGACAAAAGCAGCCTCTTCATAAGGCCCCTTCTCCTCATGCTGCTAGCCYGTAGTCTGGGAATCCTGACTGTGTGGATATCCCATATGCTGTTCTGCCCTCCAGCTGTACCAGCTCTGGGCTCCTCCACACAGCTCCAGTGTTGCACCTCAGCCCTGTCTGGCATCATGCTGCTTCCAGGTGCTGTTCCAGGATGCAATTCTGTCCCTGCCCCTGAGGCAGGGCTGCCACACATCCATTTCCTCCTGTGACCTTCTAAGACCAGGACCTAGCCTGAATCACTGCCTCTTTTCCATGCTGTGGGGCTTCTCTGCTACACAGACCTGTGTCTTGCATGCAGTCTCCTGTGTGCACACTTCAACACTCCTCTTGCTAGCCTGCAACATCTCCAGGTTGCAAAGCCCTCTCCCATTCATCCAGTTCTCCCAGATCCCTGTTCCTCCTTACACCCACAGCCAGGAACAGGTCTGTCCCCAAAACTCCCTCCCTTGCCAGATATCTCCAGTTTGCCCCAGAAACTGGCTGCTCCTGCTTCTGTCCCAGACCAGAGCCGTACATTCAGCTGACTTTCATCTCCATAAAAAACAAGTGGAAGAACTGCCCCAGCCCCACATGTCCTGGTGCTGCACTGAACACATAGCACAGTGTCTGCAGCAGCACAGATGTCTTCTGAGCTAAATAAGGGAAACAAGTGAAGTTGTTAAGTTCTGTACTCTGTGAATGCTAGAGGGAAGAGAGTGACAATAATGTGCATTATGGCAGGGGCCCTACTATTCCAAGCACTGCATGGGCACTGAGGGCAAACAGCCCTACCCTGGCAACCTCCGGGTATTCCCACCACCTTCTCTCAGGCGACCACGTTAGGCTATTGGTCTCCCTGGGCCACCTCACTGGCCACTGGAGAGAGAGGATCTCCTCAGAGCAGTGATTTTCAGAGCCCTGAGGGATGCTGTACCCAAGTAGGAGAAGCTTTTGTCTTTTCCTCCACCCACAGGGAGGCTGGTCTCCTTCAGAGGCTGCTGGGGACATCACATGCCTCTCTGCGATTTAAGGACAGACACCTGAGGGACAGAAGGACACAAAGTGGGGGGTGATGTTCCCAAAGCTGTAGAAGAAGGACCCTGCTCTGCCCACCCCAGGACAAGTGTGATCTCAGTGTTTCTCACTCTGTTCTCTAACCAGAGCTGCTGCTTTCCTAAATGCTTTTGGAAATATGCTGTCCCCTCTGTGGAAGGAAATCCCAGAGAGGTGAGCTGGAGTCCCAGAGCTGGATGAGTGCTGAGAGTGGGTGCAGGCTTCAAGAAGAGCTGGCTGGGGAGCCTGGGTCTGCTGCTAACTTGGCAAGGCGCAGGCAGCAGCCCCAGTCCCAAGCCACCCAAGCTGTTGGGAGTGGGTATAAAACAGACCTTGCTGGCCAGTCCCCAAGGGGGAGAGCTGGCTTGGGCAGGAAACATCATCACTGACATTTAAGAACGGGGGAAAAGTGCCCAGTTGGCAGACAGGGAGAGCAGCACCCAGTACTCCCCCCACTCCCAGGGCTGCAGTCCCCTTTCTCAAGCCTCACCACTGGCTCCATCTCCCACTGCTATTTCCCTTCAGTGTCTACAAAACAGCCCACGCTCCCACCATTACTGTTCACCATGACCAGAGCACTGCTTGGCCCTGGGTCTCCCCTGCCGCTTTGGAGCAAAGCCATCTCTGCTGATCACAAAGTGCCAGCTGAAGGATCAGAGGTGTTTCATATCCTGCTCCAGCCTGGGCCATCCAGGACAAGGCTGGTCTGACATGGGAGCTGCCTGTTTAGCTGACATGGGGTCTGGGGCAGGATCAGCCCTGCCCTGCAAGGGAACACCTGGGAGAAGGATGCTCCAGAGGAGTTTGGCCATGGCTGCCTTGAATCAAGTTTATCTGGGACCCTGAACTAGAGGCTGAGGTTTCCCCTAGGCCCAGTCAACCCAATCCTTGAGCGACACTCTCCCTACGGGCAAGCACACGGAAAGCCCCGTTCTGCCAGGCCTTGAGCTGGGACTGCCTTCAAACAGGGATCTTGGTGGGTAACTGAACCTGACTTAGTCAGAGCTGGAGCCCTGCTATGTGGACAGCGCTGGCTCCCCAGAAGGGTGACTCACCCTCTTCCTTTTGGAAAAAGAGATGGTGTGAGCAACTGCAGGCTTCACTGGGCCCTGCGGTCAAGGCAGGAATGTCTGCAGGGATGGACTGGGAGCAGCTGGCTGCACAGCTTTGCTGCCTTCCTCCCTCCAGATGGGAGGTGACGCGGAGCGGCCGTGGGGCAGCAGCACACACGGAGGTGAAGTCTCCCCCAGGTGCTGTTGGAGCTCAGCCCCACAACCCAGCCCTCACCTCATGATCAGAGCAGGTCCAAATGCCCCAGAAGCTGGGCTGAGGGCAGGAAAATCTGAAGCTTCCCCTTTGGGCAAGAAAGGAGGGCAGATGGGCAGACCAGAGATGCAGCAAGGCAGGGATGCCTGACAGGGGCTCAGCCCCAGAATAGGGGCTGTGGATTGTGGAGCAGGTGGAAGGAGCCCACAGGCAGGTGACAGAGATGCCCAGCTGCTGCAGGAAGCTGTATCTGAAGTATCAAAGCAAGCTCCTGCACATCACTGCAGAGCCCAGAGCTTGTCCCCTGGCAGCCAAGCCCTCTTCCCAAGCAAATTCACATGCGTGGGCTGGAGTCTGTAAAGAGCAGGAGGGACAGCAGGGCCTGCTCACCCCAAAGCGAGCTGCTGGCAGGAAATCTCTAACATCCTGCCACCATCCCTGTTCCATCCAGGACATTTCTGCACACAAAGAAACTCACTGACCCAAGTATGAGATAGGGAAGCAGACACCAACCCTGGCTGTGACTGGAAGATTTGGGCACATCTTGGCTGAGGAATAAGAAAGACTTCCCGGCCCACTGCCTCACTTCTTCAAGACCTGACCAGACTCTCCATCTACAAGGCCCTCTCCTCAAGCAGTGCTGCAAAGATGAGGCTGCACTTCAGCCCCATATCCCCAAACCCACATGTAGGGTCCCATGCTCATGAGGCTTTACATAATAACAGTTACCACATTGCCTTTCACCATTCTGGAGTACACTCCCGCTTCCCTGGAAAGCTTTTCCCTACAGCCACAGGGGCTTTCCACAATATCAGTGTTTTCCTCCACCTTGTGATTCCCAGAGCAGGGACCTGAAGAAAAGCCCAGGAGCCTTTTTACTAGGGGAGCATCAAGAGAAAACCCCCAGGCTGGAGCTTGGGGGATGCTTGAGTGAAACCAGCCAGGACCTCTCTTGGACCTCCCTGTGTTTCCAGTGGTGGGCTGGCAGCTGCAGTGCGTCGTTCCTGCAGGCAGGCAGTGACCAGGTGCGCTACCTGAACCCAGCAACCTTCATAAATTACTCCTGGCCCCATGGGCTGCTGGTGAAGACTAGTATGAGCGTCTCTTGCAGCGCCCACTGTGTCGAGACACAGCGTGTACCTGCAAGCACAGATGGTAAACTCCAACAGCAACAGAAATGCAGAGATCATAATTATCTGAACATAATGAAGGGTTTCATTAAATACACTTGGAAAACAACTCAGCAGCCGCACAAAGTTAAACTGCTGGTCTCAACTCTCCAAACTATTTAAAATTTATTAGTTTCCCCTGCGGGTCTCAAGCTTTTAAGTACCAGAGAATTCTTGAAAATAAGATTTTTTTTTTCCTTCTTTCCCCCATCTCCTTCCAATGCTTTTGGCCTTTCGTAAGTGTCTGAGAGGGGAAATCACCAACCCCCACTTTTTTTACTCTCTCTGCCCCTACAGACAAACTTTCCCTCCTGCCTGCCCATTGTCACTATTCCACTTCCCTAGGCTGCTTTTCACTTGGCTTGCAAAGCGCTGCCATTTCCAAAGGGATGATCAAATCAGAGACACCTGCACACTGATCCCTGTTAAATCCTAGACTCCAGACTGCAGGTGGTTCTTGTTGCAAAGGGATTAGTGGGATGCTGAATAAACCTGAGTTTGATCTAGTGCTAACTGGCATGGGGTAATGCCCTTGGTTAAGATGAGATTTATTGAGCTGTATCTCCTCAAAATGTGTGAGGGAGGAAGCCCTGGGCTAGGGAGCACTGGAAAGATGCTCTTTTCTGCTCAGAGAAGAAATCCCTGTTTTTGAATAACAGTGGTAGTTCTGCGCTTGGGTGTATGTTGGGGTCTGGTGCTGGGTTTGTGTCCAGAAAAACTGAGGGGAGGTGAGCTGTATGCAGAGGGAGCCAAGGGATGTTCAGGGATTTCTATTCTCACCCCCCATCCCTGGGGAGATCTATTGTTTCCTGAGAGACAGGGATTTCTGTCATGGGGCAGGCTGGGCACCAGGGAACATGCAGGTCTGAGCTCGGAGGAAAGAGCTCTTGTTTGCTGTTGTAGTCATGGAGCTGATGGTAAGGCTGAGGCTGGTTCTGGTGCCCTGAGAAGCACCGGGAGTTGGCCTGGAGCCTGTTTTTCCTTCTGTGAAAAATTGCAGTTGGTGACATGGGAGAACTTTGATGATTCAGCTCTGTTTTGGTGGAGTATTTGTGCTGAGGAAAAACAAGGTAGTGGTTTTCATGGGAGACCAGAATGCTTGGTGTTAGCGTTCTTCACTGAAATATATTGACATATAGCCCTAAATTTCAGGCTGTGAAGGAGGAAAGGAGGCTCAAACATAGGGGTGATGCTGTGGGACCAAGTGAAACTTAATGTTTCTTCTCCTTGGGTGTGWGGAGCCCTGGGGGAGGTAACACATGACTGCAGAAGGACTCCATTCCCCCACAGTTTTGCAAATACCAGTGAAATACCAGAAAGCCAGTTAATGGCCAAGTTTCTAGTGAACTCAAACAACGTTGTTCACTTCCACGGTAAAGTGAAATCAGCGAAAACCGTTGGGAGCGGGAAGGTATCAAGAAAGAGGGTTCCCAGAACCATCTTGCTCCCAGTCTTGCTCTGGGTATGAGTTCCTTCTGCCAGTGCTTCAAGCCCTGGAGGCTGCATTACCTGTTGCTCGTGACTCTGTTAATCTGGACTATCCTGTGCTAGGTCATCTTGGAGCACACATCTGCCAGCAAGTGATCATGGAGGCATAGTCTAAAGGATGTGTCTTCAGGGCAGTGCACAGAACAAACTGTGTGCCAGGAGTTGAGGGAATTTAGTAGCATTCGCACAAAGCCAATAACAGGGTTGTTAAGTTGTGAGAGAGCAGGGGACAGAGCTTGGAGCACTGTCTTGCTGAGCAATCCATTAGGGGAGAGGTTGTACAATACAGGCATATTTACAGTGCCTTCTGCAGAGCTGTGTAGAGTTAAAGCAATTACAGGTGAATTAAAAAAAAACAAAACAAAAAACCCCCAACTTCCTAGTGACAATCAGAAGTTGTCTTTAAACCCCAGAAAACCAGGGACAGGAGGATGAGATTGTTCCTGCCTTTTTTGCAACAGGGCAGGCTGCAGAGCTTTGCAGGAGAGCAAAATGGCATGTCACAAACATTCTCCAAAAGAAACACCCATGGGGACACGGGAAGGAGATGAGGAGCCCCAGGTGTAATGCATTTTGTCATTCAAAGTCATTTCGAACCCTGGAAGGGGATGGAGGTGAYGGGCCTGTGGGGCAGGTGGGACAGTGAATCTGCTCCCAGCCATGAGCTGCCAGTCTGGTTTCTGGGATGCAGCAACTACTGGCAGTGGAGATGGAGGAGAGATGGTGTGACTGAAGAGGAAGGGATTCAGCAGGCACACTGCTTGCTTGGAAGGGTTTTAGTTTTGCTAGCACCTGTATTGCTGTCTCACCTGGGGAGGTGCACTGGGAGTGGAGACTCATGGAGGAGAGGAGCACATAGGGAACAAGCAGCTGCTTTTTCAGTGAGAGTCTCACGGGCCCTGTGGCAACAGTGGCAAGATAAGGGCATCAGGTGCAGTTATCTGGAAACAGACAGGGCTTTTCCTCCAGGAATTAAAATAGAAGCAAAGCCAAGACTCTCAGAGCACTGATCCAAGGAGGCCTGGCTGGGATGTGACATGGAATCCCCTCCTGTTAGGTCACTGCTCTGTAGTGTGTGCAATGAGTTGCTGTGTCTCAGCCTACTCCAGACCAGAAAAGTGAGGCAGCTGACCCTTACAAGGGATGGTCTAGGAGAAGAAACTGTAAGGGACTGGGCTTGGTAGCACTTGCAAAGATAATTTACCCCCAAATGAGCATCAAGTCTGTGCAGCATAGGATGTAGGATGCATGTTCTCCCAATTTCAATGTGTAATAAAATTTGGGTGGGTGCCATCTGCTTCATCTTTTATGGATGTTCCAAATACCTTAGTTCCTATTCCTTCTTTTAAAATAGCCAGATGAGCTGTTTCTTTCCCTAAATAAGCAGCTCCCTACAATGGCCTTGACTGTCTTCCCGCCAGAAAGGGCAAACTGTAGAGACAAAGATACATGAGTCAGAGGCAGCAGGAAGGCAGGAGAAGTGCCTGTGTTCACTCTTGGGTAGTCAACTGCACAGAGACAGGAACCATGCCTGCAGCTTGACTCATCAAAGCAGCTCTCCTAAGCAGAAGGGGCAGTTCACTGTTTAAGTTACACACTGCCTTGAGCAGAGCACACATCTGCAAACTGGCAGTGGGCATGGGCCTGTCACTGCAACAACCTTTGCCGCATGCTTCCCGCTGCCCGGGTGTACACCAGAGCAGGGCACTGGGGCAGCGGCTGGAGCTCATGATGTGCCCCAAGTGAAATTTGCAGAGTTTGACCAGGATGTGCGAAGGCATTACCCCAAGGAAAGGGATCTCCAAAACTTGCCAAGGTCTGGGAGCAGTAAATCAGGCTTTGTGATGCAGCAGTGAACATGAATGCAAAGAAAGCTAGCAGAGCTTGGCAGCTGAACCTCAGCTGAACACAGATACTTTAGCACACTGTGTTGGCATTTCCTGGCCCAAAGGCCTGCTATCTCATCTCTTCTTATCACAGCACCTTCTCTGGAGACTATGGGGCATGCTTTTGGCACTGATGGACTGGGAGGGCAGGCATTTGCAGCCCGAACCCTGTCATGTTTGTCCASAGCCAAGCATGTGAGCTAGTCAAGTAACAAGCCCTTTGCTTCCAGGGCACAAGTTATCAGCTAGTCTAGGAGTCAGGCTGATGCAGCTGATGGCTGCTTGCTGCCTTTTATGACAGAGGTCCACATCATGAAATCCTCTTCCATGTCCTATCAAAGGAGCTCATGTGTACTGCTAAGCCTGGTACTTCTTGAGTACAGAGACAGGCCTGTCAGCCTTTCTTGGCTCTGTTGTGCTCATTGTATCTGCTCAGGGGATGTCCTGGAAAGGAGGATCTGGAGGGATGCCCAGCCATGTGTCATCGGGTAACCTTGGGTGAACCTCTGAGGCTACTTCAGCTCTAAGCTGTGACAGGGTGGAGGGTTCACCCTGCCTGCAGGGAAAATAGGGTTAGTAAACCATATTAATGAAAGTGAGGGGTCAGTGCTTGCAGGGCCAGGGCCGTGCACATGCCTACATGGATGAAGTGGAGAGGATTTTGTTCTCCAGCTCACTCAATTTGGTCTCTTTAGCAATTGCTAACAAAAGGACCACCGCTTTTCAAGCTGCTCTTGATCTCAGGGCCAGTAGCAAAATTCTCCCGGCGGGTCCCTGGGCCCCCTCCCCTCCTCTCTCATCCTGTAGTGATGCCGGGAATACTGCAGGCGATACAAATAGAGGGCAGCATTAGAGTTGCAGAACACAGAGCCAAGAGGGCAACCGTGCTCTAGGAGCACACAGCCCTCCCTGTCAGCTGCCTTCACCCTGCTTCCCGTGTCCCAGCAATCAGCACGGGGCTAGGTGCTGGGTGGGAAGAACAAGCGCAAAGCAGGCAGCTGGCTCAGAGGGGGTTTGGATCAATATTTTCTTTGCAGTTGAATAACTCCCGCGGTTAAGAGATGTCCAATGCCAGTAGGGTAACAGCAGTTGGTTTCTGGGGGTGGAAAGGCAAGTCAATGTGCAGGGGACACCAGCTCTATCTTGACCGTCACTGAAGTCCTCAGTGACCTTGGGGGCATCTCTTCCTGTCTCCATAGCTCTGTTCTGTCTCCTTTTCATCAGTCCTGCTTGAAGAAGGCTGGGGGCTGTGTCCAGCTATCTAAAGAGGAGTACTGTGTTCCCCAGTGAGTTCCTGCCTCCTTATCTCTTGGGAAGTTCCAGTTGGTGCTGTGAGGAGCTGCTTCCTCCTGATGCCCCAGAAAAAAAAGGATTTTATTTATTTTTTGTTGTTTTTTTTCCACTATTAAGTCTGTGACTGGAACATTGTGGCTTTTAAGTTTATTCCAACTGTTTGATATTTTACATAATCGTATTATTTATGTGACAAGATTAGAAGTGCTCTGCATGCTGACAGGCAACTAGCACGCATGCAATTTCTTTCCAATCCTTCACAAATTTGCATTGTATTCCTGACTTCTTAGAATCTGTGCAGATTGTAGCATTAGGCGGAGTGAGAGGTATGTAGAGAAACAGAGGGGGGAAGGTGGGAAAGAAAGAAGACAAGCTGCTTATCTGAGAGCTATTGGATCTCTCCTATCCTCTGAGATCTTTCGGCCTTTGCAGAGTGGGTATCCAGTGTGCTGGGCCTGTCACACTGGAGCTAATGGAAACACCTGGCCAGGCTTCAAAACCTTGGCCTCTAACAGCAAGCGCTAAGCACACAAAGGTGTTTGGTTTAATATCCCGCTGCTCGCCCGTGGGATACTTGATTTATTCTATGCCGGTAAACATTCATTTCACACCTAAACAGGGGCAGGTTCATCACTTCTGCAATCATCATTTATTCATGTCGTGAGGGTTGCAGGAAGCAGAGATAAATGGATTTCCGTGAAATTGGTGCTCCAGGCTGCTCAGGAGTCTCCATCCTTCTCGCTGGGCTCCAGAGTAGGGCGGGAAATCTTTCCTCCTCAGCTCTTCCACCCTGGTGCTTTGGCAAGCATCCCCAGGAGAGCTTTGCAGTGGCCTCGGGCCAGAATGTGGTGCAGGCTGGAGGATACTGGCTCCAACGCTAGTCAGAGGATGCTGGGCTCCCTCATTCCCAGTGTCACAAGGTCTCAACCATGTTCTGAGGTACAGCATGTGCAGAGATGTCTTGCTATGGGTCCTTGCCTTGCTGGCTTTCCCCTGCTTTCGGGGGAGCTCTCTGCTCTCCACATTGAGGAAAGGGCAAATATGCTAAATATCCTTGGGCGGGGAGGGAGGATACTCTCCTTTTTTCTGATGGGGGAAAAGCCCTGCCTGTTGTGCCCCATGCAGAGGACAAATGCCTGAGTGGGGCTAGAGCTTCACTAAGCCTCACTGCAGTTCTGCATGCTGCACCCTTGGCACATAGGCTGGGGACCATGCTGTAACTTCATGTGTCCAGGAGGGCTGGAATAAAACGTCTTCAGTGCCCAGAGAGCAACACACCCCTGATGAAGAAACCCCACATCCAGCTGGCCCTCAGCCAACTGATGATCACCCAGGGCACCCCCGGATGGCAGAGGGAATCCCAGATTGCCAGAGAGGGATGTGGCCTGTATAAATATTTCATAGTTTGAGCCTTGCACTTGGCTTTCTTTGTTATCTTGTTACAAATGAAAAAATGAACCAAGATTAAAGAGCTCTGGCTTTGTTGCCAAATTTATGGGTGTTTAAAATGTGATGTTTGAAAGTCTTTTATTTCTCTGATTGTTGTCAGGCTGATTCAGTGTTAAGCAGCCTGGGCACCATACTCCCAGCTGGTCTAGGGCATCGCCATGCTCAGAACTGGCAGATGAGTGTCAGCACCCTGATCACCCCTAGGGATCAGCAGATCCAGAGTGCATGTGGCCATGAAGCCACAGGACTTCATGCAGTCCAGCGGGACCCAGCTTTTCCATAACTTCACCACCACATCCTCCTCTTCGTTGCGCTCCTTGCCCCATTGCAGCCACCTCCAACCCTCTGCCAACCCATACCCCTCTGTCACCCCTCCTGGACTGCACTCACCACCGCCAGCCATCCCACCTGTGCTACCTGCACCTCCTGAGCCTGAGCTCATAAAGCTGGTAGAGCTAATCAGTTCTGACTTTGTTCTGCTCTGCAGAGGCTCACCTTCTGGAAGTGCCCGTTCTCTCTGCTTATCACAGAGGGAGCTGAGACAGCTAGCTTAAATTTAAACCTTGAATTTCTAAATGTCTGAAATTAGGTGAGATGAATCCACAGCTTTCCTGGCACCCTGTCCCAGTGATTAATCACTGTCTGAGAGAAAAGCTGGGTTCTCCCTGCCTCCTAATTCAGCATCATTTTTTATGGAAATAAACACTTCTGCTTTGCCCAGGTCTGATGATGCCTGGGGCATCAACTGGAGCCCAACTGGCTCTGCTGTATTGCACCTGTACCAAGAACATCTTTTAATGCAGAGTCCACCAGGTAGTCAGGACAGTCAGGGAGAGCAAGGAGCTTTACCTTGCTCATCTCTCAGGGGCCAGAGTACAGGTTAGGCACCCTGGGCCAGGTTCTGTGACAGGTACTATGGACTCTGCCCTGAGACATATAAGGAACATGCATCCTTCACCAGTCCGTGTGTCAAGTGATGTTCTGCCAGGGCTGGGTCACACACAACAGCTTTGTGTGAGGGCTGAGCTCCCTGAGTCCTGCTGTCCTCCCCCAGCATCTGAACTGAGTCGCTTCTGGGAGCTGCAGCTTCAGAGGGCAATATGGAGAAAATCTTATGGGGCAGTGAAAATCCAGGACAAAGAAACAACATGGAGATTTCATGCCAAGACAGTCCCATTTTCCGGGGCTCAGGAGAAGTGTCAATATCTAAGTGTCCTGAACAGCCCTCAAATGTTTTACTTTTTATGCTGAAGTCAGAATATCCACTTAAGGCCCATTTCTACACAAGAACAGTGCAGCTTTTAAAATACCAGGAGAGTTAAACCATTGGCATCACCTGGAACTGCTGCAGAGGCAGCACAACACCATGCATGATGAGATGCTGCTCCAGAGAGGGGTAACTGTATGGCATGCTTTGTAACAACATGATCATAGACATTTTCAGTCATATACATTATCTTGCCATGAAAAAGGGCCCTAGCACCTTCTGGAGAAGGAAGGTGCACCACATGGGTGCCCACATCATGGGGTGACTCTGGGAGGGAGGTGTCTGTCAGCACCAGGCTCTCTCTGCCAACCTCACTGGCATTTCAGGTGAGGCCAATTTTGTTAAATATAGTAATTTATACCCAGAATGGGGATTATGATTTGTAATTTCCCAGGTTGTTAATGAATGTACCAGAGACATGCATGCAACATGCCATGGGTTGGGGCAGATTTCCCCCAGCCATGGGAACACAGGGAGAGAGAAACCACATGGACACTGTGCATTGCAATGTGTGCTCTGTGGGGTGTCTGCCAGTAACCGGCTCCTCTTTGGGGACTAAAGCACTGCAGAGCCCCTCTGATAGGACGTGCAAGGCTAAGCTGAATCTGTAAAGGCAGTGCCTTGGCAAGAGGGCTGCTTGTGATGGTACTTCTGAGAAGCTCCTCACTCAGAGACTTTTGTGAGGGTCTTGCAGAAGGCCAGCCCATGGCAGGAGGGGGATGGGTCTTGTGAGTGTTGCTGAGGCCCCATAAAGGCAGGACTCACCTTTCTGCTTTGTTTTTCTTTCCTTTTCACTAATGCACTTTCTGGTAGTTTGCACTCTTGGTCTCATTGCTTACAGGTGGGATGCAGTGCTCCCTGTGACCACCCAGCTGATGTACTTTACTTCCACACAGCTCTGGCCAAACCAGGAGCCAGTGGTCTAGGCATTTTTTCAAGAGTCCAGGAAGGAGAACCAGCACAAGACAGAAGGGTCTTACATGTGGGTTGGTGACCCAGGATAAGGGGGACTCATGTTACGAGCTCTGTGTCTGAAACAGCCATGGGGAGGTTGTCTGCAGACACCTCTGTTCCTAGCAAACCCATGACCAATGCTGCATGTTCCTGAGGACAGCTCTGACTTGTTACAACCTACCTGCCCACGTGCAGACATACAGATACCTTGTGCTCTGATAACCTCCTCCCTGCCCTGGAAAGAGGAACCAGATAGTCACCTCCCAAACTCACAGTTTAACAGTTCCCAAGATTTCTTTTGGGCCCAAATGTTTTTGCAAATCTCTTTTAGGGCCAAGACCCCTCCCAGTAAGTTCGTGTCTCATGTTATACCCTTCCTCTCTGCTTGCAGGAGTGTTGGTGAGGACCAGGTGAAGGTAGGCAATGCCATTCATCAAGGACAACTATACCTTCTATTCTAATGAACACTGGGACAAGACCCTTCTCCCATCCCCTGCCCCAATTCAGTTTTTAATCCTAAAATTAGCCTTTGAATACAGGGAAGATTTGTTCTCTCATCCTGCATCAATGTCCAGCTGACAGGGGACAGACTGACTCAGAAATGTAAAGCATAGAGCAAACAGGGTGAGAGGAAAATAGCTCTAATGTGAAAATAAATGGTGTCCAGCCACCCACTGCATCCAGCTGAGTTCCCAGTAGGGTCTCACATGCCTGACACAGAGCTGCTGCTGCCCTTTCATTAGTAGCCTGCTCATTTTCTCCCCCTATAGCTGAATTCCCCTTGAAAAAAGACACAAAGTGACAGGAAGGAGAAAGAGTACCTATTTCCAGCTCTGCTGGAAGACTGAGCCCAGAGCAAGTTGGTATGCTCCTGGCTGTGAGGACACACCACCTCATCCCGATAAAAGTGTGGGGAGATGAGAAGAGCCCTTAGATACTTCCCTGTCCCACACCACCTGTGGGAAGGGGATGGAGGGACCACCCTGTTCGCTTTTGTTCCCCGCCAACTCCTTCTTCATGACCCTTCTCTGCTCTTGCACGCCTGCCATGGCTCTTCTGTGCATTCCTTCACCTGCCCAGAGCCAAAGTTATGTGCTTCTCCTGGGTTTACACTGTTGCATTTATTCCCTGCTCAGTGGATGCCTCCTGAGACCAGGGAACACCACAGATTTCAATCCTATAGATCCAGGGCAAACAGGGCCACCTCAGTTCCTCTTATCTCCTGTGCTCATGCTGTTAGGAGTCAGCAGCACATACAGAGGGGAGGAGGAGCAAGGAGAGGCTAGAGGAGCAAGGTTTTGGGTCTCTAAGAAGTCATTTTGTTCAGTTCAGGAACACGGTATGTGTTCACACCAGACTGAGTTGGGGGCATGAAGGGTGCTAAGCTCTTCCAACAGAATTATACTTAGTTAAGTGCCCTTGAAAATCTGCTCTCCAGGGTCTGTTCTGGCTGTGGGACACAGACTTTCCTTCCTTTTCTGGGTCCCAGCCCCCTCTCTCAGTTACCTACTATGTTAAGGAGGCTGTGGAGGCGTTACTAGAGTACCCCAGTTTCAAGAGTATTTTGGTCTTTAACTTCAGGCCAATACTGCATGTTTCATTCTGCTGCCCAGACGTTAACCAGCACTGAGCAAAAGCTTGTGAACCTTTCACGTCCAGCCCTCTGGTGTAAACACAGAGCTATTCCCCTGGAGTGGAGCTGTGTACATGTGCTTAAAAATGTCACCATACCCCTGGAGTGACCATATCAGGGAAGCCCTGTCTATGTTCCCTGTGAAGCCTGGGAGGGGGTAAGAATTGACCCTACTGACCCTGTGACAACCCAGCTGCACAAGGAGCAGACTGTGCAAACCTTCCTTGCACTATTGGTGAGCATTTACTCACATGAGCAGTCTACAGACATGGACCAGACTGCTTGTGTTAGCAAGTGCGCACATATCTGAGCAATGGCTGAACAATACAGCCTCTGGAAATGCAAAGAGCAGGTGGAAGAAGACCTTTAAGTCCTTCCAAGATACTTTACAGAGATGTAAGAGCTCAAATTTCCTGCTTCTCTCTCTCTCTTCCTAAAAAGCCCACAGCAAACCCTGCAACACAGAGGAGCTTGGCACAATAATCTCACTTCAGCTCCCCGAAACTAGCCAAGCAGAGGAGAAAAATGATTTAGATGATTTACAGCACTTCGGAAGAGTTGAAAAAAGTGAAGTAAATAATAAATCAAAACCAGCAAAAAGAACAAGAATACATCCATCTTTTATGAGCTCTATTCACTGCTGTATGTACAGTTCAGACATAAAACAAACGCGCCGTGCAAAGTTGCTGCTGCTTCAGAAGTGTCTGTGCCCAGCAGTTTCAGAGCACTTCCAAACTACATAAAAGCAGAGGCAGAGGGAGGCTCAGGTGTTGTCTGGTGAGTGCAGGAAACCAACTCCTATTCTCTGCCTCCTTATCAGTCTTCTGCATAGCCCAGCATAGGGATGATTTCAGCTGGGAGGCAGGGCCCACAATGAATCCGTGGGGAAAAATTACTTTTTCCAAAATCATATTTTATCCTCAGGGTCCCTGCTCCATTGAAAACACACCTGATGCATTCGTCGGCTGTAAACTATCCTCTCCCTCTTATCAAAATGTCCTTTGTAGAATGCTGTTGTCTGGAGGCTGCCCAGATTCCCAAGACGGGCCCCTTCAGCCCCCTGTAAGAGCCCCTTGCAATGCCTCCCCTGCAGTCCTCGTTCTGTTCCTAGTTCCCCTAGCTCCATGTGATGGACACAGCTACTGYCCAGGAGGCTGTTAAAGGATGCATCCAAACCCTGACCTGAGTGTGGATCTCTCCACAGCAAAGTGATGAAAGCAGAAGTGCGGTAGGAGGGTTAGTTCAGAAGAACATCCTGTTTTGAAAGAAAGAAACCTTCTCCCAAAAGATGGAACAGTTTCATGAGAAATGCAGGYGGAACAATAGCCTGTGGCCTTACACCCAAGGAGCTCCAGGAATCTGCTATACCAGGGTCAAACTGTCTCCGATAGCTGTCCTTGCAGACTGAGTCCACATGTGGAAAGCATCCACTTCAAGCTCCTTTTCTGGACAGAAACAAAATCTTCCAGAGACTGGCCCAAGAGACTTCTCTTCTTTGGGGCTGAAGTGTTGCAAGGACAGGGATGTGATTTTGGTGCACCTCTTACACCCAACAGAAATCCCTTTTGAATCCCAAAGAACCAGCCTACCTTCCACTTTCTTCACCTCGAGGGATGACAGCCCGGTGTGCTGTGGCCAAGTCTATGTCCTGGTCACAGTTGTCTCACCGGGGGCACAAGGACCAACCTTAGTATGAAGCATGGTTCTGTTCACCCCCAAGCAGCCCTGGGTATCTTCTGGAAGGCCTGAAAGTTTGAGTCTGAGTCCCCCACAGCACCTTGACCCTGAGGGCTGCAGCATCTGGATGTGTTTGGATCAGGGAACAGTCTCAAGCTCTTTTTTTTCCCATTGTGCCACTAGCTCTCAAGGGAAATAATAGACAGGTTTGAGGCACATCAGCTTTGAGGGACTCTCCCCCAGTCTGTCTAGCCCAGTGACGCAGAGGCTGCTGTCTGTTCACATCCTGACTGGTTTACAGCAATTGGACACTCTTGATTCACATGTGAGTGAGTGGGACCACATGGATGAACTTTGTGACATCCTCGTCAGCTTTGATAAATCACAGCAGATGTGTCAGGATGAGGCTGGTCACATCTGGGCTTGGTAACCACTTACCCACATCAGGAACTGGATGACATGACCTATTTTGTCTTGCTTTAGGCAGGAAATTCTGAAGACTAAGGAGGAAGGAGCCTGAGGTTCTGCCTTCATCCAGGATGCCCTGGGCCCCCACAGCTGCTTTGTGGTGAGGTTGGGTGCGGACTGACTGAGTCATGAGGCCAGTTCCTTGCTTATACTAATACGGAGTTCCTACCTCTCACATTTCATGTGAATCTGTGGCATCTCTTGAGCTGTCAGGCTTCTGGCAAGGTCACATCCCACCAGCTGCTTGGTATAAAGCTGTCTCCTGGCTGGCGGTGGCTTTTCTTGCAGAATACTGCAGCAGCCTGTCCCCTCAATCCAAATGGCGGTTGACTGCTTTTGTTTACTGCACAGATCTCCTGTCCTCCTCACTGTCACTTAGCACATACAGCTCTTTGCTATCACCCAACAGTCACAGCTGGCTGTCTTTGAGCCAAGCTGTGATCCAGGACACAGGTAGGCTCCTTGGATACCAGATTCCAGCTTTGTATTTCTGCTTCTCTGAGCTCCTGGTGGAAAAGCTCTGGAGAATCAATCTTATAGAGGAATCCACTAGCCTTTTGGACTCTAAACACAGCTCCACCTCTACAGTCTCCAGCAGGACTAGGGGTGATTTCTGGAGAGCCCTGGTATGCTGTACTTTCATCACACTAGCCTCTAACAACCCATCCATGGAAGGACTTTCTTTTTGAAAAGCAGCAGCTGATGACAAGGGTAATCAAACTTCCAGCCCTATGAAAGCAGTGTAACCCCCCTCAGCTCTGTATATCCTGTACTGAAGAAAGAAAGGTCCAGGAGAATCTTCTCCAGCACACTGGAGGAGGAGTGGAGCTGGGAACAAGGATGCTTTGAGCACCGAGAGAAACAGTAGGGTTGGCTGAAATGCTCAGCATGGGGAGCTGGCTGAGGATGTACTCAGGCTGTCCACCAGATAGCAGGGCTGAGCCAGCAGGGTCTGAGATGGGCCCGTTTGTCCCTTTCACCACATTGGAAATGTCACTGGTCATATTGGATCCCAGCACCACTTAAAAGAGTGTAGTAACACTTGGTATTAGTGACCTCTGAGAGGAATACAGCTACCTCCCACTGCTGGGGCAGCTGGGTTTCTAGTGGGAGCCATCTGGGACACATGACAGCCCCAGGAGCCAGGATCATTCATCAGATGCTGCAGTCCTCAACTCCTGCTGCCTCTGGCCTTCTCCAGCTCCAGCCACGCTTTCCTAGGAAATGTTGTCCTCAGACACCCATACTCTGAGCAAGCACAGCTCAGGTCCTGGTGCAGCAGCCAGCAGGGTCTAGCAGAGGGATCCTGTCCTCATGCACACCCTGGGCCAATGAGCTCTTGCACACTCCAGAGCAACCTTGCAGCACAGCTCACTGCACCAGAGAACATTCCACTGGCCTCCTGCAAAATGAAGTCACACTGCAGAAGAGTGACTTCCAGCCAGCATCCAAGGGGGTTGGAGGAGACAGAGAGCCCCAGGCAACTGCAAGGATATGGTTGTCCTCCTACTGTGTGGAAGGTCAAGCTTTCCCCCCAAAACACTCAGTCAAGCTCCCAGATAGTGAGGGTATCCCCACAGCAGCACCTCTCTGGTAGATATGCAAGATCCAAGTCCGTGACATGCCACCTCCCTCTCACAGAGCCCTACCAGGACTGCTTAGCTCTTCTCCCTGCCCTTCTCAAGCCCTCTGAAAGATTATTTCCCCAGCCCTCTTCAGAAGGTCATTTCCTCCAGTTCAGAGATGGAGAAACTCAGGCACAGATGAGCAGTGTCTGTGCAATGCCTCAGAGTGTCTCAGGGCTGGAAAGAGAGCCCTGGTCACCAGTCTGGCATCTACCCTGCCCCAACTCCTGGTGATAAATCCCGCAGAGCATCCTCGCACCAAGCTCTGATGCACTGGGTCCCTGAAAAGTCCCGGAGGGCATTGGTCAACTTGCAGGCTGCTGCTTCCTATGATGTCCCAGCACATGTTACCCAGCTTTCTGGATCATCTCCAGCCAGGCCCAACAGTTCTGCCCTTGCACCTGATACAGGGTGTGGCACACAGAAATGGGTCGGTCCAGGTGGAACTGCACTGGGCACACTGTGCTGTTCAGCAGAGGCTCAGCACCCAGTGTGGGGAACCTAGTCAGTGGCAGAGCAAGTGAAAGGAGGAAACTGGAGCTCTCTGTCCTTTCCCCACTCCTCCAAAGTAAATGGTGCTGTGTGCCCTTGGGGTGCCTGGTACCTCCCATGCAAGCTCAATGCCAGAAGCCCTCTGCGCCCTTGCAGTGCTAGGTAGCTGGAAGTGGCCCATCTGAAGCAATCTGCAATGCGTGCTTCTTTTAATTAGAAAGGGCTGCACGCCCACCTGCAAGCCGCTGTAAATCTGGTCTGCGCTGTAAAGAATGTCCTGGATTTAAGTTGTAATTAGAACTTCTATTGACGGCGCAAAGCCTCATTTTTCATGTGAAGCTGCTCATTGCTCCCAGTCAAGAAATCAATCTGGGCCCGTTGAAGAGATGGGGCCGTCAGATTTGGAGGATGGATTGATGGTGGAGAATACAGACTCTCTGGGGCTTTAACCCCTCTGCTGCCCCAGCTCTCATTTGGGGCAAGGGGCAGTGGGCAGGGAGCAGGAGGACGAGTGCTTTCATGGATCCCCCACACCCAAGCCCTCCTGCAGGCACTCTTATCGCAGAAAGGTAGCAAGAGTTCTGCTTTACTGGATGGCAAGTTGCAGCTAGCTGCACAGAGCAGGCAGAGCCTCCTCGCAGCCAGCCTGCACTTCCTGTTTGAGCAGTGTAGAAAAAGGACAGGGACTAGCACCCTCCTTCTGAACTAGAAGAACAAGAACACTTAATAACTAATTCATCTGTAACACACAGTTACAGATACTTGCAGCATCCTAGCAGCTGAACTTGCTACGAATATTTCACCAGCATGGGACTCCCTGGAAACAGCAGTGCTGCCTTTCTCAGAGGGCTGCGTGTTCCCTTCTTGGGGACACTATTTTCTTACTCTTCTGAGGATGTTCCTTGTCACAGATCCTCTTGGTCCAAGGGTCAGAGTTGGATCCCCTTGTCTCCCTTGCTGCCCTTGCCTCTGGAGAAGGTGCTGGCTGCTCCTCCTGTCCAGCATGACATGCTCTGGGGCTGCCCTGGGTACCACTGTTAAGACTATTGTTTTCAGCTGCAGCAGTTCTCTTTGAAGCACAAAAAGTCATCAGGTGGCAATCTGTGCTTCACTGATGCTTTGCCATAGTTTAATACATTACCTTTCCCTGCTGGAGGAGGGATACCAGGGATTGGCAGAGCATTTGTCCAGGTCTACATGCAGCTGCAAAATGATTAGACTTTTGCCTACTGAATTACAGCCCATTGCCAGCCCCTGCTAGAGCAGGAGTGGTCTGGCACAATCACCTCTTCATTCATCACATCTGGGACCTCACAGTGGGGAGAGTGGAAATAATAATCTAGGGCAATGGTGTCAATTTTTTTTCTCAGCCAACATCCATGGATCTGCTCTTTCTACCCAAGCGGCTGATACCGTCTCCCCTTTTAGCTCCTTGCCTGCCCTATTGGCATCAAGTGCAAACCTTCCACGCTTCCTCAGCACCACTGCTTAACTGAAGCTGGTGTAAAGGCTTTCTGGTAACCCACAGCAGCCTGAACTCTAACAGTGCAATCTGGTGAAGCATCCTGAGTACCACTCTTTTTCTCCTTGTTCTTTTCAAAGTGTCCTGTGGTGGCTTCCTTTCTTATCCCTACCACAGGGTCCTGAGGGACCTGCAGATGAACCTGGAGCAGGAAACTTCTACTCTGGCCACTTCAGCTTGGCCTGAGTGCTCTACCTTGCTCTATGAATGAGGGTCTTCAGCAAATCATCTCCCTGCAAGGCCTCCCTGCTTCACATACAGTGTCAGTAGAGCTGGATCTTGTCCCTCACTCTCCTGCTGAGACATAGGAAAAAGCAGCACATATTGGGCCCAAAGCATGTGGGCTAATTAGGGCTCACATGGGTGAGCGAGAAGTGGGGCAGGGACTGCAGGAATGAGGCAGATGTGTGTGCACACTGATCCCTGGCATCAGGATGCTGCTGGTTTTCACATTTGAAATTTGTGTGTGCACACAGGTGTGCAGATGCCCCCCTGCATGCCCTAGTGATACTTTTCTTTGCGAGGATGCCACCCTCTTTGGCTTTATGGCCACATGCATTTCAGCACCAATGTGTCTCCTGGTGTGTTTCTGTACAAATAGGGAACATGTCAGCCTATGTCCATCTGTATGTGCGTTCACTCCAGTTGTGCATGAAGGCTGTGTCTTGCATGCAGGCTGCGAGGCTGATCTATGTTTATGTGTCCACCCCTTGTCACCTCCCTAATGAACCACAAATGGTTCCAGGTCCTGGGCATTTGTTGCTGAAATCAAAGACAGACCCATCAAAGGTTGGGGCAGAACATTGTCCTGTGCTCCAGGGATTGCAGGAGGAGATCTCTGCCATCATCTATTGAGAGGTGGCCAGGTGGCACAGAAGGACTGATATTACCAGCTGTCTGAGGGCTAGCAACAGTACTCAATATGCTTGAGTAAAGGGTTCACCACACCCCTGTCTCAACTGGCTTCCACAGGGCCTGGAACCCTAAGGTTAACACATAATGGGAAAAGAGGGAGAGTTTTTGTCTTAGATGGAAGGGCCCTTATTCTTTGCAAGGGCTTCATTCACACATGCCCTGTTTCTGTACCTGTCTGTTCCTGCAGATTTCAGGGGCTTTTGATACCAGACATAGAGTTTTCAGAGGCCAACCATGGGAATATCTTTCCGGCAGCCTTGATGCCAAGAGGCAGCAGCCAGGGAGAGAGCAGCGACGTGAAAGGCAGAACAGAAGTGAGAAGGGGAGGGTTAGTATGTCAGGTACTGGAGAAGGGTGTTTGTTCACACACACAAACTTCCCTGATTCAGTGCTGCCCTCTCTCACCCAGTGCTGTGCTGTTGTGTTACAACTTCCATGCCTATTGTGTGCGCTTTTGCAAATATCCCAAGGGAAGCACAGCTGGGGACTGGGGATCTGCTCCATAAAGGAGCTGGTTAAACCCCCTCCGCTCATTAACAGCTCACTGCAAGGTGCACCACTTGGTAACAGCACTGGGCACAGAGGGGAGCTGTCTGGCCCTACTTCCCTTCTGGCTGTTCCCATCTCTTGCCTCTGATCTCCAGGAAGAACATCTCTTTCTGAATGCAGAAATGCTCTACAAAGACCACAGGACTCCAGCTCAGAGGCCTCAGTAGTGAAGGACAACAGCCAGATGGGCTTTAATACTTTAGAGGCTGTAGTAGTTGCTCTGTGGAGTGCCTGAACTCTTGTCTATTTAGGGAAAGGAGTGGTTTTCCTTCTTTTGTCTTCTCTTCTAAAGTTCTCCACTGCCTGCTTATCCCAAGCACTCCCTGGGCTTCCCCTGCCCAGCTCCATTTGGCATTGTGTTCACATGTGTGGGAACAGAGCACTACAATTCGGTGGCCCATGAGCCMGTGGAAATGAGACAGGACAGAGGAGAATGAGGAGCAGAGGGTCTAGAGAGCTGAAACACAGCAATTCCCCTTTGCATCAGAAAGGTGTGGTGTTCTCTGTTGCTGCCATCGTCTTTCTCCTAACTAATAATGGCAACRATGTTAGCTCATTTCACCCTCTGCTTATTGATCTCACCACTTCTGGCTGTCTGCCCTGCAAACTTGACACCCCAGACCCATAGGAAAGACCCTGTCTGGCTCTCAGCTCAGTGGGGACTCTGCACATCAAAGGAGGAGTCCCAGGGCACATGTAACTGTCTGCTTCTGCTTTTCCCAYGTTCTTTATGATTTCATTTTGGGTTTGATTCTCCCCAGGTTTTACAGTGGTGATTTGCTGTGGGTCCTAACCACAATCCTTCTGAACCCGCAGGCTGTCAGTTCCTCTGGCTCCCTGTTGGAGGGCAATGTCCCAAAGTGCCTTCCCTTCATCATACTTCCTATAGCAGGGTACACCCATGTTCCCAGTGCTGCTGGTCCTGAGGGAGGTGGTTTGGCTGTAGGGCTCCCAAAGAGCAGCACTACCCACCAGACAACAGTCAGGCTGGTGCCAGCTCCACATGGCTGGGTTGGATTTAGGCATGCTTCAGAGGTGTAGTATCCTAGCCCACCCTATGTCACAAGCTTGTTGTCACAGGACACTGGGCAATGCCTTCCCAYGGAGGAAAGCAAGGACACTGGCACACAGGAAGGCAAGAGACCAGGTGGTATTTTTGGAGACTGCCTTTCCCAGGGAGGTGTACTGAGGACTGTTTCTCTGTTGTGTAAATATAGGATATTGAAAATCTAGAGACAGCCTCCCCGACAGAGGGTCAGAAAGCTTTAAAGAAGGTGATGTGAACTAATCAGAGCTGACATAAAGCTGCCAAGACCCACGTTAAGCCAGAGATGGATTTGGATTCATACTGGAGATAAAGAGGTAGCTCTTGGAGAGGTGGCCTTTGAAGCCAGTTCAGATTAACCCGGATTTTCAGCATCATTTCATTCTATTCCTGTCTACAAATTTAGGTGGCTCTGCCAGTGCACAACAGGCTGAACCACAGAGTCCTGGCTCTTCTAGGAGAGACATACTCAGCTCTGCCAGCCCCCTTGGGCCTGGCCTGCAGACTCTCCGCCAGTGCTCTTCCCAACACCAAGTGCTTGTGTGTAGGAGCTGTTGCTGCTATACAGAGTCACAGCTTCTTTTTTCTCTTGCCACTTGACAGAGGCAGGCGTGGATATAGCGGGTGAGACTGAGGAGACCCCCAAGCTCTGAGAACACCATGCCTCAGGAAAGGGACAATGCCCTGTCCCCAGACACGACCTCCATGGGTGCACACACTGCAGCAGTGCTTTAAAGCCTGACTCAGATCCCTACGTTTTCTCAGCAACACAGTCCCTGCAGTCATCTCTGCTGTGCAGCAATCTCTCTCTCTAGGGCTGGCCTTGCCAGTGCTGATATGTTCCCCAAGGAGAGGCAAAGCCTTGTGGCAGCTTTCCTGCCAGTGCCCTCCTGGCCTCTTCAGAGAGATGTGGTCCCACATGGGTATTTGCCTGTGTGTGCAGTGGTGCAGCAAGGCTGGCATTAACTTTCAGCTCAGATGAATACCACCACATGCTCTCTCCTGGCTGACTACTGCACCTCATGATCATGGCATCTGGGGGGGAGGGGGGGGCTACAGGGGGGGTGACATGCCAGGGCTGGGACTCGGGTGAGACTGTCCCTAATTGGCAGGCTGGCACCTGGCGCCTGCCTCGTGAATTCCCACCCTGACTCCCAGCTGAGCATAAAGAGCAGATTAGTCATTCTTTCCCCTGGTGCAGAGCTGGCTCAGGGCTCCCGCATGCTGCTGCTAATGCATTGGCTTCACTTCGGAAGGCTGGGAAATCCCGATTCTGCAGCCTTTAGGGAGCTGAGAGCTGTGTGAGCAGTGGGGTCTGTGTGATATAGCTGCCCTTAATAGGGAGGGGGTGCAGTGAAATTTTCTCAGCCATCACCCAGCCTGCTACGGGGTCATGTCAAACACCCTGTAAATTTGATCTGAKCATTCCTGGTTCCTTGGCTCTTGACACTCCGTCTTAGAGACCCAGATGATTCCCTGTACCTTGGAGATGTCTCTTTCCTGTGGTCCTCCTCCCTAGCCTTGTACACCCTAGCGTGAAGTAGAAGGTGAGGCTGAAGTGCAAGGGGACGTACATAGAGTTGTGAAAAAGGGGAACAGGGGCAGATACAGGCTGGAGACTGTCATGGGGCCAGGGAAGGGAGGAGGGTCTTCATGTCCCAGATATTTTTGTGTGCCAGCAAGAGTGGGCATATCACAACTCCCTTCCCCTGCATCGCCTTGTAGGTACCAGCTGGTCCTGTGCTATTCCCAGCTTCCTCTGGAGGGGACTTTCCCTTCTGGACAAGCCTGAGCTACTGCCCAGCTGCTAAAAAAACTCTTGACCAGAAGTGTGGGTCCTCTTGGTCCAGGCCAGCTCCCCAGGCTGGGGCAGAGCATCGCTGCCGGAGTGACCCCTGCAGCCAAAGACACTGGGCAACCACCTTGCTTCAGTCCTGCTCCAGGGCTGGGTGATGACCTTCCTAGCTCTACCCCATTGCCAAAAAGACCCAGAGGAAGGAGACACCCTTAAACTTTTTGGACAGGGGAAAACAGAGGCCCAGCAAGGCTAAGCAGTTGTAGAGGGCTGAGTGCTGAGCATGGCATTGATATATTGCACTCTGCTTCAGCCCACATGTCCTGGAGCAAAGGCATACCAGAACCTTATGTGAGAAGTAGCATGTCTGGCAGGGAGCAATGGGTAAGAGTGACTGTGCCGTGGCTGAGTGTGTCCCAGGAGCGCTGCCACAGGGTGGCTCTTGCTGTGACAAGCAACATGCTACAAAACCACCTTAAAATAGACTCCAGGAGGGCTTCATCTCAAAGCCTATTATCTGCACTGCACTGAATGCCAGATTAGTGAGCAAAGCCCTCCTTCGGCTTTGAAAATGCTCTKCTAAGGAGGGATAATCATGTCATTGAGGCCCTCCAGGAACCTCCAGGGAGGAGCTGGGGACAGCAATGACCTCTGCAGATGTTTACATAAGGGGGATTGGGGAGAGAGGGCATGTCTTGTCACTTCAGAGGTCCCTTTCCATGGCCACCGTCACTAAGGATCATCTATTTCTCAGCATCCTGAGCAGCCTCCCTGTCTTCAGAGCTGTGTGCAAGCTGGCAGCACAGCCTCACATCTCCCATCCTCCCTCCCACCACCACAAAGCACTGATGATCTTGCAGTGATAGGGCAGCAGACAGGATAGTCTGAGGATATCAGCAAAGCAGGTTCTGTCCTCAGCGTGCAAAGGTGCTGCTAACCCCCTGGCCCATCTTTCCTGTGGGTAGGAGAGGCAGAAGATAAAGCGTCCCTCTTTAGCAACCACTCACCATCCTTCACAGACCTGAGTCTCACACCACATCTCTGAGCTCCTCATGCTCTTCCTCTTCTTCAGCCCCATTTGCAATCCTGGCTCTGCCTGTATCTCTTGGGGGCTGCCTCCTTCCTTCATCACAGAGTGCTGGCAGGAGACCAGCCCACTCTGTGCACTCCTTGGCCAGGGCACTTTCGCTCCCACTCCCAGTCGATTATTGGTCCATTAGGGGAAGGAGAAAGCAGCATGGCTCCCGGTACACGCTCCTTCCACATCTCCCCCTTGGTTTCTCTGTCAGCTGCATGCTGGCATGTTTAGCCATATCGTAACATCAGCACATTCCCTTAATACTGTGGAATAAACAGAGCAATGTCTTATGGACAGGTGGTTTTATTTCAAATACGGAAGATCCCCCAAGCCAGATCACATAAGCTGTGAGCAACTTAGAGAAGAGCTTCCACTGGGCCTCACTAAAACCATTAATCATAACGTGCGCCTAATCACGGGATATTCCTGAGCTTTTTGGATTAGGTCTCTGTGCTGCATCAGGAGCGCGTGCTGGGATTTACTAGATGTTTTACAGGTTACAAGGAGGAAAAGAAGAAGCCTTTGCTCTTTATGGGGCAGCTTTTATACTCTGCAGTTTCCGCACCACATTTTTACTGCTTGCAAAGCTAAGCCCCATCAATCCACAGCTAGCGCCAAGGGAGAGGCTTGGGGGCCTGATCGTRACAGGCGGTAAGCAGCAGGCACCAGGCTGCCGTGCAAGTTCACTGTGCATCAGGGTCCAGGATGCTGGGAAAGGGGGGGCTCACTCTGCTTGGGGATGTGCATGGGGGGCAGGAGTTTCCCAGCTGATGCACCAAAGAGTCCCCTGGGCTCATCTGCATTATTATTCTGCTGCTGCCTTCTAGTATGACTTGGCTTGCTGCCAGAGTCAGCTCAAGGCCTCTCAGCAGYGCAGGGAACATTGCATATTGCTGTCTTGCAGAGGGAAGGCGGAATTCCCAGCCTGGAGAAAGGTGCAACAGAGCCTGGGAGGAGAACATGGAGACCCAGACTGGGTCCTCCTGCTGTCCCCCACCCCACCACAGATAGCTGGGTACCTCCTCAGCAAAGCTGTCAGCCAGGCAATGGCTATTTGCCAGTCCTGCCTGTCTGCTACCAGAGGTGACTGCATACTTGTGTCTGTGAATGACAAGAGGAAGAACCCAAAGACCCCCTGCTGACACTCAAGGATGTTCCCAGGGAAGTTCTTTGGACAGTAGGTGAATCCATGTTGTGGCATGTGGAAGGGAGAAGTATTGCTCTTCATCCGTAGTCATTAATAATTAATCATGTGTATTGCAATGATGTCTAGGGACCTGGCCAGAGCAAGGCCTCTCATGGGAGACAGACAGATAGAGCCAGTGCAGTGCTGTAGACAAGCCCCATCCCAAGGGAAATGTTCCCAGTTAAAATCTCTGTTTCACGAATGTGGCCTATTACCCATATCTTCTGATAGCCGTAGCTGTGGGCAACAGACATTTTCATACACATCATAACATGTTGCTACTCGGATCAGATAATTTGCCCTGCAACCTCAATGCACATATCTTACAATATTTTGTCACCCTTTATCACTGCAATTTCATTGCTATGATGGCCTGGTGAATCATTATTGATAGACTCTAATATCAGTGTTATTCCCTCACAGGAATGTATTTTAATGAATTTTCTTCTCACCCAGCAGTACAGCTGCACTCTGGTACGGTTCAAGGGGTAGGGCTGTAGCTGTAAAGCTGAGTACATCTCAGAAGGTGTAGAGGTGACCATGCTGAGGTGTCTTGCACTTTATTTTCCAGTACAGTGTGTGATTCCCACAGTCAGTGACTGTGATATAGGGATGCATTCTTGATGCTAAGGAACTCTCCAGTCAGGTAACACCTGAGTTTTCAGTCCATCTCCATGCAAATTTGGCTTTGACTGTTGTAAGGTTTTCTTTTAAATGTTTTCATATTCTGTTTTCTTTTCAGTTGATGAACAACTCAAGGACTATTCAAAGTAGGAGGTTTGTTCTGCATTGCTCTCCATTCACACCCTTATTTTCTGGTGTTGCCCCTGAAATGTCTCTGCAGGTGCAAAGCATAGCATCACCTGATCAGCTGAGCCACTCTCACCTGTTTCAGGACAGCCACACACACCTGGGAAAGAAAAGAGAGAGGCAGAACCATCTACAGCCAAGTCTCTGGCCTAAAGCTTTAGAAGCGATGGATGGCTTGGCCAACAGGAGTGTTTTAGGGAAGCGTGGTGCAGGAAGAACAGTTCTCTGCACACAGTTGTGGAGATCGTCTCTCTGCAGAAGTCAAGGGAGCCTCACCAGGGAGTGTGCAGTCCTGGGTAAATGGTRTATGTTGCCAGTGAGCAAAGAGGGCAGCTGGTCAGTGTGTATAATTCCTGGCCTGGCTTCATCTCCCATATAAGCTGAGCTCATCCTCCTACCTGCTATGCCCTAAGCCCCTGGTTCAGAAGGCAGGGTGCTGAGCACTGTCTTGCAGTTTGTAAGGTGACTGTCACTCTGAGATGGTGACAGCTTGACAGGCTGGATGTACCTGGGCTCTGCTTGCTCAGAAAAGCAGGGCTAGGAGGCTGAATTGCAGTTCAGGTGTGAATGTAAAGAGAGCTTGGAGGGAGTTTGTTCCATTTGGATGCCTCAGGGTGAAGCCAGGTCCTGGTGAGTGGAGCCAGGCCCTGACATCACCAGGTATCAGGTTTGTAGCTCTCCCTGCTGTGTGACCCTTGAGCCCAGCTCAATATTTCTTCTATTGCAGTGTGAAGTTCTCTTAGGTCACAGCAAAACGGTTGCTTCCTTTTGTCCTACACCCACATAATGAAACGCAGTTTGTCAGTGAAATGCCAGGATCCATTCATCTACTTTGAGAAAATGGCTAAAGGACAAGGGCAGGAACAAAGCAAATGGTACATACTTACAGCCCAAGTGGGGACCTCTGTATCTGTGAGACACTGGAACAAGATGTTGTGTTGGTTAAAGGGTTGTGTTATAGGACATGGATGAATCTGAACAGGAACATGACCTCCCTGGATCTTGACTGTGGTGCCAGGAATAATGCAAGCCAAGACAATGCGCTGAATGGCCAAACGGAAGTGAACAGCCCCTCAGAGCTGAAACCCCTCAGAAAGGCGGAGGGCAGCTGGACAAGGTTAAACAGTGCTTGGCTCCGTCTGCCAGCCAAAAGGAAGGCACTCAGGAGGTAACCCTATTTTCTGACAATAGCTGGCTCTACAGCACTTGATGATTTTAATAGCATTCAGTGAACTCAAGCAAAGGAGACTCTGAAACTGCAGCACAGGCTCCTGAGGAGAACTGCACTTCACGTGATAATGAACCTCTGAAAGAGATGTTTGTAACAAAGAATACAAAAAGAAGGTGAATGCAGAGAGGAGTTGTAACTAACCTAGCCTGAGGTTTGCAATTTTAGGGATGGTAAGTGGGTCCTTGATAAGATTCCAAGCTGCAACAGGAACCTGAGACACAGCATTCAGAGAGACCACTCCAGACCCAGAATTAGCCCTTGAGAAAACAATTTGAGTTTGTCAAGAAAAGAAATCAGCCAGTGCAGGCTAGCATTACAAAAGGGTGTGCAATCTCAGACTGGGAGGTCACAGCCAAGAATCAACTCCACTGTGATATACGAGTAGCGTGGCTGATACCAGTATATACCAGTAGCAGGCATCCCAGGGCTCAGTGAACTGAGATTGTACTCAGTACTGGGACTGTCACACACTATACTGAGGACAATTGGGGAACACTGTAGTGAGAACAACTTGGGAAAAGATATAGGACCTGTAATGGGAGTTACCAAACAACCTGGACATGGCATGGGCCAAAGCAACATCAGCAGCACCTTTTGGGGACAGCAAGCTCTCCAAGGAGCTGGGGTAGCCACGGCCAAGGAAGCTGAATAGGCTGTGCTCATAAAAACAAATGGGATACTGACTGTAACCTGGGCAGCCAATGCAGTGCCAGAAACAGGGATAGCAGCTCAGAAAGAAGCACACATGAAAGAAAAAGTCACAAGTGATCAGCATTCATGATGTGAATGTGCTCTGCCAGGAGAGAGTGTGAACACTGATGCGGGTCAGTGCAGATGGGAAAAGATACCCCTTACCACCGTCCCAGGAAGAAAGTGCCTATTACACCTTAAAAACATACTGTGCTCTTGGTCTTATCAAACTCATACATTTGCTGAAGACACAAGAGTCAGAAAGACAGAGGAAGAGTGAGAGATATCATCCACACACATATTTAGCACAGAGCTATCCCCAGATTCCCCTCACCCAAAGCAGAGCTAAGACAGGCTCTTTGCTCTGGCTAGCCTTACATACAGAGGAACACCAATAGAGTGAAGATGCCTGCTAAACACTGTGGGGAAAAAAAGACTCAATTATTCTCATGCATATAGACACAAATTAATTAACTGGGTGTCACAGGGGGACATTTCCCATGACCTGAAGAGAAGAGTTTCAAGAAGAAATGGCTGATGGTTAATGCCATTCTGTTCCTGCTGCATCAACAGGATCTTGGGAAATGTTTGAAAAAGAGAAGGCTTTATACACCTTCAGAACACCTTTTGGAAGACATTGTATTCTAAAAAAGGTATTTGCAGCTAGTTTTCACCAGAAAATGCAATAATTTATGATAGCACTAAAGTTTACATAACCAATGTTTTGATCTGTGCAGAACAGTAGAAAGTGTGATCAGAGTGTGCAGAAGTTTTAGGAAGCGTCAGAACAGCTCTAGCTACTGGGCAACAGCTAAGTAAGCCAAAATGCCAGCTCCTGTACTGAAAATAACCTGTCTGGAAATAAATTAACACCACAGAGGATGCTGGAAGGTCATGGCTGGATTAAGTCCCTCACTATGGTGCTTACTTGGTGGTTTAAAATAATTGAGAAATCAACACAACTAACTGATACTTCACAGATTTGCAGTACCACAATGACAAATGAAAAAAAAAAAAAAAAAGTGTTGTCTACAGTCTCTTTTAAAGGGAATACCAGGGCAGTTCACTTACCACCAGGCAGCCAGCTGGGGGTACAGTAACTTGTGTGTTACAGAGTGCACGAAAGAATACACTATGATAGAAATGAAGTTCATGGTTATGGTAACTGGTATTAAAAGTTTCATATTTAATCATTATGAGCAATATCAGTTGAAAGCAACCATTGCTAGAGGATGCTGTCAAACCCTCCCCAATATGAGAATGCAAGGATTATTTTTTTCAGCTACAAAATGCAAGATTTATAAATAGAATATTCACCTGTAGACAACCTGCAGCTGTTGGGATCTTTCAGASCATTAGACAGAGCTCAGAAAAGCAAAGGCCAAGGATAAGGTTTTTTACATGTCACTTTGATAGAAAAAAAATATGTCTTCTCTTCCCAAAACATGGACTCTGATCGACAGCTACTGCTTTGGATGAAACCATGCAAACAGGCCTTTAGCTCTCCTCAGAGAGTGACTTGAGCAGCACAATCCCACCTTCTATTCCCAGTACAGGAAAAATTCCTAGTTAATAGTTCAGATTCTGTTTAGCAGTTATATGAAATTAATTTTTTTTAATTGAAAAATATAAGAGAAAGGACCAGAATATATTATACTACTCTCAAATGAACAGTGTTACTGAGAAAGGTATGACAGTTTGTGTCAAAAATATAGGCAGGTTTGCTGAAAAGGAAAAACAAGCCTTTGGAGAAAGATGACTGGAAAAATTCCACTTGTTCATTCTTACTTTTTTGAGAGAGGTTTACTGGTAACACTACTCTTAAACTGGTAACCATGTTCAACGAGACCATTTTTGCAAGATAGGGTATGCCAGAATGTATGCTGTCCTACAACAGGTTACAATTTATTGCACATGGATTTAACCAGTGCAGAATGAAGACTGAAAACAAACAGACTTCTTGTTACTGCTCACTGGACTCTGCAGTTCAGTGGGTTTGTACGGAATAGTGCCAAAATTGAAAGCAGTTCCTAAATCTAAATGGGGATTCAGATTCTGATCCATACTTAACACTGTTAAATTACAGAACAGCACCAATGAAGCATGTGTTGTCACCTGCTGACATTTTATTTAACAGATATATGAAAACAAGGACGTCTTCAGTGTTCAAAGCTTCTGTCAGAGTCACTGGGGACCTGGGGATGTATAAAGAGACAGACAAGGCAAAACAAACAGCTCAATCTGCCTCGCAGCCCAAGGAGCTGTTGGCACTCCGGGAGAGCGCTATTATGCTCGGTGCAAGGAGCCAGGATCCCCAAGCAGTGACTATCCTAGAAACAGCTCTGTGGCTGCCTGAGGCTGCCATCTCAGAGGTGGGCTTATGTGCATTTCCCTGCTTGAACTTAGGCCTCTAAAAGTCAGATGGATCCAGCTYCTCTTGTCTCCTTTTGTAGACAATGCAGAAGAGCGGATGCCGCCAGACTGTGTCTCAGCTTGTCTTCCAACGGGTACTGGAAGGGCAGATTGTTTTCTGGAGGTCCTGATTTCTCTTCACTGACTGTAGAGAGAATAGTCAGCTTAATTTCTGACTTTAAAATCTAATGTAGATGTCCAAGCTAAGGGAGGCGAACTCTCCCTCGTGGAGCACGTGGCAAAGGTAGTGGTACAGAGGCAGCACCAGGGACTAACTACACTCACCATATGGAAGACTAACACAGTAGATGAGAATGTAAGTTTGTCCTTGTGATCTCAGGAAGCCAGGAAATATACCTACACCTCCCAGAGAGACACAATGAGAACTTGTGTCTCTTTGTGGCCTGCTTCTTCCTGATTTTACCTGCCACACAACTCTCCCCTTGGGCTTTTTCCTTTGGGAGCATGTTTCTGTTCTGCATCAGCTGCAAGTTCATAGCTCATGAGAGCCCCTTCCACCTCCCAGGAACCTCCTGCTCCCAGCTCAGATTCCTAAGTCGCATTCAACAAGGTCTCAAGAAAATGTCGTTTCTTTCTCTCTGTTCTTCTGGGCACTTTCCCCTCCACTTCACCATTAAATCCTGATGCCGGGACACCCCCGCCTCCCTCTGAGCTCTTCAGCTTCTGAGCACAAGAAATCAGTGGTAGATGTGGCCAAGACTGTGTCCCCAGTGACCTAAATATATAGGATTTGCTGCAGCATCCAGTGTCCCTGCTAATCACTAGCGCTTTAGAGCACAGAAGAAAACCAAAGCTAAATATTTTCAAAGGTTCTACCCATGACTAGCCCTTCTATGGGCAATTGTTTGACTTCTTTTGGTTGAATAGTTAATTCACCAGGAAAAAAAAAGACATTTTGGTGTGACTGAATCTGCTTGCAAAATTCCATACAGTAACAGAAAGCTTGAATCATTTTAGCAAAAGGAATTTCTGAAGAGTAATGAGGTTTTAATTTTCTATTTTGAATTCCAATGATTTTCTTTAAAAATCATTTTAATTTAACAATTAAAAAAAAAGGTAAATAAATTCCCTGCTCAGGGCAAAAGAACTGTTTGGTCAACCAGTTCTTCATACCCTCCGTAACTTTTAATTCCTTTTCCAGTTTAACTAATGAACTAAAGAATCAGTTACTCTCACAGCTTCTAATCTGCAAAGATATTATGGTAATCTGGGTCCAGATTCACAGAAGTTTTAATGTGCCTGACATTGCAGAGGGGTACCTGTCAGAAGCCACCAAGCTGCTTTTGCAGATGTATTGTTTTGCATTTTTCCAAAGACATCTGTTAAAAATCTATGAGACTCATGTTCAGACAAGGCAAGGTCATTCTAGAAAATTGGTTGTACATGTCTAAGTTAAACTGAGGACTTTTCAAAGGCTTATCCTCGGCCACAGTTCCTAATCACATGCAGAAAAACATGTGGGCTCATTTTTTTGTAGGTGCTGTTTGCTGTGACCAGAAGGTGACTAGCTAAAATCCAGGCTATGTGGGAGGCCAGGCAAGATGGGCATCTTGGATCATTGGTGCTCTGACCTCTGCTGCTCTCTTCACACACAGTACTGCTGTGCATTGGATGATGGAGTGTAGACTTCATACTGTTCTGTAAGAAACCACAGCTTACTAGAGTACAGTACTGGAAGATCTCCTTAGTGTACTGGAGCATCACATGGACTTTAGCAGTTTAAACAAAAAACTGCACTGGGTTACGGACTCCTCTGTTTAGTGCTTGAAATGAAAAATGGTACAGTCCTTTCTGACATGAAGACATCCGTTTGTTAACATCAGACCATGCTCTTTGCAGAAAGTCAGAGTCTTAAAATGATTATTGGCATGGTGGTTATTGCCCTTGGGTTTGGATTCAGCATCATTTCACTGCTTGTGTATTCAGGGCAGCTCTGCTGGAGCCATCTTCGTAAATCAGTGCAGGTACTTGGAGCAAGAGTGCAGGCAGACTAATGGGAACTGCTCGACTGGTGTGCATCTGGGCAGGCAAAGCAGACAGGTAAAGTGTTTAACTGCAATCCATAGTAATGCTTTCCTGAGAGGGAATTACTGGGAATGCTGTGAATCAGATGCCTTTGGATGTGAAGCAGACCTATGCATGTATCTGACCCCAACATGAGGACGTTCAGAGAGGATCGTGGTGCACACCTAAGTTGCACCATTTTAACTCCTAGTGTTTGACTCCGGCAGTGGGCTCCCCTTTTTGGTTGTGGCAATGGCTTGTTAGGCAAGACCTCAGCAATCTCCCTGCATGCTTTAGGAGAGGAGGTACTCATTTCCTGTCAGCATCCACCTCCAGTCTACCACCAAACCTTCACAAAATTTCACTGCCACAGTCTTCCCAGTGCCACTGAAAGTTGGGAAGATCAGCTTAGCTCGTCACTGTGTCAGGGAGTCTCACCATGCTTTGGATAAACCACAGGCTATTCTCTCACTTTGATCACTGCTGTGACATCTGGATCTGGTCTGGCATGGAGGTTAGAAAAGTGTGGGAGGGGGATAAGGCTGTGAGGATATCTGGGACTAGATGCACTGCAGCACAGAAAGTACTGTCAGCTCATTTTGGCTGAAATGTGGTTTGGCATTTTGTCTCTAACAACGGTGGTTGTAGGAACCATCCCTCTCTTCCACACCCTCCACCCCCACCCCAGGATGTCCTGCACTTTGGGCCACTTGTGAAAACTACTAGTATTGCTTTCTTATTATCTAGCTCTATGTCCGTCTAATACTGTCCTGTGTGCCTCAGGTTGGTAACAGCAGTGCTGCTCTCCTAAGAAGTGCTCAAAAGACACTCAACAGTTACTGAAAGAGTCCATGAAATGTGCATATTAAGTCATAAGATTTAATGGCAAGAAGCATTTGGACCTTGGACTTCTTTGGGTTGCTGGAGTTTGGGGTATTTCTCACTCACAGTCTGCTGAATCACAGTGGATATCAAAGACTGTTCAGTCCCTTGCAATAAACCCACTTGCTTCAAAAAACAGATGGAGAGCTTGAATTAAAACTCTGGCTCTTTAGGACATCCTCTGACAAACTCTTCTAGAAGCAGGTTCAAATGTTCTGCAGAAAGCACCACGCACACACACACTCTCTTGTCCACACCTTTGCCCAGAGTATGTTAGGCCTTTGCACAATATCCATATTGGTTTAGAGTGTGGCTTGGTTTCCCAGAAGTTTATTTGTCTGAGCCCTGCTGATCTGCTCTTCTGAGATCACTCTGAATTGGAGATCTCCTCTGGCATAGATGCAATGAAGAACAGTTGCTGTGAGGGAGTATTGGGTCCCTGCAGAGGCTGGAATTCCTGGAAGGTGAAACATAAATCTTCTTATGGGATGCTGAAATAAGTTCGCCTCAGGAAGAGGTCTGGAAAAGTAAATCCATGTTGTAGTATCTACCCAGGGGAAAGAAGAAATACCTCTCAGATTCTGACTGCTCAAGAAACAGCTAAGAAAAGCTCAGCTCCTTTCTAGTCTTCACTTACTGAACATGCTTTCAGCCTCACATCCAGAACAGCAGGGTGCAGACCAGAAGAGATCAATGTGACAATAATTGTAATAGCAACATCAGCACCAGTACAGCAAACGATCATTTCAGTAGTAATTTTATGAGTAGCGACAACAACAATAATAATAATAAGCAGATGTGGCACTTATTGCCCAAATGTCTTATGTTTGCCCAAAGCATCATACTGGGAAAGTCTCTCTCTCTTTTTCTCGTACCTGTCACTTGATAAATTACGTGGGATGGGATTCCAGTCACAGTTGCAGATCCCTGCCTTCACAGTGGACAACTCTTCTCCTCTCTGTTTCCAAGCCCTCTTTACTGGAGCCTCTGCAGGTTGTCCAAATACCAGTGCTACACTAGTTGGAGGCACAGAGAGGGAAACACCTGCCTGTCTTCTTTGTCCCTACATCCCTGTCTTGCCCCTGTCCCAGCTCTTGGGACTCCAAGGGAAGAAAGCCTGGTGGGTCGATGTCTTTCTCCATGGAGCCTGTCAAGACTTGTTACTGAAGCCAAAAGATCATCTCTGACTGTGCTCCCACTGACATTTGTGCCTGTGTGTCTTTTTAGTCTCCTAAATGAAGCTGTAAAGGGGAATGGATGAGGGATGAGAAGGAGATTGCCTCCAGCCTCTGCTCCCTGCCTCTTCCCTAGCGGGTGTGATTGATGGCAGGAGTGGGGAGTGGAGACTGAGTCAGCTCCCAGGTGACCTTCGCAGAATCCCTCCCGGTCCCCGATTCCCTCGCTGTTGCGCAGGGCTGCTGAGTCTGGGCAGATTGATGGCAGCTCACGCTCAATTTCTCTGATGCACTTTTGCTGAGAGACACTCGTACATCTTCCCCACGTCGTCTCTCCATATCTGAGGTCAGGCTTTCAACAGGCAAGAAATGTTCCGAAATAAATCACCACCACCCCCTACCTAGGGCTCTGCCAGCTCTGGAAGGAGTGAGGGGAGGAAGGCAGTGAGTCAAAGAGTGGCATGGTGGTGGAGCAGCATGTGCAGATCAGCAGGTGGGCCCAAGTGAACTTCCTACATGGGCTTTCTGGCTCTGGGATAAGCCCATAGCAGGCAGGAGACAACCAAGTTACTGTCTCTCAAAGATTTCTCCAAACTCCCTAGGGCAACAGTTCTTACCCTGCTTTTCTTGCACTGTGAACCCAGAATGTCTCAGCTGGGGATCTCCTTGTTCCATACACCTTTGCATGCACTATACTTATCTAATGGAAGAGAGGGTGCACCGAACAGCACATCCTTCCCTGGGGCAGAAGTAAAAGGTATCCTGGAATTCATTCTCCAGAGAGTGGCCTGGAGCAATCCTCAGGGTATCAGGAAGTCAGCTAGGATTTGCCCCACACCTCCTCCCTTTCCTATGCCAGGTCTGAATCTGCCCTGCTCCAGGGTATGGCTCAAGCCCCTAGGTTCAGAGCTTAAGTTTGGGGAACACTTTGCTGCTGTTTGAGTTCTCTTCCTAGCACCAAGTTCTGGGCCAGTACTGGAGAGTTCAAGAAAGCACTCGCCCAGACCTATGACACTGCTAGGACAGCCCTGCCAGGATTGCCCTGCCAAAGCATGGCTGCTAAAACCCAGGCACCAGCCATGCCACAGCAACTGTGCCACAGTGCAGCTGTACCTACTACAGATGACTCTTCCCATCTCTCTTACTCATACACAGCACCAACTACCAACCCAGTTACCCTCTGTGTTCCCTGTTACCTGCCTGCCTAGAATTTCTCCACTGACATATATCTTGGCATATCAGGGGTAGAGGGAGAGGGATAGACCCTCAGAGCAGTGGAGCAGGGCCTGTTAGAGCACCTTGCTGCTGTTCTGAGCTGCCAATATGCTGGGCATATTGCACACAGACAGACAGACTCGGCTGGCCCTGCAGCGCCATCCCCTCAGCTCACTGCACAAGCCTCAGCCCTACTCATACACCGGGGCCCAGCAGAGAGTCAAGGAGCTTTAAAGAACCCAAGGAATATGGCTGGGTTTTCTCTACAATGCATTTCTGCTCTTTTCCAGCTTGACTATTATTGAGAAAAGGGAAAAAATAAAATGGCCTTTGATTTGCTCCAGTACCTGTCAGAGAACCTTGAGATTGTGCAAGTGAAGGCAGCTGTGCACACCCTCCTCTTGCTCCAGTAACACTGGGACAGGTTGTCCCCTGCTGCCCCTGGTTCTACTATTTAATCTCTATTCCACCACACTGGGAAGTGAGGTGGTAAAGAGGGAAAGGTGCAATTATTCTGTGTTTAAAAACCTAACAAAAACTATTTCTAGATCCCAAATGTTGCAGGAGGATGCATCATTGATCTCATTTGACAGATGGGCAAACTGAGACACAGAGAAGACAGGGACCTTCCTAGACCTTGAGACCAGCTCCCAGACCCTTGCCCTGTCCTTCTCCCATGAGCCGTAGCTGCTGAGCCTGTTGCTCAGCTTCTCACCTGATGCCTCAGCATGGACACAGAGGAGACAGATCTCCAGGCTCTTCCAGAGAGGGCCAAAGCTTCATGAAGCTTCAGCCCTCTGTTTTTGGCCACCCAGAGGTGCTGCTCATGGTCGTCTCTCTGCTCCAACAGGAGCACCGAGCATGGGCAGAAGCCTCCCACTCCCTGCTGCTCCCTGAGCACATCTCCCCTAGCTTGTCCTCTTCAAAAGGGGGCCGACAGCAGTTGTGTTGCTGGGGTCCTGGTTGCTATATTGACCATGGTCCTGAGGCAAATGGCTAGTCTGCAAGGCATGGCAGGAAGCCCAGCACACCCATGTTGTGGCATCAGCCATGTGTGCTGCATGCTGAGAACTCAGCATGGCTCAAATGTGCAAAGCCAGTGGCTGAAATACTCTTTTTAGCACCATTCAGTCTCTTGCCCTAAAGTCCTGGGTGCTTTGACATGGCAGGAGCCCTCCACTCTCCCACCTCACTGCCCAGTGATTTTGGTACTATCTCTACTCTCTCTGACAGGCACAATCCTGCGTGGCTCCATGGGCAGCAAGACCCTTCGCTGGCAGGATGGCTCTTGCCCGTCATGCAGGCTGCCCTGGCTCGTGGTACACAGGCCAACTCTTGTCCCTTCTCCCTGACTGAGGGGCAGAGCTGCCTTTTGGTCCCCTTTCTCTGCACACTTGCTGTCTGCCCGGTCCAGCACAGCCTTGTGTTCCAGGTGGTGTGGCCATCCCTTGCCCCAGTGCCTGAATCCCTTCCTCTGGAGATTGCACTCATCTGCTCCAAAAACGCTCCTCAGAACCTAGCAGGTGGTCAATGTGCCTGGAAGGCTGCACTAGGCTCTCCAGCCTAGTCAGGATCCTACACCTCCTTGGACACCTCCATGCCCAAGGCCTTCATGGACTGCAGCAACACATCAACCTCTTTTTCCTGCATCCCAGCTCCCAATGCCCAGGGTCCTCATCCTGGTCTTCCAAATGACAGTCCCACTGCAGGTGCCCAAAACAGTGCTGGCCACAATGGAAACATCCCAGAGTAGAGATCCTTCTGCTGTGAGCAGCAAGCTGGACTGAAGCAGGTGGGGGGGTGCCATGGGCTGGTAGCACAACCCAGAGGAGCAGGGTGCATGTCTCTCTGTGCACAAACTTTCTGGTATTTCCCAGGGAATCCCACCATCCTGGGAGTTTGTTGTTGTGATTTTTATATTTTTTAAAGCACATCTACAAGGATTAGCGAGAGCTGGACTCGTTCTGGCCTTTCTGATGGTTGACAGCCAAGTTGGAAATAGAGAATGAGAGTGTGTCAAAGGCTCAGAATCAAAAAAACAAAAGTCTGCCTTGAGCTTTGCAAGCTCCATCATTTTTCCAGATATCTCAAGGCCTGAGCTGGATGGGTTTTCCCAGGCTATCCCCAGCACAGTTGTGTGTCTTAGGCAGTATAAGGCTTCTAATTTTGTAATTTAGAAGTGCTAAGGTTGACCCCACTGCCTCTCGAACATTTCCTGATTTGAACTGTAATGACTTATTTTTGCATGGAAACAATCACAAAGGGAATAGATTCTATTTGAGTCTATGCTGCAGAGGACGTGTACCAGTCCCACTTCTGCTTCCCCCCAAAACACACAAGTGACCACTACAGGTTGTGCATGCTTGAGCCCCGAAGGAGGTTCACACCAGATTAATGGTGCTTTCAGCACACTTTTCCTCTTCTCGGATTGTCAGTACAATGCCTGACCTTCTCCAGTGCATTTATTGCTATTTCTATTACAACAACAGAGATCTGAGCCTCACAGCACTGTGTGCTTCATGACACAATGGGAAATAGATCCTGAAAAATATTCTAGGCTCCAGTGATTGTATTGACCGGATCTCCACTGTAAGAATTTGGACACTCAGCTCAGCTGTAGAGACATGCAGACACTCAAGTGTGGTACCTAAATCTGTGGGCTGAATCCCACCCCCTGGGATTCCCCCCCCCGGCTTTTTTTTTTTTTTTCTCACTTCTTACATAGGTATCTCCTATTTGCCAGGCATTTTATAATGGACTGTACCACATCACCAGAAACACTTCTCCAAGATCTAGTTGCCTTTGCATTCAGCTGACCAGCACCCATGCAATCCTCTGCCCTGGCAGCCCCTGTGTTCCCTATCAGTGCTACTGAGCAGCTCATTTTCCTCCCCATTGTTTGCATCTTCCAGGTTCATCTACAGCATGTGAGCAGAAGACAATTGCAAAAGTATCATGGATGGTATTGGGTAAAATTGTCCCCAAAACTGCAAGTGAATGCACAAGAACTCTCTTGTGATATTAGCCCAACCCTGAAATCTTACAAAGCAAGAAACAGTAGGTAGGAGATCCCCCTATCTAGGAAGCAGAAGGCCACAAGGCACATAGCCTGCACTTGTTTTGCACCCAAACCCAAGCAAGCAGAGGACATGCTGAGGAGAGACTGGTTTGAGATACAATTTTGTGCCTAAGCACTTTTGTGCCTAGAGCTCTGCACAGAACGAAGAAAGCTCACTTGGGAGGAGGGGACATCCCTTGGTGCTTTTGAAAATCATCTCTGAACTTCTGTCAGGGCATATCCTGAGCCAGAGCTGCAAATATTGCCATTGGCCACTGCAGGGCTGTAGTGTAGCCCTCAGACCTCTCCCAAAACCCATGCAGAAAATTCTCCCTTTTAGAGGGGAGGAATGCTAGGTGGACGAGTTAGTCATCATCCTTCCAAGAGCGGACCGTGGATGCCACAGGATTGTATGACTTTTTAGGAAAGATAATGCATTGCCCTGAGCTATTTCTCTGTGAGGAGTCAAAGGGGAGAGATTTGATGAGCTTTTCCCAGGGGAAAGCTGAGGTGAAGCAGTGGAGGTGTCCTGCAGGAGGCTGGACAGTGCTACAAAAGAGCAGAAATATACCCTGCTGGCTGTGTGACCCTACTTACACTGAGGCATTATGGCAATGGGAGAGGTAGGGCTAGAAGGAATCAGCTCCAAGTTCTCATCTTTGCTTTCCTTGTGAGTAAACATTTTATTTTTCCATCTGCAAAAATCCTTCCTTCCCTCCCAGAGGCTCTGTGAGGATTCATTCATTTATGTTGGAGTGGTGCTTTGAACATGCAAAGTGCTCTGTAGGTAAAGACTGAGTCAAGCCTGGCCTCCTCACTCCTGGCACACTGACCATGCTGCAGTGTGTGCTGGGCAGGCTTTCCAGGATGATGCTGTGTGGCAGTCCCTTCCCAATGGCACTGCGAGGACATGCTGGGCCTGGCAGAATGCAGAAACCATCCATGGATCGGGTGTGAAAGAGGACAGTTCAGACCCCTTACAGGTCATGGCTGTTTCTGCTTCTTCTAAAAGTGAGAACAAATAGGAAAAGGATGAGATTGGGGGAAGGGTCTCCCATACAGTCTAAATGATCTGTWTGTGGGTATTTGAAAGAGTATGACTGGTACAAAGCTCATCTACAGTATCTGCTTTCATGGTTGTTGTTCCAAAAACCTCAGAAGCCCTGTTGTTATTTTTCCACTCACACCCACTGCAGTGGTRTAAGGGTGCCCACTGTGTCATGCCTGGGTACCACACAAACCTTGCAGTGTGTTGCACTGTTGACAAGCAGGGCAGGGCTCTCTGCCTACTCTGCAGGTGGGGACTGAGCTCAATGGGGCAAGCAGGGCTTTRGAGGACCTCACCACTGATGTCCCCTCTCCCTAGGAGATGATCAGTCAGGAGAGCCCGTGTGCACAGCCTGGCTCCTTGCATTTGTCCAGCACCAGCAGCTCCAGGCTACACAACCTGGCATGTCCATCACCCTCTACCGGGTGGCTGTGGACCAGTGCAAGACTGGTCCAGAGCCGTTGCTCTCAATGGAGGTGGTGCATGTCTAACTGTTCTCTCTCATTGCTCCCTCCGGAGCTCAGCTCAGGCACCTCAACTCCCAGCAGTCCTTGAGCAAGCAGAGCCGGACTCCAGCACCAGGGGCCTATGCATCCCTCCCATAAAGCTCCTGGGCTCTGTCTGCCATCCGGCATGTTCCCTTCTTCAACAGCATCTCCACAGAAGCAACCAACAGATGTGACAAATATGCCAACTGCACAATCTCTCCCACATCCTCCAGAGCCTGGACTCTGCCTGCTGAGACCAATTCACAGCCCATTAGGCAATTCAGGTTAGGGAACACGCTTCACTCTCGCAGCAGCTGCTGAAGACGGAGGATGCCTCCGGACCCCTCCTGTGCCTGCCGAGGGGACCGTGGCTCCAGATCACTTCCAGCTGCTTAGCTCTGCACTGACTTGCAGAGGCAGCGGGGAGCAGCCGGTCGATCTTCCTTGGGTCACCTGGTGATGGTGGGGGGAGAAGAAGGGGACCAGCCATCATTCAGGGGCTTCCTGTGCCATGCGGAGCAGGCCAGGCTCCCACCTGGGAGAAACATGGGAAAGCAAATTAATAAAATGAATAGAAAAGCCCCTCTATACTCCCCCAGTTTCCCTGTCCAAGGGGAAGCCTGGCCTGGCTGCTGGCCCTGGAGCATGCCATGGTGAAGGCTGGCCGAGGATCAGTCAGGCTCACTGGAGAGGGTCTGCTCCACCCTCGCCAGGCGCAAGATGCCAGGCACCCCGGAGCCAGATTCCATCTTTCAGAATTTCAACCAGTCGGAGGAGGGTTTTGAAGTTGGTTCAGTGAGATGCTGTGTCTCAGACCTTCTCTCAGGGCCTTATTAAAATGCAGACTGCAAATTCAGATACTGTAAACAAGGTCACTGGAGAATGAAGATCAACAGAGTGCAAGCACAAGGAATGCAGAGCATTAATATTCTGATGTGTGAGCCCGTCCTAAATATTTTATCAGGCTAAGCTTTTTTGTATTGAGGCATCCTTCCCCTGCTCTTCCTCCTCCTCTTCTGCCTGCTTCACGTCCTTTTCTCTTGCATTCACAAAAAGCACTTTGTATTTCGGCTGAGGCTTGAAATGTATGCAAACCTTCCTCCCCCCCACCCCCCACAACAAAACCCTCTCCCTCTTCCAGGAGGAGGGGAGAGATCTCCTAACGGAATTTCTTTTGTTTCTGTCAATGTCTCACTTAGGCAGCGGGCTCTGGGACTGAGCCGACTTACTGAACGCTGCCAGTGTCTTATCACCACGTCCCCCCCTTGCAGAAATGCAGGGATTCCCTCCCACCTCCAGCAGTTCTGCAGATCGGAGGGTAACGTGGCATCCGGTGTGTGCATGTGTGCGTGCCTGTGTGCGTGCACAGTGCGCTGTGACAGGAGCTAATCGTATCAACTGCTCACGAGCTGTCTTCTGCGGTGGGTGGTTTTGGCTCAGGGAGACGATTTAGAGATACTTGATATGGTTTTAGAGCAGCCATCACAGGGTCATAGAATTTTGCCCTGGTCTGAGAGTGTGTGAAACCCTTGTACTTAGAAAAATGTCAGGGAAATTCAGACCATCCTCACCTAGTGGTGAAAGGGTACTTTCTGACCCTGAGAAACGCTTCTCATGCCCTGAGGCATGAAATTTGATATCCCTTATCAAGATGCTCTCTATCACAGCTACAAATATATCACACAGTCCTGTAAGGAGCTGTGTCTTTATAAATCCAAAAATGGTATTTTCTTCCTTTTACTTTGGAGCCAAGCTGGGAAATTTGGACCTAGCGCGCAAGTCCTCCCTCCTGGAGTCACTGCATGACATAGGAAAATAATGCTTCTGAGAGGACTCATAGTGTGGCCATCTCAGGCTGTCCTGGCCCAGATGTGTGCAGCTGTGGTGTTTGCTGGATGTGATTGTTCAGATTACAGCCACAGATTCAAGGAAATGTTTGCTGATCCTGAAATTTCCTGGATCTGAGTATTTATCCACATAGCCTACTGCAAGTTGCACGCTTTCCTCCATGCTGCCCACTATTCTTAAATTTATCTTATTTGAAAAACTACAGTCATCCAATTAGCAATAATATCCTGCAAGTGTAGAGGCCAACCACACATCTCAAGTAATAAATAGCAGAGGACTGAAGTGAACAGTTTGGGAATAGTCAATTGAATGGGAATTATTCATGTAAACTGTATCGCAGACTCTTACAAATACCAAATGCACTCCAGAAAATGAGGGCATTTATGTAATGACATCTCATTAAAAAAAATAATCATAAGAAATTGATTCTTAATAAAATATTGCAAGATAATTAACATTTTTTTCCCAGAAGAAGATTCCAGAAAAGGGGCTTCTTCTCCTTTTCAACTCCAACTCTGGCTTCCAGAGGACTTGAAAGAGAATTTTGTGCATTAACCAAAGAAATCTGGCCTAGAATGAACATTTAAATGCAACATGAATTAATGGGTGAGCTTTTTAGTAGGTGAAATGTTGGAGTCTATACAAATTGATGTTTTTTGATCATAAATAATAGTCTAGATCTGAAACTGCTGTATAATTGTCAGTTCTTGGAGCCACACATTTTGCACCGGTGCAGAGTAGATCTACTATTTTTTTTAATATAATAATTATAAAGCCCCAAGTATTGCCCAGCCCTACGACAGCAGACATTAAACAGTGGATGTGTTCATGCATCAGCAACGGTGGCTGGAGTTAGTCTTCAGCACCTTCCCTGCACCGTTGAGGAACTTTTGTTTTCACCATACTGACCCCTGCGAGCTCATTTTCTCGTTGCTGAGCACGTGTGGTGCTAGATGAGAGCCATTGTGTGGTTACGAACAGACAGGCCTGATAAAGGTAGGAAATGAAAGAGGAAAATCTGACTGTATGATAAGCATTTTCCAAGCATGTGGGTGATGCCAAAGAACAGGTCGGGCTCCTGCTGACAGACAAAGACACCAGAACAAGTTTCAGCTGGAAAGAGCTGATGTCCCTGTCTCCACCCTGTCTCAGGTGCAACACAGTCGGTTCCTGGCCTCCTCCTCCCATGCTTGAACCAAAACATCACCATGGCCAGGGGGTGCCACATAGCGATGCTTTGCCCCAGACCCCTTGCCTGGCTGAGCCCATTTACCCCTGTACATGCAGCTGCTGGGAAGGGCAGACAAGTCCAGAATGAAAACAGGTACTACCTGGGCCAGCACATTTGCATTGGGTGCTTTGACCTCTGATCTCATCTGAAAATGGGGATCCCAGGGAAGTCTCTTTGTGCCTTCTTATACAGCAATGACGGCACCCTCATTTTACTGTACTGTTTGTGTTATATTGGCATCCGGAGGCCACTGTCAGCTCTGGCCTCTCGCAGTTGGTGCCGTGTGGGTGCTCTTTGCACACAGGCTCCACCTGTGCTGTGTTTTGATCTCTGGTTCAGCCCATACTCTCCTCCTGCAGCACCTGCCTCAGTCCCTTGGCTTGAACTTCCACGGATGCACAGCACAGGGTCTCCTCCGTGCAGACCCCTGCCCTCAGCACCGCAGTGAGCACACAGGTCAGACGTGGGTGTAGCTGGGATCTGCTCTGGGAACATGCTGGGTGATCGCCCCCTCTCTGGCCAGCCTGATGGGGCCTGCAGAGGTCTGTAAGTGCAGCCACAGTCCATGCCCTGGAGGCTTTTCAACATAATCAGCAGAGGCAAAAGATTGAAGGGGTTACAGACTCTGGAGAAGGGTCAGCCCAGGTACACAAATTCATATGTGCCCATAGGCTCCCTAACACCAGAGAGACCTCATGAAAGTGATATATCCTCCGACAGCTTAGACATAAATGCAGATGAGACCACAAAACTCAGGTCGTTCCCTCCCAGAGCACAGGGCCCATGCAGCTGAGCACCACACCTTGGGTCACACGCTCCATGCAGCCACAGAGCACAAGATTCCTGGCAAGTCTGAGCAAGCCTGAAAAACCCACCCAGACACAGGGCCAGGGCAACGGAAGAGTGAAATGTGGAATTCAAGCTACTGCTGCAAATGATCCAGCCTACATGGCAGAAATGGTTACCAAAAACTGTCCAGCCCCCAACTCTTGAGAAAGTTTGGCTACCAATAGCGCAGTTTGTAGCATAATTTGGCTACCCGTCCCTGCAGGCCAGCCATTAGGCTGGTTCAGTGCACGGATGATGCTGAGGATCTTGGCAGTGTCAGAACATGGGAAAAAATCTGATGTTTTCACTTGGTAGTAGGCACTGTCCACTGGAAAGTCCTGAGCACATATCCCCTCCCTCGGTGACTGTGTGCTACAGCCCTCCAGTCCAGCCAGAGGGACCTCAGGGAATGAAGACATTTATACTGCACATTGACTAGCCTGTTCTCTCTTCTCTTTTGAAATATAGCAGCTTATTGATTTATATTTAAAAGGGATGAATGCAGCATATATCAGTATATTAGACACACTCCACACAAACAGAAAGGGCACCACTGCCTTCACACTTGAGCAATCCATCACCCATCAGAGCTCTTACAGGGTAATAACCAAAGAGACTGAGGGGGAGAGGGGATTTCTCCCTTATGCAGGCTTTCCAAAGAAGCATAACCCCCCACCACTGAAGAGAAGTGGTGTGGAAGGACCATCTCCAAAAGCCATGCATTTCTGTATTGTTATCCTCTGCAAATGTCTTTCTCTTCTGACCTCTGGAACACAGTGTAGAGCTGTAAGACATGTTACGGCCTGGGGAAACTGAGGCACACACAAGCAATTTGCCTTAGATCACATTGCAAGCCTGAAGAGAAGCAAACATTTGAACTCAGGTCTCCCAAGCATTAAACCAGTGACCTCGCTGTCAAACACCTTCCCTCCAGGGGGTCTTTAAGGTGGGATTCAATCTACTGCTGCAGTCATCCAGCCTGCACAGCAGAAATGGGCACTGAACTTGTCCAACCGTCAGATCTTGGGCAGGTTTGGATACAAATAGTACAAACCTCCTCCCGCAGGCACCTTGATGCAGCTCCAGATGCTGTGCTGGGGACAGGGCAGCAAATTTGTGCTGAAAGGGTCATGTTCATGCTCCAGTTCTTGGTTGTTAGGGGCTTTACAAAGCCCTGCTGCGCCTTGGTACTATACAGTGTCTATGAAGGGAAAGGAAGGAAAGAGGAAGTTCTTGTCCCCAGCTAACTGCACCAGAAATGACAGGCACTCAGCTAGAAAGCACTTCTTCATCTCCTAGGGATGGCAGGGGATTAAAGCAAGCAAAGCCCCAATGTTCCTTGAGTGTCAGAGGCAAAGGAAACTTCCTTAGCTCTCCTAACAGAGCAATAACTTATTTTGGTAACATTAAGCACAAAAATCCTCCCTCCTTCCCTGTGCTGCAGGAGACAAGGCGCTACAAGCACCTTTTCCTCTCGCTGTCAGGCAGCCTGGGGCTCAGAGAAAGTGGTTATTTTTCCCCTGCTCTGCTGCAGGCTGGGTTTCAGTAACGCATGTTCCCCACTCCAGCTGCCACACTGACATGCATATGCCAGACTTCACCAGCTACAAATGAAGCCTCTCTCCTCCTTGGGTCAAGGAGGGAGAAGCAGGAATTTCAAGTACAAAAACTATAGCATCTCTTGACTTGTAAATATTTCTGTTGGCTCCTGCTTGTGCGGGGGTTTCCATTAGCAGCATGAGCGGGGTAGTTCATCTATCACATTTGCCAGCCACGGAAATGACATCGGGGCAATACAAATATATTCTGGTGCATTAGCATTCTGGATAGATAAGGGCAGTAGCAATCCACTGAGAGGGCAGCTAAATGCACCAGATAGAAGGGAAGAGGCGTAGACATGCCATGCTCACTGAGCACTTGATATCTGAGTCAAATCCAGGCTGCTGTCTTCATATAGGGGAGCATGCCTTTGATATAATATCCCCCTGAGATATGATATACACCTGTGATTATCCTGACTTGCAATTCCATATCCCTGTGCTGCCCTGAGCCGGCTCTGCAAGCTGCAGCGTTATTTATCTGGCAATAAACGGCCTTCTGTCTGCAAAATGAGGTCTTCAGCTGGGAAAATAATGGGCAGTTTCGACTCAGCTGGAAATGTGCCCTGAGGTGAAGGCTGATTCGGAAGGAGCACTGTCCTCCTGGCTGAGAAAGATATCCCCACGACCTGCTTTCCAAGGTGGCCAATGAACGACAGTCCTGGGAATGGGAGCTGCTGCAGCCTGCCAGTGAGCCATGCAGACATCACAGCATTTCATCCTTTCCAGGGAAGGACTGCACAGTGTGGTCCTTCCCTCAGTGACCGTATCTCAGGAGGATATTTCTCCCACGCCCGATTCTTTTGGAAGAGGAGCATATGCAGGCCTGGGCAGGGTTAAAGGGACTTAACCCCTGTGCATATTGCTTCTCCTTTTCTATCTGATGCCCTTCCTCTTGACCCAAGTCATGCATCCAAACACATGCTGTTGATAACGCGTTCCCTGCCTGCTCTTCTGTTGAGCTGGAAGGGCAGATCCTGCCACCTTATTTTATCCTGCAGTGACAACTTTATACTAGGGCTGGAGGGATGACCCCACTGAGAGATTGTCAGTGTCTGGCCATGGGTTCCTGCCTCATCCTCATTCATGGGCTTGGGCCTTATTTCCAGGAGTAGAAGGGTTAATAAGTTGTGTGTGGTGGAGCAAAGAGCAAAGGGAGAGTGGGATTGTCTCCACCAGAGTGATCAATCTGAAAATGGGGCATCACTTTGAAGGAAGAGACATAGAGTCATCAGGGAAAGAATACAGACTGTGCCAACCCTGCTAGCAAGTGCCACAGAGATGGGGAGAAACCCGACACACTCAGCTTCCTCAGTTGCCAACAGAGGCAATTGACAATTGCCTAATGCTGAGAATGGACAAAGTCTGGCTCTCGGATGCATGGCGTTTGTGATAGCCCAGTCTGTGCAAGACGAGTGACAACAGCAACTCCATTTATAACATGCTTTGGGATCTGTCTGTGCAGGATGCTGCAGGGAAACCAGGCACAGAAATATTATCGTTAGCATCATTATTATTATCATCAGTATTCCCCTGCAGCTGCTGGTGGCTGCACAATAGAACCATCCAGAATTGCTCTGGTGTCATTTCCTCCCACCCACCCCAGCCCCCTTTGCTTTGACTAGACAGAAATTGCCCCCAAGAACATTTCTCTTTTCTGAATGTTAATTTCTCTTTCATTATTTAAATGCAAAAACTTTRTTTTTTTGTCCTTTTCCCCCTCACACGCTTTTTTTTTTTTTTTAGCTTTCTGCACTTTCAGTGCAAAAAGCCAGTCATTTGTGGGGTGGATGGGGTGGGATGATAAAATTATGTTTCTTCCAAATTTCCCAGGGAAGAGAACAGCACTGGCCCCAAATCCCCACTCTCTTCTGAGCTGGGGACATCAGTTCATCTGAGGGAAAGAGCTGTCTGTGCTGAGCTGCAGCCCAGGGCCCCAGGGTCTTTGCTTACTGCTGGTCCCTGTTTCAGCCACTGCCTCTTTTGGTGCCATCTTCCACCTTCAGGGCTGCCAGGGTGATAACTACCTCTCATGGCAGGGGAAGGGTTATTTAGCCACTGTTTGTTCAGTGCTGGGAATAGGTAAAATTCTGTCTAAGTGCAGAGCATTATGATTAATAATATCCAGCCTGCTAAAGCAAAGTACTTAGAAGGATTTCGAAAGGATTATTCATTTATATGAATACAGAGGATATCTACAGTTACATTAAATGGGATAAAAATCTGCAGGGGACCTAAACCCTCACGCTTCAGGACATAAACCAGCCATTAGCTGCCTGGGCTGGGAAGGAAGATCTTGCTGAACGGTTTAGCAGAGTGTCACAGTGCTCAGCGGGAGACCCTCATCTTCCTTTTGAGTATCTGGGACCAACTACTCAGCCCGGTCTTGCAGAGATGAGACCAAGCTTGAGTCTGTCTGGCAGTTCAGTAGGACAAGTATTGCTTTGGTCCTACATTTTTTGGCTGCCCTGCCTGCACTAACTGACACAGCTACCATTCACTGAAGTCTCTCTTGTGTCCGGGACCCACCTTGGAGAATACCCAGACCCCCTTACTCCTCAGCTACTGTAGCCAGGGCAGTGGGACTGATGCCATACAAAGGAGAGACAGAAGACGCTGTTGTTAGCACTTCGTGCTCCTGTATAAAGGGTGATTCAGAGGAAAAGAGGGAACCTGGCTGCTGGTACATGCTACTGAGAGCAGGATGAGTGCTGGAGAAGACCCTGGGGTGTGGGGCGCTGCTCTGTATTAGCATGAATGAGCTGTCTCCAGGGCAGGACTAGGTGCCCAGGCATTGATGGCTCTCTCGATCGACCTTGTGACGGTACGGCAGCACAGGCGTTTCCATCTGCCTGCTCCTGGTGTTCATGGTCTGAGCTGCCTGCAAGCTCTAGGGTCCAAGATCACACTGAGATAGCTACAGACCTTATAGATTGGTGCTGGCTGGTGCTCACCTTGCTGGGGCATGACCAAAGGAGAGCTTTTTTGTCAAAGATTGTGTGACAAGTCTTATTTCTCCTGGCCACATTTTCCATATATATCACAGAGCAAGACCTCAGTTCTGGCTCGCAGGAGGACTGTGATGATAATGCCCAGAAATCAAGGTGGAAAGAGATGTATTGTACAATTCAGGCAGCTCTGTTGGAAGATGTGAGAGGGGTGGAAGTGGTGCTGAGCTTTGTGCCAGATTTACCCCAGCACCTTTGACTCCATTCAGCAAAGAAACATGGGTTTTCAGAGTATGTATCTGCTCAAAAATCTCTCACCTCCCCACCATTTCTTATTTTGCTGTTCACACAAGAACATCTTAAGCAGTAACTCTGACTTTGCACCCACCTTAGTAGCTAGTCCAATGTGTTTTGCTTAGGAGTATTCAATATTTCTTCATTAGTAATTTTTTTTTTGCTGGTGTAAAATAACCTGTTGAAGATGCAAACAGTGAAATATTATTGCTTTTGCGGTATTTTGGGGCTCAGTGGTAAGAAGAAAATACCCCAAGTTTGATCTTGGAGCTGATGAGAAGATAAGGAGCGCGAGAAATTAAACTCAGGAAATGCAGAAAATCATAATGTGGGAAATTAAAAGGCAGTAAATTCAAAACTGATACAAGTTTTTATACAGTGTGCGGTTAATCTGTGGAGCTTATTGCCACAAGATATTAAAAGAGGTTAGATGTGCCTATGAACAGCATCATCCGTTGCTACTATAAAAACAGCAAACATTAAGCACTTTAACCCTCCTTCCACACAGCACAGACTGACCACTTTTACACTGGCAGTTAGGAAACAGTTTCTTCAAGAGGTATTAAAGGATGATACTGACTGACTGTTTTGAGAATGAATGAAACCCTTGATCCAATACCTGCACTTCCAGCTTTGATGCCCCCATGTCTCTGCTGGGGATCCAGACAGGACTGTTACAGTACAGATGCTCTGTGTATGTCCACTACCCAGTTGCCCAGATGGCCAGAAGCTCCGTGGATTTGCAGAATCCTGGACAATGGGCCGAGACAGTGGTAGGATGGGGTGATACATAGCAGCTCTTGGGATGACTGATCTGAAAACACAAACCTCTGGAACTTATCTGGTTCAGACACAGCTGAGGCCAGGCTTCACTGTCTTTGATCTTCAGCAACAACAGCTCTGCAGCCCTGCAAGATCTTCTACTTCATTTTTGTGGGTCTGAAGAACTAGACTCCTGGATAAGCCCACAGCACGAAAACAAGTTATATTCTAGGATGCCTTGTTTTGCTCAGACAACCAGGCATGGTTTATGATTCAGTGCATCCCCCATCACCAAAGTTAGGTCATAGCATTTGAGATGGCCCTCAAGACTTAGGTGAACTATGAGCCCTTCTGGTGCAGCCAGCTGTGAAGGTTATCATTCACTCCATGCAGCCTCCCAGCTGCCCACCCAAGCAGCACTTCCACTCTGTTTTGCAGCTCAGCAGCAGTATGCAACTGTTCTGGGCCAGGTGCCTGGCCTTTGGACCTCAGTCCAGAGAGCTCCCTTAGAACGGAAGATTACATGGATTTCCTCCTTCCTATGTTCATTGCAATAATTGAGGCCCCTTTATTTGCTGAGAAAGAACTACACCCAATTTATGTCATGCCATAATGTGTACTCCAATATGTTGCATGGATCCATTCCATTTAGGTAATAGCAGCACCAGTAACGGTGGGGAGGAGGGAGGCAGGAGAGTGTCAGGCTCCGTCCTAGTTTGGGCTGTGCTAACAGCATTGATCCTAATGAATGCCAGGCAGAGGTGTGTCCCCCTGAGCCGCTCTTTGTGGCTGGAGCAGTTCAGGGCTGGTTAATACACACTTAAGTGTTACCTGAAAAAGATAGTCAGTGAGAGACAGCTGACACGGTACAGTATAATTTATGCCTTTAAGATAGGATCCTCCATGGGCATTATAACAGCACACTTGGAAAGGACTCAGCTACATGCTGGAGAAGAAAGGAAGGCTTTAAGTAAAGATTTAAAGAAGGGGAAGGAGCATCTACAAAGAAGGGGAACACACGCCCTCCAGCTGTGGAAGAAGGCAGAAGGGAGACTGAGATAAAAGAGGAGCTTTGATCTTAGTCGATCCATCGGGCTTCGATCAGCTGTGTCCTGCTGCACCAGGGCTGGCCGAGGGCTGATGTGTTACTGCCTCAGAGCTGAGAGCTGGCTGTCACGAAAGGCACGTTTATTGGTTCCCTGGCCTTTCCCCGGGCCGGGCTCCCTCTGCTCAGCCGGGTGCTGCTCTGCCCTGAGACACCCCAAAGGGCCCTGCTGAAGCTCACCAGCTGGTTTCTGAAGGAGCCTCTCCCACCAGCTGCAGAAGCTGAGTAAAAGCATAAAAGCAGTAGTTCTCCAGAGCCAGAAACTCAGACCAGGGTAGCCAGGCTTCCTTATTGCTGCTTTGCAAATATTAAAATCCTCTCACTTTTCCATCTATATGCTGCTGCTGAATCCCCAAGAGGTCAAGGGCACAGGAAAGGCGAGACTTGCCCTGAATCCCAGAGCTCCAGCTGCCAGAGCTTTAGGAAACAGACGAGTTCAGAAGGAGTGATGAAATGGTGGGTTTGGGCATTGTGCAAACAATGCAAAAATCTCAAACATATATTCAAATGGCATGCCCAGTGTAATATAAAACTGCCTTAAGCTAGTATTCCTACTTTGACTGCTTATGATGATCTTAGGGCAAAATTTAATAACTGACACTGAAGGGAGAATGCCAGACCTCCCATTATCATGACCTCTGGGGCCCAAAGATGCTGACAGTACAGGCACCTCCATGTTGGACTGGAAAGTCTCCTGTGTTTTAATGAAATGGGAGCCCCAGTCTGAGCAGTGGAAGTATACAGCTGCTTTGAAGAACCCATGAGTTTCAAGGCCAGTGGAGAACCCACAAGTCAGGCATCAGATGCACATCCAGGAGAGTGAGTAACTGAAGGTGTTTTGCAATTGCTTTTCAATATTTTTTTTGACATCCAGTGAGGCAGGGCCTGTCCACCCCAGTGACATCATGCGCAGATGACACCAAACTTGCAAATGCAGTTCAGTGCCTTGGTTATCATGTTCACAGAAGAATAGGGAACTGAATGATGCATGAGAACCTGCCTCAGGAAGAGAGGTTCTTGCACCTGCAGAGACACCCTCACCCTCACTCTAATCAAGACATGGTCACGATGCTCCTATGACACCTTCTTATCTGTATTTGCCATTTAGCACACACCAGGAAAAGAGGAAAGAAACTCTGTTGTGTCCAGCTTGATAGTCCTGGCTCGCCCCAGGTACACCAGGACAGGCAGTTTGCTGGGTACCAGTGCTCTCTGCAGTCCTGCTGCTCCTCTCTTCTTCCCACCTGGCACAAAGTGGCTGCTTGGTGTTGCTGCCAGAGCAGCCCAGCTACACTTATAAATTCTCTTTGCAGTTTCATTCATTTCAAAGCTCCCTGTTACCAGCTCCAGCCCTTAATCTCACACTCCATAAATCAATCTGTGAGGGAGCTGGGGTGCAGAGGAAAGCAGCTCCTTATGCCCATGGCTCACCCTGGCTGGGCAGAGCTGGGCAGCTCATGCCAAGGGATGTGGGGCTGGGGGTGGGGAGGGGGCAGAGGGGATCTCTGTCCCCTGCCACAACATACTCCTTGTGCAAGAGAAGAGGAGCTGGTGGGGCACAGGGAAGAAAGCAGGAACACATTACTGGAGAGCAGGCATGGGTCACTCCCATGCCCAGAGTTAGCCTTGAGTTGATTTGTGGAGACTAATTAACCTCAGACTTGCAGTATTAATATTTGGAGGGTTCTTAATCATTTTTCCTATAAACTCCATCTCACCCAAGGAGAGCAGGCAGTGGGTGTTGCTCCAGTTGGTGAGCAAAGCTGAGCGTGCCAGAATCTTTTCAGCCTAAAGAGCCAACCCTTAGAGTCTGACATTCTCTGTGGTGATAGATTTGCTCCAAAGGAAAATGCCCCTTCAGCGACCATTAAGCAGACACATTATTTAGATTTGTGCTGAGGTGTTTTTATGTCTCATCTGAGGCTTTCAGTGCAAGGAGGCTGGTGGACTTGGTGCAGTTCCCAGCAAGGAAAGGAAGAGCAATTATCTGTGGTAATAAACTGGGGCGCTTACGCAGAGGTGAGATGGCCCAGTTCAAACCACCACAGGCCAGTGGAGACTTAAACATTCTCCTTCCAGCAGGCAGGTGAGCAGGGCAGAAATCATACACCGCATGTCGTCTCTGTGTGCTGTGTGCCTTGCATGATAATATAGTGAGCTGCAATTTATCAACAAAATTTAGGACTAGGAATGTTGTTCATCTGGTGACTGTATGAATCTTTTTTTTTTTTTTCTGGAATCCCAGTGTTTGCATTTTTTGAGGTCTTTCTCTCCTGAATGCCATGTTGGGAGTAGAGATTAATGAATTTTCATTTCATGCAACTTTTCTATGGTGGAAATGCAAGTTTGTCAGCTCTGAAGTATTTTGCAAAATTATGGTGATTTTGCCCAGTTCTGTTTATTGGAAAAAACAAACATATGAAAACATTCAAAATGGCCAGTTTTGACATGTTCAGAATGAAATGTTTTGATTTTTTGGGTTTGAAACATTCTTCAGTTTCAAAATTCCCTTTCATTAAATTTCGAAAAATCCAAAAGCTTGACTGAAGCACGATATTCTGATACTGTCAAATGAAATGTTGACTCAAAACCCCTTAAAAATCAGTTTGACAATAATTTGGAAAACCTTTATCTTCATTCCAAGCTTGAATAACATTTAAAACAAACAAACAAATGCACAGTTTGCAAATGAACTAAAAGGAATCTCTTTTCCACCCAGCTTTCATTGTAAAAAAACATTTCATTTTCTAGGTTTTTAAAAAGGCTGAAAAACCCTTCCAAATTCAAGGAACAATCTGGCCTTGCAGAGGGAGGTGGCTGTATCCTACAAAGTAAAAGCTTTGAAAAGGACATCGTGGATAATGAACAAACCAGAAGCTCCCACTGTGATGCTGTGGCTGCCAGGCCTGAAACAGTTCTTGGCTCTATTACCAGGGAAATACCAGTTTGCAGCAGGGACATGGCATTACCTTTGGACATGACTTACTGAGCAATTGATGATCTCCCTGTCTATGCCAGAGGTCCTTATTTTAAGACTGCTGACAAATCTGGAAGTTATCAAAAAATAACTCAAGGGGTGGTCTGAGGTGTTGGAATCCCGTTGTACAATGAGAAAGGAAGGAAGTGCAAGGTATTAACATCACCGGTAAATCCAAGACAACATTAATAACGGACTCATCTGAGTTTAGAAGTGTCTTTGGGAGAAGGAGATACCAAAAGCCAACTGGCTAGCAAAGACAAAGACAAAATATCAGCTAGCAGCTGGAGGCTAAGGCTAGACAAACTGGGAGCGGGAGCTGAACGCCAGTGTTAAACAGTCAGCAAGATAAACCCCTCAAATGGCTTGCTCTGCGTGGTGCATTCTCCATCACTCAAAGCTGTTCATTCACCTGGATATCTTTCTGCAAGATCTGCTGTGACTGACCAGAAACCCTGGGTTTGATAGGGGTGAAGTTCTCCCTCCTGGCCAGAAAATCAGGCCACATGGTCTTTGTGGTTCTTCTTGGCCTAATCTTTGAAAAGAAAAGACCAGAAAGGCTGCATTCCCAGCAGACAGGCATACTACATAACCTGTGGCATAGAAGGTCTCTTCCATGGTAGTCCAGCTTCCCAGCAATGTCAGATGGGAATCCCAAAGAAAAGCAAGCACAATGCTATTTCTGGTTCATTCCCAGTCCCCATGTGACTATTTCAGTCAAATCCTTCTTTCTAGAGGTATCAGTGTGCTTCCATCCATCATGCATGATCCCAGGCTCCAATCAACCTGTCTCCAGCACAGCCTCACACACGGGCTGCAATGACAAGGTAAAAGATACCCAGGCCACCTGAGATACCCTCCTCCTTGCACCAGCTCTGTTTCACCAGCATGTGACTGAGCAGTCACTTGGTCACACAGGCTCTGTGAGCTGGGTCCTAACTGGTCTTCCAGCCAGGCCTTTTGTATGCACGGTTAAGGCAGTGAAAGAGGGAGAAGAGGTGGAAGAAAGGGGGAATTGCTCTGGAGAGGTGAGGCAGGTATACAGGATGAGGGATAAGGGAGATCCTTAGGGCGGTGTTCCCACAGCATCGTCACCAGGGAGGTCTGGGGTGGCCCAGTGTCTGGCCCTGCTCGCCTCTCTCTTTGATGGTACTGGCACCATTGGCACACTCCAGCAGCAACTATTGCCTTGAGCTGTGAATACATCATTTTGCTACGTGGTGTCTTGCTCCATAGCCTTTGTGTGCCCACTCAAGAGCTGACTAGTTCACTGCCAGCAGATGTATGTGACAAGGCTGGTTTAATCCAGATGGAAGCAAATCTGTTCTTCTGCACCCGCTGAGCCTGCCCAGTGGTAGCTGGGAGGCACGCTTCTCCTGCTGCAGTGATATAAGTGAATAGCATCCCTCAGGCTTGTGCTGGACATCATGGCACCAGCCTGCAGCAGCACCACAGGATCTCTCATTTCTGCCACTCTCAGAACTCATGTCTACAAACTCCAGGACAAACCTCCTTTCTGGGACTGCAGTCTGGATGCCCCTGGAGCAGAATCAGGGTGTTGATCTTCGTGCCCTGTGTCTCCAACTGATTCCCTGCTTTGGTATCAGTGGCTTTGGAGGAAACTGAAGCCCAAACCTTAAGCCCTTCAGCTTCTTCCTTGCCCACAGCATCTCTGAGCCAAAGCAGAGGGAAGAGTAGAGTAGTCCTTTCATATTTACGCCACAACAGTCAGCAGGCAGGATGCTGCTGCCTGCCCCCTCCCCTACTTGCTCCTCAGAGCCTCAAGGGGGCAGAAGTAAATCTGCCACTGATCCAACAAGTCAAAAAGGAGGTTTTGGAGACATATTCTGCTCTCTCCTGCCTCATCTATCCTGCAGTTGCTTTGATTCCAGCAGGATTTTCCTGCTTGCCTTCCTACATTTTGCAAGAGYCAAGTACTTTCTTACATATGTAGTAGGTATTGAGTAGCTTGGAGAGAGTGAAGTTTTCTGGACACCCATGATATATGCAGCTCTAGCCCCTCTGCAGAGCTGTGCCACAAGGCCATCTTATTGTCCTGATTGAGCCCTGCCCCATGTCTGTCCAGGTCCCATCCCATCACCTGTATGTGACTGACGCGCTGTGATGGCCCCACAGACTGTGGTACCAAGGCAAGCACTGAGTGCAGTGCAGGAAGGAGGTGAGACAGCATCCTTGTCACAGGGGACAGTATGGTCCAAGTAAAGTGCTGGGTGCCTGTGTTCTGCTCCTGCCTATGTCTGAGTCAGTCTGAGGTAGTGGGAAAGGCAGTCTGGGCCAGTTTCACATCTTTCAGGTTAGCCAGGAACTGAAGACACTGAATTATCTTGGTAGTAAAGACAAAGGCCAATTGTGAAGAGCTGCAGAAAGACTTCATAATATCAGGTGACTGGGTGAAAAAATGACAGATAAAATTCAGTGTAGATAAATGGAAACTAATGTACATAGAAAAATACAATCTAACTTTATGAATTAAATAATGGGCTGTGAGCTTCCTGTCACTGCTGAAGAACAAGATCTTGGTGTTATAATACATGCATCTTTGAAAATGTCATCTCTGTGCTCGGCAGTGTTTAGAAAAAGCAAATCAAATGCTAGGAACTGTTAGGAAATGAATAAAGACCAGAASTACAAAGACCAGAAGCTGCCAGTATACACCTGTGTAAAACCAGAATGGGCTCTGTCTTCAAGCCTGGCCACAGTTCTGGCCCCATTTCAAGAGGGATATGAATGGAGGTATGATTAGAGTTGACAAAATAGTGGATGGCTGAGAGAGGGTGGGCTGACGTTGGCTCTTCACTCCTTTTCCAACAAAAGGACAAGGTTACTTACCACAGAGTGACAGATACTATGATCATGTTAAAAAGAAGGTGACAGTTCACACAACACATAATGAAAATGTGGAACTCCACAGACACATTCACAAGAGGAAAATTCATCAAGGGCCATTAGATTCAAAGTCACCTTCAGTTTAGGAGCCTTCAAGGTTGGACATCAGGACAGGACCCCTATTAAAATAGGGAGGGAGATTCAAAGCAGTGCCCTCACAAAGAGAAAAGTTGCAATGGGACCTTAAGCCATAGTATTAGACAGCAGAGAGTCCCCATGCACAAGCCCAGTTAAGACTCTTCAGCCTTCAGGAAATGCTTCAATGGTATCATCTCAGCTCTGAGACACAAAGCCAGAGAAAACAGGTGCCATGGCTCTACTGCTCACAGAACAGCTCCTTTCAGGCTGTCTTCATTAGGAAGCAATTGGCAAAATGTGAAAAAATGATGAGGCCAGGGAGGGCAGGGGAATGGATGGGGAAGGTGGCAGAAAGGATTGGAGGCTGTGGTGGAAGAAAAAGGATGGAGTGAGCAGCCATTTGGTGCAGGGCAGAACCAGGGCACTCTGGCCCCAGCCCTTGGGGCAGCCTGGAGGTCATGCAGGCTGTCTGGGGCAGGACCTCCAAAGTCCCTGACTCAGAAAAGGCCCTGCTTTTATCCTTTATTGCTTGTACTCTTATCTTTTGCCCATCTCTGTTTAGTCTAATGGTTGTGTATTTGCAAAAGAATGGAGACGTTTCTTAAAATGAAAATCTGGGGGATGTTTTTGCAGGCTGTTTTAGGATGTTCTAGGCTGGCAGCATCCCTGGCCCCAGGCTGGTAAGCTCAGGATACCCACACCCCTCAGTGCCATAGGAACTTCCTTAGGGAGGAATGGAGTCTGGCAGTGATTTGTGAATCAGTGCTTTTTTCTTTCTTCCCTTTTTTGGAAGGTCTGCAGTGGGTTTAGCTACAGGTCACAGTGCTTCCCCACCCTCCCCACATGCTGCAGTCTGAGGTCAGGCTCTGCGCAGCAGCAGCGCTGCCAACAGGATATTCCCACGGCCTGGGGCAGCCTTCACTGCCTGAAGGCAGGCACAGAGACTGGCTCATTGCTCATGAAAGACTGTGGTCCTTGAGGCTCCTGTGCCTCCAGGGTGCTCAGCAATCTCTGTGGCTTGCAATAACCAGCGGAGTGTCAGCTCCATGCTTTCTGTTTGCCCATGGCTCCCTTAGCCACACAGCTCCGGCCCTTGCCCAGGAGGGACTCCAAGTGAAAACACCTCTTAGGGTGTTTTTTTTTTAAAGGTTTTCTTTCCAGTAACATGTCTTTATTCCAAAGTACTTAAACACCCTGCTTTCGAAATCCTTATTACCCTGACTCAGAGACTCGGCTTTAAGTAGTGCTTTGAATTAAGGTTCTCAAATATGCATTCAATTTCAGTTTAAAAGGGGTAGTTAATGTATGTTACATAAATAGCTATTATTAAATACGTTCACAGAAGATTAACAACTGCTGTGCGTAATGGATACGTGTCTAACTACTATGATATATACTGAATTTCCCTATTATATAGCTGCTGGATGTGTGTCTGTTAGAACAGAGCAAAAATTCACAGTGAATAATTTAGTAGATGAATTTAGCCTCTCTTTCTCTCTGTGAAACTGCATGGCATCCTCCAATGTATTCATCATTCCAGTCTGATTCTGCACGTTTCTCCTGCACGGGCTCAGCTGAGCTCTCTGGGACGCAGGTGGCTCGCATGGATAGTCCTGAGGGACAGAATGAGGGTTGCAGCCTGCCCACTGCATACAGTCCCCATGTCCCAGCCTCAGGGACACTGTGGACCGCACCCTTTACAAGACCAAAATTGGATAGTAGAAGCCGTGCCTCCCTGAAGCACTGACTACCCTCACTACTGCTCTGGAGGCCGCTCCTGAGCAGCTGTAAAAGCCATTGCAAGCTGCCATCAGTTGTTTTTTTATCTGATTATGCTCTCAGAGCTGTGCAGCCAGGGCAAACTTCCTATCCGACTCTCTGATTCTTAAAGACATTTGCCTCCTAGCTGCTGGCCCCACTTTTCTATTTTTGCATCTAGACAAGCTGTTTGGCAGGACATTTGCTTGGGCAAAAATGAATGCTGTGGGATGCAAAGTCCATGCTAGTGAGCACAGGGCTGCACATAGGGAATTGCATTCCTAAGGTATGTCTACATGGAAAAGATGATGGGTGTGAAGATTAATACTGGAATACAAGTCTAGGGAGGTGCTCTTGAGYTAAGGTGTGGATACCAAAAGGTGCAGGGATACCTCTAAGTGGTTCACTGTGTTCACACACATCTACCCCTCTTGCTGCTGATGCCAGCAGAGCTCCTCTCYTGCAAGCAGGGAAGTGATACCTGCCAAAGACCCCTCAGCACACCCTGGTGAGCCAGCTTCTTTCTCCAGCATCAAATGCTGCTTACAAACGAGCAACATTATCCACACTGGCCATAAACACAACTGACAAAGTCGCAGGCAGAGAGACAAGAAGACTGTGATGCTCAGCTGACCCACACACCTTGTTCATTTTGCACAGTGTCCCCAGCACTCAAGACAGGAAAAAAAAACCAACAAAAAAAACGTTGAATGAGGCTCCTCTACCCTGGACAGACTCAGATTCATCAGATCTGCAGCAGACTGGCCAGGGTGAGGGATCAGCATTGACTCAGAGACAACGCACTCTTCCCTCCTGTTAAAGCAACTGCAGACAGCCAGGTCTGTCTGCTAAGCTCCCTATAGACAGCAGCAGGTGCTGCAGGGCCCTTGTGGGCTGATTTAGTAGAGGAATCAGCTCCTTTTCTTGTTCAGTGCATCCTCATATTATTGCTCCCTCTTGATGCTGTGTAATTTCTCCCTTTCTTGCACTTCTCAGCTAGCTTAGTCTCATCTAAAGCTCATCAAAGGGTGGGGGGTGGGAATTGGGGGGGTAGGTGGGTTGGGAGGTTGTCTGATGTTTTCTAAAAGCTTCTCACAGAGATGCCACAGCTCCTTACTGGGAACATAATGTGCCCACCAGATCTGTGTTGTTCCTTCTTAGCAGCATAGGGGAAATAAAGTACCCTTCCCCAGCCCAGTTCCCAAAATAAAATGAAAACTAAAGAAAGGATTTAGGATGAAAATAACTAGCTGAGGCATGTCCTCTGTGCTGGGAAGATCAAGTGCTAATGATGGTTCTGGCACGTTGGTGACAGTTTTGTCTGTTGTATGTATATATATTTTAACTGTGAGACCACATGGGAGGCTCTTTATGCAGTCGAAGTGCCTTTGACAGCCGCTGAGAACACATTGGCTCCTTTCTGCTGGCAAAAGACTCATCCCATTAAAGGCTGTCGATAAAGGGAAGGGAAATGACAAGGGTGCTTGGGAGGGAGCGAGGCAGCAGGAGGAGACAGGAGCTGCCACCACCAATGTCATTATCAAGAATGAGAAGGAGCTTTTGCATAAATGCACCATGTGTTTTCATTAGCGGTGGCGGGGAATGTGCTGTTCTGAAGAGAGCATTTATACCATTGAAGGGAAAACAGATACCCTGCGACTGTCACATGAGCACCCATGGCTCTGACTGCTTCGGCGTGTGAGCGTCCTCCAGCCCCTGCCTTATTCCGCCTGCCAGCCCAGCACTAACTCCAAGCCAGAGAGCCCTGCATCCCTGTGTGCATCAACAAGTCAGGAGTGGGGCTGCGTGTGCCTCCAGAGCAAGTGTGTCTGCACAGGTAGAGATGAATACTTGTGTGTGCAGGTGTGTGTGTGTGTGCACATGTGTATATGAGAGTGCCAGTGTGTGTACGGGTGCAGCAGGCCAGTTTCCAGCTGCTGTGTATTGCCATTACTACCATGATAATAAAATCTTAAATAAACATTAAAACATTATTGTACATGTTGGTTAGAAAAAATGTCAATATGCTCTGGTGGGGCTCAGGTTATCCCAGTCATCCACTCTCTGGCACAGCTGGGTCCTGGTACCATGGCGAGGAGATGTTTTCCTGAGTAGAAAGTACARTACAAGTTACTAAGTTTTTTCTGCAGGGCCAACTCAACAACAGGAGACAGTGAAAGACTGGGGCTTTCTTGAGTTGTAGCAGGGATTGCTACCCAGCAATCACATACCCTGGAGGGATACATGATGTAGCCTAGGGCATGACAAGCAAGGCCGAGGCATAAGCAGAGCAATGAGGAGACCTATCTATTCAGAAGAACTTCATCTTCTTGGAGGCTAACTTGTGAGAAGATACCTGATCCCAGATAAGAGGAGATGAGAACCTCATTATCTCTGTCTTTTCTGAGTGCACATTGTGCCCCTTTGCTTGTCTTGACTTAAAAGAGCTTTGCTTATACCCCAGACTTGCCCATGCTATGTCTGTGCTAGCAACCCAGGGGTGAACATGCATTTTGCCAGGATTTGGGGCAGTGGTGCAAGTCAGTCATATTTGTTTTATTTTGGGTTTAAACCCTTTTGCAGATTTCACCACCCAACAAAAGGGTTGCATTATTCTTACTAGAAACATTTAATGGTCACATTCATAACCTGATCATCCCAGACTCAACCCCTGCTCTGAAGAGCAGGTATATTCAGAGTTGCTGAGTCTCACCCATTCACTATCAGAGCTCCTGCTTCATCTGCTTCTGTTGCACTTCCCAAAAACTTGCCAAAGCCAAGGCAAGCTCTTGTGTCAGGGAGTCTGCAAACCCAGGACAATGGTCTGAGATGGCAGAACAGGATGGAGAACTGGTGCTGAGGAATTGTTAGGGAGTCAGTTAAGAATTTGGGATATTACACGAATGGGGCAGCATCCTCTCCTGCCCAACCATGACCAAACTTAAGCCCTTTGTTGACTGATGAATCAACATTGGAGCATCCTGATTCCTGGCCTGAGCATACTGCCAGGCAGGTATCCTGATCTCTATGTGGCATCTGCAAGGGGTTGGTCTTTCTTTGTAAATGTAGTGAGGTCACTGAGGTGGGAGCATCACTCTGTCCGAGTCCTACAACACCTTTGCTTCTGAGCAATGGTGTCTCCATGGCTCTGTGCACTCCTGAAAGACAATCTGGCCCAAAGGTGGGAGCAGATGTTTGTCCATACACTCCCCTCATCCTGCAGCAGTGCAGACTGGAGACTTTGGAAGGGAAAAATTAGCAGTGTATGGGGACATTAAAAATCCCCAGCTCCTCATGTCCCAAGGGCTCAAGGAGGCCCAGACTTGCTTTTTTTCTCTGCATACCTTTCCTTAACAATGGAAGTGGGAAGTGAAAGTGGGAAGTTCTGGCATCAGAATGACCCCTGGACAGCAGCCTAAGATGACAAAACCCCAGCAAGCTCCAGGAGTGAGAAAAGAATTCAAATCTCCCTGCCTTTGTTATGTGTCCTCCTGGACGGGGGGACCTGGTTCCTCGAGCCCAATTCTAAGATTAGTTGCACTGATGTAAATTTGTGATAACTTCACCACAATCAGAGACAGTGAAATTTTATCCCTGTTCCCACTGAAATTGATACCCAGCTGGGCAGGCTGTCCATACAACACTACATGAGTCTGACACCTTCTGTAATGCTGTTCTGTAGCATGAGGTTGCAACATGCTGCCAAGCCCACCTCCCTCCCAATACAAAACCAAAGTCAGCCTCAAAATCAAAAGCATTTGGACCGCTGCCACCAAATTCTTTTGCACACTCCCAAGGCTCCCTAAGAACAGGGCTTAAAAGCCAGTTACTCCTACAATGATCCAGTTATCCATACCCTGGAATTGGTCCCACATCACCTGATTTTTTTCTTTTTGATTAAGTCTTGGTACATGAGCATGAGGCTCTGACCACAGCTGGTTGTTAGTGGGAATTCAGTGAAACTCCTAATGACAGTAGGAGATAGCTGCATTCAAGGTGTGGAGGCCCATATGAGATCTCCTAATATCTCATCCTGCACTGAGCTTCATCATGACAGGACCCCAGAGGCACACAGAGCATGAGTGACTGTCTCAGCAACAGAGCGGATACAGGTCAGGGCCATGTGAAGAACTGCAGCATCCAGACCTCTGGACCTTGTTCCTGAGCCAGACTTCATCAAGCTGTGAAGGCTTTCATCACTAGACACTGATGGAATGAGTTAATCATAAAACTTTGCTAACATGCTGGCTAACATGGACTAACACCTTCAGACATGGCGATACATGTGCAGCTTGTCTTCAGCAGATTAGCACCCAAGGGTCCTGAAAACTCTTAAACGACTTGTATGATCCTCATTGTACCAGTCGTATAACACCCGCAGCAAAGTTACACTGAGCTGGGAAAGCCCATCTGAGTAAGATCCCTGGTGCCGTTGGCCAGGTGTGAGACTCATGGCCAGCTGAATTAACACCAGTGGCAGCAATATCAAGATTCACATTGTGCTGCTTGTCCCATCAAATCTCTCCCTGTGGTTTGTGGCTCCCATGCCCTTGCAAGGGACCCATATGAAGCAGCGTATGTGAGAACCGTTAGGGCACGTGGCTCACGGGAGAGAGCAGTGCGGAGGGAATTGTGCTGGGGTGTGGGGGCTCTTACAGCAGGAGGGTTGAAGCTGGGGGCTCTCCCAGGCCTCCTCCAGCAGTTTGTGCCAAGGCCTCTGCTCCAGGGTACAGTATGCCAAGAACAGGCCCCGGAATGCTGCTGCAGTAAGACTGACAGAGACACCCCTATCCCACCTGCAGCCCCCAAAGCCCCGTTGCCTTGTCCAAAAGGGGTGTGGGAGGTGAAAATGGCACTGATCCCCTACCACTACACCCCCCAGCAGTGTAGAGCTGCAGTGTGCGGGCACCACAGGGGAGCTAGAAGGCATTACACRTAGGGAGGTGAGGGACAGTGCATGCCACAGGGCACAGAGAAGATAAACTCAGTCCCAGATTTGCAATGCTCAGCACTCAGCCCACAACAGTGCCACACTGCTGCGAGGAGCAAGTAGGGCATTGCACAATCCTGCACACCAAGCAGAAATACCCCAAAGTCCCTGGGGTACCCAGAGCCTGCCCTTCTGCTGCCCGTGGCCTGCCGGGTGACCGGGAGAAGCCACCTTTTTGACGCTCTATCTCAGTGTTCCCCCATGTAAAAAGAGAGTAAGAACAATTGCTGTGTTCTGTTAATTAGCAGTGGTGTTCCCTCTCCTCCCCTAGATGCAGCTCACAATTCCACCTTCTGGAAGCAGTGGGGCTGCATAGGGGCAGGAAGATCTCTAGGACTTCAGGGCCAACTTCCCAAGAGAGACGCACCAGCTTTGCCATGTGCTTTTCAACAGCAGCACCAATTTACACCTCCTGTGGATGTGGCTTCCTAATGTCTGAGATACCTTGGAAACTGTGGGTTTCCTCCCCCAAACCTTTGTCACATCCCCTCCTCCACACCGATCAGCTGCAATTTCTAAAGCGAGCCAGCTGATTAGAGAACACAAATGAATTCTTTCATTAGGAGAAGCATTGTTACAATTAGGGCAGAAATTTGGGCCTGATGCCTTTTAAAAAAGAAGAGAGAAAAGCCACACGTTTGATATTGTTTTAAAGTCTGTTTTTTTTGTTGCTTTTTTTAAGTATATATGTATGCATATATATATATTTGTATATTTTCTGGCCATGCAGTGCAACTGCAGTTTGTTAACATAAATAAAAATCATCATTATCATAATTCATTGCAAAAAAATGTGAGAGGTCACTGAGATATTTTGGGAGACGTTGGTGAATCAAAACAAATTGCATTTTCAGCAGCTGGCATTTCCAGCTCCTGCACAGTACCAAGTGATAGGCTGGAAGAAGAAATAAATAAAGAAGAAGAAAGATAAATCGAGAGAACCAGATAGACGGGTTTATGTAGCATTTTCATGTATCATTGTTGGGTGACATTGTGTGAGTTATCTCTGTAATTACAGCCCTCCCCACTCCTCAGCAGCTTGCTCCCAGGACCTGCAGAGAGCACCTGCCAGGAGATGCTTGTTCCTGCTGGAGAGGAAGGGAGAGGGCAGCAATCTCACACTGGGCCGGAGGCTTCCAGCACACACGCTGGTATTGAGTTGGTTGACTGGAGTCGACTCTTCCCTGGCCCTCAGCAATGCGGAAGGATCACAGCAGCTTCCAGCCATCAGATCTGGTTCTCTTCTGCATGTCCAAGGGTGTGTACCTATCTATATGGAGGGTGAAACACAGGGATAAAGTCTTCAGATGATGGATTTCCTTGAAGCAGGTGCATTCCTGGCTTTGTGTTCCCGTGTCATGGGCAGAGCTCATTGACAGGCTGCAGATAAAGATGAAGAACTTCCCCAAACCATGGGATTCAGAGCAGAGAGACTTTGAAAAGATGGGATTTCCATGGCAGGGAGGCATCTGGAGGGAGCATTACAAATGGGCAAAACCCCACTACAGTCCACCAGTTTATTATGCCCATTATATCTCTAAAATAGGCACCAAAGGTACGTTGCAGAACTCGAAGTTCGCTGTAGACTAGCTAATGCATTCTCAATTAATATACCAAGTAAAAATTAATGAACAGCATTTCTGAGTGCTGCTCTGCATTATAAATGAGCAGAGTTGCTGTTGATGAACAGTAGCCAAAAGACTGAGGCTCTGAGGGGCTGGAATGCTGGACTGGGACTCAGAAGAGTGAATTTCCATTCCTGTTTACTCCACTGGACACCCTTGMGCAAAGACTGCAGATCACTGCACCCTGCAGATCTGGACAAGCCCCATTAAGCATCACTTGTGACAGCTGGCGCAAGCTACCAAATCCCAGCTGACATCCCAGCTGGGAGGTGGTGGGGTCTGGGCTGGAATCTACACCACACAGATAGGGCAACACAGGTGGGTTGACACAACAAATACCAGCCTGAATTAGGAGCCTTTTCCCATACCTCTGGCATTCCAGGAGCTACAGAATTATAGCTCTCCTCACAGTCTGGAGCAAACCCTAAGCTTGGATCAGAATAACAAGAACTAACCTCTAAACTTGTTTTAGGATAAACTAGGATAAACTAGAGGTTTATCCTGAAATACCTGTGAATTTATAGGAGGAACTACTCAAATAGAGATGTGTTTTTTAAGACAGAAAATCTTGCTTTGTCAGTACGTATTGACGCAACCAGCACATGCTATGAAGATGACTTCTCCCATGGCCAAGGGCAGATTTGGTGGCCAAGCAATACAGGCAGGAGTTTGCAAGAAAGCAACTGCATGTTGCCTCAACTTTTTATAACTGAGGGGGAAATCATGGCTTTGAAAACAAAAAGGTCTGCTGCAGTCATAGTCTCCTGTCCCTCTGAATGTCTGCTCTTCCCTTTTGAGAGGACAGAGGCTGGGTCTTCATCCAAAAACTGTTTCTCTCTACACGACCTATAAATTGCTTTCTCTTAAAGCTTTTGAATATGAGTTCCTCCCTCTTCCCTCCCCCTCTCCCCCTTCCTTTTGGGACATCTCCAGAGCTAGGCTGTTGCTGAAAGCTTTTCTCACTGTAAAAGTTGGTGGGGCTGCTGCTGCTGAACTGGCTTGTTTCAATGTTTTATTGGCTGAGCTGTACTAAGGACACACAATAATTCCTGACTTTTCCTGCTACCAGACGGCATATTGTTGCTTATGGAGACATCAGCACTGGGAGCCTCGGGATGTTCTGAGTGGTGGGACTTACTGAATCCTGCTGAATCTGTCTCGTCCATATGTGGAAGAAATAGCCCTGAACCTTCTGCACTTCACAAGGTTTTAACTTTCTGAGGGCTTATCTCAATGTCCAGGAAACATGGCAAAAGTGATAACCCCACAAACTGTCTTTAACAGAAGTTTTGCAGTGCTTTCCATGCCCTGATTTTAATTTAGTCTATGTGGGGGACAAGAAGAAATGTTTTCCTTTCCTCTCCTCTTGGCTCTTGGCACTGTAATCTGGTTAAATGCAACATGAATGATTCCTGAGGAAAAGGCACTTGCAGAGATGCAGACTCAGAGCACCTTCCCCACTCCTTCACGGGGCAGGGCAATATGGGCAGGACAGTTCAATGCAGACAGACTCCAGCAGCTTGGACAATCAATAACTTTGTCACACTCCTGTAAATAGGTGAAGGGAAATGCCCAGAAATTAGGAGGAAGAAAAGAGGGGTGACACAGCAACTGGCTTTGGAGCTAAGAGTAACCTTCACTGCTCCAAGCTAAGCAGCTCTTTGTTCTGTGATCCAGAATAACATCTGTCTTGTCTCCAGCTGTGCACCTCACAGCTTAGTACGTCACTGCCTCTAGCACCCTGGGATCTCCTCACATAGAGCTTTCTGGGGGCCAAGATCCAACAAAGAGAGAAGAGATGAGCTTCTCTCCTGCTGCTCAGCTCTGCAAAGCTAATGGGATGTTTTTGCTGGACAGCTAGACTAGTCTGAACTGCTGGGACATTCTCAGGATTTCTGTGGGGCTGGAGAGGGACAAGATTAATTCCCTGAGAAGGTGTTGGTTACAATTATTTTGCCAGGCCATGAAGCCAAACAGGGACTCTGCTTGGCATGAGGCTTTGGAGAAACCTCCCATAGCTCAGCATCCACCTACTTCCCAGGCAAGTCCAGAGAAGCCTTCCTGGCTCTAAGCAAACATCCAAACCTCTGAACCTTGGCTGGTCCCACAGAATTAATGTTGCATAAACTCATAATAAGATATGGTGTCACATTCTCGGTCCTGTTTTTTTGTCTCATGCTGGTGAGGCAGCCAGTGCAGATTATCGGACATGTGCGTCTTTGCTCCTTGCCCTCTGCCCTATTTCCCTTTTTTTGGARGTGAAATGCCTCCTTCTCTGCACTGCAGTACTGCTCTGCCCATCTGACCAGCCTGCAAGCCAGGAGTCACCACAGCTGCTTCTAAGGACAGGAAGGCAGAAAGTGATGCTCCCAACTCCTGCTGGCTGTCACTCTGTGAAGGCTGGAGCCAGCAGCCATTCAGAAAGAGAGCAGTGCCATTGCATTCAGCAGCCAGAGGGTCAAATCCTTCCAGGAAATTGTAATCGCTTCCAATGAGCAGAAAAGCAATTTAGATGAGAGCTTTGTGGCTAGAGATTATAGAGCCCAGAGGCCATGTGTGTTCAACAGCTCTCCCCAACCTGGAATGGAGCAAGGAAGCTGGCAGCTCCCACCCGTCCTGCTGCTTGCCTGGAGCTGCTCCATGCCAAGAGTAGAATGCGGACTGTTGACTTGGCTAAGCCAGGCTGTGCAGAGATCTGCTGTCCCTCAACTACTGGTCCTCAGTATGTCAGAACTGCCTGGCTCCTGGCCATCAGCTGGGGCTGGAGACAAAAGGGGAGAGACCTGGATCTGTGCAGCCCCAAAATGAGCAGATAAGCTTTCAAACAAAATGTTCAGATAGAGACACCTTCACATCACCTTTGTGTTGTCTGCCTCTGAAAGACCATTGCCCAAGAGACAAGTTACAACCAGAGAGGCTGTTGTCCCACTTTGCACCAGCCGTTTACAGACAAAATTTGCACAAAAGCCAAAAGGCCAGATGCAAAGAGGGGTATCTTACACCTGACAATTGCCAGGACCCAATATTTTGGGACTGGGGGCTTCAGACAACTTTCTCATGGTTTCATGTGTTGAAGTGGGGAACTAACTTCTGATGTCCAAAACCATGGACCAATCAAGGGGTTTACGACTGCACATCTCCTGCCTCCTTATGTGCAATTGTACCTTGTGTGCAATGGAAGTAGGTGTTCTCCTTTTGTTCAGCAAAGCAGGTACAGTTCTGTTCAGGATGTGGTCAACAGCCAATGGGACCATCTGAAAAGTCATATTTTTAGGAACTGTAAGGCCCGTGTGTACAATAAGAGCCCTTTACTCATCACTGTCAGCTGCTTGTGGATTCAACTGCTCCAGTCCATCTGCTGTAAACCTGGAAAAAGGAAAAGCTTTTGGACTGTTGGCTGAAAGATGTTTTCAGCTCACATGGAAGAGGCTGCATTTTCTCATGTGTCATTGTGTGTAAGGATGAGGGGAGTCTCAGATTTCATAAAAGATTCCACCACAGTTTGTTCTGAAAATTCAAAATCTTAAAGTCACTCATGAGCAGAATCTCCCTTCCAAGTTTGATTTCAAAGTATTCATCCTTTTGAAATGTTTAATTATAATTAGCTTAAATATCAAAACAAGAGGTCATCTGAACTGGAAAATAGATTCTTCTTCTTCTTTGAGAATGTCAAAACACTTCATTTTGACAAATTCAGAACTCCTTCCAAATTTTGTTCTGACTCAATAAATTAATCAAAACTGACCCTCTCTTAAAGTAAGTGTTGGTTTTGAAAAAAATCAGCATTTTTCAGTGGAAAAAAAAATCTAAAAATTTCTACTGTTCTTCCATCCTGACTTCTTGTCTATGTAACTCTTCTATGCTGTTTTCCCAATAACTATGTTACTAGTTGGATTAATTATAATGGGCAAGGAGACAAAGTCAGGAGCAGCTCCAGCATGAGTGAGAAAGTTTTTTTCAGATTCAGATTATGATAAGAACATTTCCCTTTGCTTTATTTCTACATGTCTGAGTTTGAACAGACTTCAAGGTGCCATGCCCACAGGGAGGGTCTTCTTTGTCTGTGACCTGTGACCCTTGAAATTCCCACCTCTCCACCTAACGTGCATTCTGTCTTTATTTGAGTTTCCCTTGAAAATGGGTTTCAGCTACCAAGCCTRTAAACATGAATTTATTGCTGATGCAATCCAGGATGTGCTTAAAAAAATCCTTACACCTCACTGAGACTTAACTTCCAGAAAGTCAGTTGGGACCAGACCCTGATCCCAGATACACACATGCGAATCTGGAGTAGCTTCACTACCCAGATTCTCAGTGGGCRTATATTGGTGTAGCACATGTGGAGCATATAGAAAAACTCTGTTTTGCAGGATTTATTTACAGGGAGGAGACTGAATCCAAAAGTAGGCCACTGATACAAGCAAGCAAAACTCTGTGGCAAGTTCTGCACAATGCCATAGATGGAGCTAGCTGGAAAAAGGTCATGAAGCTGGTGTGGCAATTGGTGGACTTTGATCTTGGCTGATTCATCTTTTGTGGCATCTTCTTGCACCACACAGTGGCACAATGCAGATGCAACACTATCCAAAGGGAGGGGTTTTATAGCCACCTTGTGCTAGTGCCAGCAGTTTATTTGGGAAGCACTACCTGGGCCAGCAGAGCAGCAGACAGGCAAATGCTCAGAGAAGTAGGCATGGAGGGATGTGGTGCTGTTGCCCAAGCCTGAGAGTAGGGAGCATAGCACACCTTGCACCCCTGCGGCTCTTTCCTCCAAAACAAGGCAACCTCATCCATACTTCCCACTGGGAAAGTGCCTCCCCTAAGCTGTCTGTTGTGAGAGGATACCAACTGGATCCAGGCAAGACCAGGCAGGGGCTGGGCTAACTATTTAACTTGCTGGGCAATGGAGGACCAATGTTGGAGCCCATGCTCAGGCGCTGTTTAACTTGTGCAAACTATGTGACCACAGTGACTCATGGCAGCTGGACAGAGGTTTTATGGTTGCCAGTGGCACTGAAACATGAGTATTATGTCATCTGTGAATATAATGCCCTGTATAAGCTAGTCCAGAGTGGGTTGACAGTAATATACTAGGAAAATATGCCTGTTTCAGCTGTCCATGATGCTAATATAAAGCAGACGTAACCCTCATAATTTCTGTGAGTGTCTTAGGACTGTCCTAGGTGTAAGTGAGATTAGCAGCATGTCTGGGTTCACAGAGCGTGAGCATTACAGTGCAGGATTTGGCTATGTTGTCTTAGGCAGGGCCACAGACCTGATCCTGCTCTCAGACAGACATTGCTCTACCACTCTTGAATGATGACTTCTTTGCCTTATGCATCAGAGGAGAGTGAAGTCCAAGCTCTTTGCTAGGATTCAAAACCAGTCTGCTAGTGCCTGCAGGGTGCTGTCTTGGACAGCGGCAGAGAGCTGCAGCCTGCCTGCCAGGGCAAAGAAAGGAGAGCCCCCATCACTGCAGCATGCTCTGCCAGGGTGCAGAGCTGTTGATCTCCTGGGATTTTGAGCACAGGTCCCTGGACCAAAAGAGATTTGTCTGTCTTGGACCTCTGCCCCCTCAGAGTGCCACCTGGCACCACTTTAAATGAGATGCCTCATGCAAACAAGCCCAGATTCCCAAAGGACTCCCACCTTCCCCCCTTCTCCTCCAATCAACTCCCCGAAACACAAATCCTGACACAGCCACCACGCACGCCACCTTTGAATGAAGTTGCCATAGTTACTGGTGCCTCACAGCAGCAGGCTGAGCTCATTAAAATGATTTGAATGGCTACCCTATAATCAAGCCACATAGCGAGGGGAGGTCTGGCGGGGAGGAGGGCCCCGGGACGTGCTGGGCTCCAGCCCCTCCGGTACGGCGAGGGAAAGGCTGTCTGAGGCCAGCTCCAGAGCCAACACAGACAGCATGCAGGGGGTCAGTCAGGCAAACCGTGCTGGGTGAGTGCACAGATTCACAAGGGGCGAGGTGGGAAAAGCAGGGGTAACAGGGAGGGGTGGCAGTGCACGTTCCCCACATCATTGCCATGGCCTTAGCGAGTCTGAGTCTCAGAGGAAGAGGTGGGCACTGGGTTCGTCTGCCAGGCTCTCTTTCCCACTGGTGATCTCCTTCACCTACACACCAATGTTTTCCCCCGAGGCCGAGGTGGCAGTCACACAACTCCCCCAGCTATGTCCATCTTCTGCAATCATGGCTTCCCATGTTCTGGAGCCGTCCAGTAGCCAATGTTGGGGGTCTGGGTTCCCAGAGCAGAGCTATATGAAACATCACCTGAAGCCTTTCTTCTCTTTCAATCCATATTTTACAAAATTGCTATTTAACAGAAACCATCATCTTTCGGTTTACCCAAAGCATTCATCCAAAACAAGGATTCATCGGTTTCTTTTTCACAAAGACAAGGCTATGGGAAAGAAGCATTTTGGAGTTTAGTCTTAACCAAAGCAGAAAAAAAAGAACAATATAAAAAATATGGAAGACTATGGAAGAAAAATCCCCAGAGATGCTGGAAATATCCTGCTTAAAAAACAGCTTTTTTGAGCGTGTCTGCTCCAGGGAACAGGTCACTGTAGCACCCTCAGACAGGCACTGTTCATGGCTGGCACCTTCTGCGCTGGTGTTCTGCACTGAGAGCTGTAAGGACCGCGTGGGTGAGGACTCTGCAGGCTGTGTGCAGATGAGGATACCTGCGGGAGGAGAAGGCATGGTGCTTTCAGGTGGCTGGTTGCTGGGAGATGAGGGATTCCCATCTTCCTCAGCCTATCATCAAACTAAATGTCTTGCTGCCTGCATGGAGAGCCCATTCCCTTTGCGTCTTTGCTTTGACTCTGGAGTGACTATTGCCCAAGCAGGGCTGTGTTTCTAACCAGAGAAATTCAGTGGGGTTTCCTTCCCTGACTGGATGAGCAAGCCCAAGCAAGGTGTTTGCCAGCGGCTTTGTGTTCATGCCAGCCTGGCTCACTCGGGCAGGCATATGGTGGGTGTAAGGACATGCAGGTATTTGAACAGCTCCATGCCACAATACTCTTGTGAAATATGAAGAGTTGCTGAAAAGATTTCTAAGTGCCCCCCTGGATAGCTGCTGTGATGGTGTTCAGGAGCTGCCAACCTCTGGTCCAGGAAGAGTCAAACCAGCTGCGGTGGCATGAAACCCTTTTCATGCTGTGGGTTATGAGATGGCTGGGCCACAGGGAGATTACCAGCCCCCAGAAGGTGGGCTCTGCTGGGCAGCGAGGATTGTCCTTCCTCACTCAGAGGATGCTGTGTTTTATTGGGCCATGTTCAAATACATTTCTGTGGTAAGGCCAGTGGGTTGCATGGGATTTATTAAGCTGAAAAGCCAGCTCTGCAGGTCTCCCACTGGTGTTTCCCCCACAGCACAGAGGCCATCAGCAGTAGCGTCAGTTCCCGAGTGAGCAGGAGTGCTCTCGTGCAGCTGAGACAGCTCCCTCTGCTCACCACAGCCCCAGAGCTCTCTGCACTACCCTCCCCATGGCAGGCATAGGCCTGCGCCCCTCGCTGTGCAGAGAGCTATCAGGGTACATGGATAATCTTTTACTCTTCAGTACAAATAATTTATTACATTAAAATAACGTTTTTAAAAAATGAGTACTTTGGGAATAATTCAGGCTCGCCTGCGGAGGCATTTTTCAAAGTGCCATAATAGGCACTTAGAAATGGGTGGTTATTTTTATTCTCTGAGCCTGTCAAGAAGCTGATGGATCGAATTGGCTGATGACAAGGCAGCTGAGTGCTCGTAGACGGAGACCACAGCGTGAACACGGAGCCCGTTACAAATGAGCAGCCAGCTCAGATCGGAGCTCTTGCCAAGGCACCCAGCATCTCTGCAGTGGGTTCCCTTTCCCCTCGCTCCAAAGATAACCTGGGGGAGGGATGGCCAGATGAGCTGTGGGCAGACAGCAGGCAATCCTTGTCCAGCTCCCTGGAGCCAGTACAATTGCATAAGCACCCCTCATCTCACCAGCTCTGTCCTTGCCGCAGGGAGCAACGTCACTCACTCCCCTCTCCATCCCAGTCTAGAGGAAATGCCTCTTCTTGCATCTCCCAGCCTTTCACCAGGAAGAGGAATCTCCCTGGGACAGCACATGCTGGTTCCTCTCACAATCCCCTGCCTTACACACTCCCCTCAAGGGCCTCCCTGGTGCCTCACCTTAGAGATTAAATCCTGCACAAGGAATAAATCTACTCCTCCCCCTCCAGAGCCTTTCTGGTTAGAGCTGACTCATGTGCAGGTGGCCAAGATAAGAAAGACATGGGAGAGGTGAAGAGAAGAGCCTCATTGGCAGGACCTTCTGTCATCAGAAGCCACAAGCCTCTCGTAGCAGGGTCCGAGTACCAGCCAATAGGACTGGAAATGGGGCTGATGTCCAGAAATATCTCCCATTGAAAGGGCTTCCCTGAAATCATGATATTCTCCCTTCTCACCCTCTTCACCACAGACTGAAGTAAAACCTCTTCCTCTGTCTCATCCCAGTACAGGCAACTCTTCTATAAACATTGCAGTCAGAGGCCTGGCGCTTGGGAATAGACTGTGGCAAGAAGGCTGGCTAAGCAAGACATCAAGTCTGGATATGTATGCCCAGAGACTGGCAAGCATCGCCTGTCTCCCAGAGCAAGGATGGCATGGCTGAGAGCATCCCAGCTTGCACATGACTATCTCTGCATTGGAAGAACTTGCCACACCAATTAAACTCACAGCCTCACTGCATCTGCTGACTTCTTATTATATGCTCTCTTGCACATGGAAATCTGATTTGCAGGAAGTTAGAAGGCAAATGTCTGATGCAGACTCAAGAAGGGCCCTGATAACCCTGGCATCCCAGCTCCTCATCCACAGCATTCTCTGCTCCCAGGACCATCTACTGTGGGAACGACAACTTCTCAGCTGTGCTAGACTGCAGTTGCCACACCAGCAGGARCAGACTTCTTGGGCTCTTCCTTTGAAAATGCAGGATCCCATCCCCGGAGTTAATCGGAATTCTTACTAACTATTGCCAGTGCAGGGAAATGAAACACAGCTGTGCAACTGTGATGCCACCCTCAGCAGCACACAGGATTCTCACACATGTAATGCAGAGATCTGTGTAAGATACATGTAAAGAGGGGTGAAAAATACACCCCATCATCAAGACCTTGGCTCCACAATCTTTGTATGATACTTCTGCAGGATACAAGAGACTGAAACTACTTGTGTCCACTTCCCAGCCAGGAGACAGGTCTTATTTAGGCCAAGTGAGTAACAGGAGGAGGGGACATAAGGGCCAAGTGCATCTGAGGCCATTGCCCTGTGCCACCCACAAGCACTGATCCCACTCCACCAGCAGGACAGTGCTTTGCAGAAGGGCTAGGGTCATGGTTCATAGATGAGGCTCCTCACAGCCTGACCAAGGCTTTGTGGGAGCTGCCCTGCTCCAGGGAGACCATTCTGCAAGGCTGTGGGCCAGATACTTCCTTGGCCTCCTCCTACAATCACTCATGACCTCAAAGCAGGGTGAATGACTCCAGGAAAGGGCCTGGCCTTTCCCCAATACTTCTGTCTCCCTCTTCATGCTACCAGGCAGCAGGGCCTTTGTTAGCAAAGGATCTTGAATCCTCGGGCAGGAGATAGCCTTGTTGAGCTGTGGCATACAGCACAGCTTATATTCCTCCCCAGCCCATGGAAACGCTGCATATCTTAGGTGTCTTTCTGAGACATCTTCCAAAATCAGCTCTGGTTTAAAAGAGCCAACTAATCATACTAAGTTGGAAGGCTAGGAGCAAGAGGAGAGGAGAGGGGAGGGAAGGGAGAGAGAGCTGCAGGCAGACCCTCTGAGCCTTTGAACTGTGTGAATAATTGATAAGACCATTCAAAAGGGCTCACACCGCAGTGCCCAGGCATCAGCCAGCCCTGCTTCATTCCCTACTTCCTGCACTTTCCCATGCTCAGAGAAGACCAGCTGAGCATCCATCAGGGCCTGCTTGTGCCTGTCTGAGCAGGACCAGCCTGGATAGTGAAAAAATTATGGAGACAGAGACTGGCTGGGAAGCATCACCAACAGTGGCTCTCCCATGGCTGGCAGAATAGCCCTAGTCAGTCTGTCTGGGGCAGAGTCCTTCCTGCACTTTGCAGAGACTTAGAAGGGTGTTAGAGACCTGCTACTGAGAATTTTAGCAAACCTGTCCAGTTTTGTGGCCAATTTCACTAAGAAGTTAATTTGTACAGAGCCACACATTCCTGGTTAAGGTTGACAAATTCTTGATCCAAGTTGCAGCAAGGGGAGGGCTCAGGAAAGCTTAAAATCTCCTAAGGGGTGTCCAGAAGATCTAGAGACTATGGGAGGGAAGGCTGCAGCATGATGGATGTTCTGGGGAAAGCTATGGGACCCAAGCTCCTCCAGTCCTATTTTTCATCCTGCTGACCAGGGTGGATGTGCAGCCCCACCTGCGGCTAGAGATTTCTTCAGGCCCACAGGAGTACATGATGATAGCTGCCACGTGCGGGACTGTCCAAACATGTGACTGTTCTGCTGGCTTAGTTTCTTCCAGACCAAACTCCTGTACCTTATGGGAGAGGTTGCCTGGTTGCTGCCAGCTGCTCAGAGCAGCACCTCTATCCTGCCTAGGCTGCCCTCTCCCTAGGTGCTTCAGCCAATCAAAGCCTCACAAGCTGTGGGAGAAATGAAAAGGAATATTACTTTTAATTTCTGAGCCAAAAGCTGCAGCATCTTCCTATCTACAGCATCCTAACTGCAGTTTCAAAACTCTCCTGAGGCTCCTAACTTGATCTACTCCTGGGAGGCAGGGAAGGATCACAGGCTCATCTCCACTGTACTGAAGCACAGAGATGGCAGCATGCATGCCCAGGGAGGTATGAAGAGCTGGAGGCAGAGCTGAGGACTGACTTTATCTCTTTGTTGTTCTTCCTCCCACTTCAGCCTTCGATGCTCCGGTTTGCTCTTCTTGAATCAGGTGCAATGGATCAGGCTGAGGTGGGGACAAAATTGGTGGTGGATCTGCTGAGATTTTCCTACCAGTCTTTCTCCCCACAGGAAAGGTTTAAGGATCTGGGAGACTTGTTCCCCTTTAGTGCATCCTGGATGACTCTCTTCTCTCTCCAGTCCTGTTACTCTACTTACTCAGGCAGGAGAAGCAGGGAGCACTCTACCTGCTTTTGTACCTGAAGCTATCTCATATCCATCACTACAGCAACAGGGTATGTTCAATCAGGAACAACAATCCCCCGCTTATTTTTTGGGATGAAAAGTATCATTATGTTGGATTTTTGCTATTTTAGATTCTCTCCACTTCCTGGGTTTGTGTTCATCTAGTGGAGCCTGAAAGGGTCACTGTAGGACATGCAACGAGGCCCAGTGGGGAGAGGTCAGGTCTGCTGTGCTATGGAGACTGAATAGCTAAAATGAGGCCAAGTGAATTGCACACCAAAACATTCCTGTTTTGCACAAGTATACTACATGAGGGGTGATTCTGCAACAAGCTGTACATAAGCCAGCACACTGCTGTTCAATCTGTACCCCCAAGCAAGACCAGAGTCAGACAAACATTTCTGTTGAATGATGAACATGATGGCTATTGCTCAGTGAAAAACTGAATAGCATTGAATAGCAATGTTTATTAGGAGTTTACTGCAAGATCCTAGTCACTTGGATGAGCAGATCTGTTCAATACTAGTCTGGCACCTACTTGTGAGTCCATGAGAACAGCATATTGGTGGACAGAGGGTAGTAAAACACTTCTAGAGCAGAGCTGGGTCCCTGGCTCTGGATTTGCAGATTCAAAGGGGCCATGAGCAGAGCTAAGATATGGTTCCTCTGTTCCCCACCCACACATAGATGTGTTGTATCCTGCAGCCGAACGCTATGTTGGTGAACAAGGGCAGGCTGCTCCAGAAGGAATGGGGGCTGGGAGCTGAGCAGCAAGGCAGGCCAGGCAGCAACCTCATCCATGAAAGCACAGTCCCACAGGTTCTGAGCCRGGTGAGCAAAGTAGGTCTGTGATGATAACCAGGGTCAGTCACAGTTTACTGATCATCTTGCAAGTCTATAGTGGTGAGGCAGGTCAGAGATCAAGCCAGAAAGTCAGGTCAGCAAATCAGGATTAGGGTCAGAATAGGGGAAGTATGAGGCAGGGTGTAGGCATAGCTGCAATACAGTTTAGGCAGAGGCCAAAGACAACAGCCTGAGCTTTGAAGACACTCCCAGGCAGAGGAGGTGTGGGCCTCCATCAAAGTTTCTCAAGGTTGGACACCTGTACCACACCTAAGTTGGCCCTGAGCCCAGGCAGCCAAACCCCCAGGAGTGGATCTCAAGGTTCTGACACATTACTGCTGCAGGTACCTTTCCCTAGAACCAGCTCTGCTGGCAGCTCCCCACTTCTCTGGCTCCTGGTACAGTCAGAGGCCTCAGAGCACAAAACCTAGCCCTGAGACAGGCACCTTATGCTTCAGGTGTATCTGTGTGGTGAGCACAGAAACCATATCCCAGCAGAACCAGGGTGCACCTGCACAGACCAGATAGCCAGCAAAGATGTCCTGGAGGAGCAATCCTAGAACCTCAGTCTCTTATTACTGCAGGGAAGAAGTCAGAGAAGTTGTCCCTGAACCCTCTTCGCAGGCTCCTTCATCTTAGGCAGTGTGAAGTGTTCCTCTGCTCTGGCTCAATCACTGCATAAAGGTGTCTCTGTTCACTTGCTGCCAGAGCATGTTGTCATTTTCTGTGATATAGTGCGATTAAGAAACCCTATTCCGTGGTCTGCAGTGAGTGTGTTAACATGTGATGCCTCGAGGCATTCCCATGAACAGATGCAGACACATGGGCTCAGACCCCCATTTTTTCAGCCAACAAGTAGAGAGAGAAGAACAGTTCACAGGCTATGGTTCRAACAGGATCTGAAATACTCTCCTGACAAAGAGCTTTCCAGAAAAATGAGACATCTAAAGACTGCAAGCATGGAAAAACTTAACATATGGGAGAGCTGCAGCCAGGCATACTGTGATCCCTGCCCAGCTTCTTGTGCCCAAAGAAAGAAGCACTGCTGTGACTTTGCCATACAGCAAAAGTCGTCTCCTTTTCTTCGGGCTCTTGCAGAGATGGGAGGTGGAGTCTCACACTCTCTGGCCCACTCTTCAGCAATAAGGGAAGGAAAATTGTTTTCTCCAGGCACCTTGATATGGGTGTTCCCAGCAAAGGTGTCCTTTAGGGCTTCTCATGGCTCCAAAGAGGGTTTGACATAAAGTAGTGATTTGTGTTCCTGACCCATGTTGCTGTCTCTTCCTGCTCAGGACTAAGCCTGTTTGGCCACTGAAAGGATAGACCGCTGTTTTGAAGGCATCTATTGACAAGTGCTCAGTAGAGTCATTTCCTGGCTTTGTTTCCTGGTTGTGTCATTGCCAGGATGTTGTTCTGGACTTCCAAGGAGTTTTGAGACCCTTCAGAGGAGAATGGGGTTTGGGGGATGGCTGGGAGCAAGGACAGAAGCAGAAGAAGAACTAGTCAGGAACATGTGTTCTTGCATTAATATATAAGGTTTAGGGCTGCATCAGGTTGGGGGTGTGGAGTTTCAGGCTTTTATAGTCATTCCTTTGTGAAGGACTGATTTTTGGATGTTTGGTACCCAGATTTTATCTCCAGACCCTGGGCAAATTCTTCTTGTTCCCAAGATTTTTGGTGGAAACCAAATGGGGAGCAGCCCCCTGGAGTTGCATGTGCTTCTATGACATGCTACCACCCATAGGATGGAGTTCCTGGACACAGCACAGCTGCTCAGCAGAGCTGAGCATCCCTCAGTAGCTCCAGCGTCCTAGCTCAAGTGTTCTGTCCCCTTCATCCAGGGCAGATGGTTTGTCCTGGGTGGTGTCTGTGTAGCCTTTCTAGGAGCTCACAGCTAGTGGGGTGTGGGTTATCTCAGAGTCCAGCCTCAGGGCACTTGGCATCTCTGCCAATGTAAGACATTCAGAGCCTCCCACATCTGCCTCTGCCCCACACAGAAAGAAACTGCCCCAGAGCGTGTCCAGGACAGTCTTCCCAGACCAGGGGGCACACACCAGGGCCTCTTCTGTTGTGGAGAAGATGGTGAAAGTGCCTTCCACAGGAAAAAAAAAAGTGAGGAAAGAAGAAACACAGATATTAAAATGTCCTGTTTTAGCTCCCTTGCAGAGGTATTATGAAGCACCTTTGAACTACCAATCAGACAAACACCTGGAAAAACTTGACCAAAATGGGCTCCAGCTCTCTTGGCATCAGCCCCTTCCCCAACCTCCCTGCTCCAGGTGGAAGGATTCATTCCACTGGAGCTCACACTTGTGTCTCTACAGCCTCATCTTTTTTTCCACCAACCTGTGCCCTGAATCCCCAAATTGCCTGTTGGGGAGCTAGAGAAAGTCCAGCCTTGGTCCTCAATTTCAGGTGCCTGGTGGCACGCCCAGCAGGCTGGAGAGAGCAGAGCCCTGGACAGGCATACAGCAGCGGGACAGGCAATATGCAGGAAGAGCAAGCATCCCAGAGGCTTCAGCAGCAGGACGTTGGGTGCTTGTGGGTGTGATGTTCTCAGTTAGCTTTCTTTTCTATAAACCGGTCTGTGGAAAGGGGCAGGGACCTAAGTCATTCATCCTCCCTAAAACCAGGAGAGACTGAGTGAGGTGATACCCTTTAGAAGGCACCCATAGGATCAGGAGGCAGATTGGGGGGGGGAGGGGATACTTAGAGGCCTACGTGTCTTAGGGCTTTGAACACTGTGCCTCAGTTTCCCATCTGTCAAATGGCTTTTCCTCTTATCAGAAGCTGAATGTGAGGGATGGGGAGAAGGAGCCATGTGGGGTCTGGGTGATATGTGAAGAAACATACTCAGAACTTAATAAGGTGCCAAAGATTAACTACGCAGCACCCTCAGGGTCTTGGGAAGGGGATCTTTCTTCCCGGAAATATCAAACCAGATTGGAAAAGAGATGTTAGCTCAGCTGTATGATAYTTGGTGCATGGCCAGAGGTGCTGGGGGCAACTCTTTTCCCTGCAGGTAGCCATGATCACCAAGATGAGGGCCTGAACAGGCAGTGTGAACTACACTGGACCAAAAACGAAGGGAAGGGGTATAACTTCCTTGTTTTAGCACCTTTGGCAGTCACATCCCCTGGGGCAGGGAGTGCTGGACTTGGCTAGTGGTTGTGCCACATGCCCGAACATGCGCCAAAGGCCATCTGGGGACTTGCTGACAGCAGTCAGAGATGTGCCAACAGCAGAAGTGTTAGGGTTGTGTATAAGACCAGTCTGGCTGGCTACCTCAGGATGGACCAGAGTGATACTCTGAGCTGTGCATGGGTGTGAGGACACTGGCCACTTGAGGCTGACTATGCCTCTTCCCTTCCTTCTCACAAGGAGCTGACTTTTCTTACCAGTACCATTGGTTCCAGCTTCAACAATGCTCTGGGACAGAAGGAAATCAGTTCTTTCCTGTTCTCCATTCTTGGACACCAAGCTGATGCATTCAGACTCAGCTAAGTTTCACTGCTCACCCTCCTTTCAGCTGCAAAGGCCCCCAGGGGTTTGCCCCCTTTCACATCATATTTAATTACGTGCTAATGCATAGACACACATCAGTGTTCCCAGAGAGCCTCCAGGCAGTACTGGAAACTGTGAGATCCCACTGTCTCCTTCTGAGGAACCAAGAAGGACTTACACCGTTCATAGATGGCTCATTGCATTCACACTCCTGCCCACTCAGGCACACCTGCCCAGGACACATGGAATTTAGCTCACAAAGTGGCAGCATCCTAGGAGTTAACACTGTCCTTCCCCATATCAGCAGCTCCTTTTCCTTTGTTGCCTGTACTCAGGCTCTCCATCTCCATCCTCCAAAGCCATTAGTGTGAACGGCTTCATGCTTCCCTCTAGTGGTCCCAGATCCCCCTCTAGAATCACTGTGCTCTCTGACAATTCTCAATCCGTTTATATGCTGTGATCTCCCCTTCCAGCCTGTTCCAGCTGTGCTCCCAGTGCTCAGGTCAGAGCAGCTGTGTGAACAGAGATGCTCTGGAATAGACTGGCCTTGAGAATGGGTCATAGTAAGGAGGTATGGGAACAAACAGCCCAGCTTGCTCTTATTCCTCAGCCACAAACACAGGAGCTGTGAAACACTTACTGTGATTTGAAAATGTCTCTTCCATTACCCTGCAGTGATTTCATGCTCTTGGGATGTTTGAAGGTCCTTGTACATGAGCAAGGTGCCACAGGCTTTTCTTCAGAACAAAATCCTGAGGTTTGGCTTTTAAAGTCTGTCATCTTTCTGGGGAAACTTTTCCTCCTTCTTCCCATGAAAGCTTTTGAAGTCTGCTCCAAAATGCTGACTCAGCTTCGTTTCTGTACTGGGTCCCTAAATGCTGTATTTTGTTTGGGGATTACTCCAGAAAGGGCCCTGTTGTCCTGTGAGAAACATTGTCCAGTTGAGCCCATTTTCCCAAGCCAAATCTCTGACTGAGAAAGCCCAGCTTTTTTAAGTCAGGAGAGTTACTGTTATACACAGCCTGTGGGATGGTGAGCTCAGGGCTTTGCTGACACAGCAGATTACTGACTTAAAGAAACCCTGATCTAGGAAGCTTGTTAAGCTGTCAGCTTCATGTCCAGGATGCACTGAAGATACCTGGAACTGACCCCACTCGGCAGGGATGTATCCGACCTCAGAGGTAAAATGCGCTAAAATGAGAATACAAGAGAATAGCGCTCCAAAACACACATTGTTGTGTTTGCTGGAATAAGAAAATGAAAGAAAATCACATCCCTCTGAGAGTGATGGACTTTGTTGTCCCACACCAGCACTTTGAATTCACCAGGCACCTCCATGCAGGAAGTTCATTCCATTCCTGCAGGTACCCCGCAAGGAAAACAGCTTTGCCATTCCTGAGCACACAGCTGGGCATAAACGGGTCAGCACAGGGAGACCTCTCTCCATGCCACTGTGTGCACTTAGGAATTCTGGGCCAGGCACTAAGGAAGTTTTGATTTTCCCTTCCTATTGCCTCTAGGCTTAGTGTGTTGTGTCAGTAAAATGAGGTCATCCCGGCAAAGGGTGAAAGTGCCAGTTCCTGCAGATTGACAATCTTTAACCCAGCGAGTGCTGTCCACTCGAGTCTAGCTACATAGCCAGGTTGAGGCAGTTAGCGCCTGGTCTTGCACCACTTGGAACCACTTGGTTTTTGCAGAACTCACTTTGCACAGGAGCAGAAATAAAGTCAAAGAAAAGGTACCACAGCCCTCAAACTTCTGTGCACATCCTCAGACAACTACAATGCTTTCCATTTAAGCACCTGCATCCCTCTGAGGAGTTGAGCCCTGGTAGATACCATTCATTTCTTCCATCACCATCATGATAAAAGGCTAGTGAGAAAATGTGGCTCTAGGTCTGGCAAGTTTTTAGCAAGGCCAATCACGCCTGATAATTAACATTGAGAGCAGTGAGCTCATCCACTTCTCTTCATCTCAGCATTGTCCTTGTTTTGCTACATTACTTTTTGGCAGTGGCCCAGCCAGCACATGCGAGATATTGAACTGACCTTACAGCAAGGCAGTAAAGCACACACAAAGCAGCAACACCCATTCCAATCCAGCAGACCCATAAAAGTCAAACAAAAGATTCCTGTGAACTTTTTTGACCTGCACATCTAGTCCAAAGTCCTGAAAAAGAAAGTTTGCCAGAGGGGAAGTAGGGCAGACCCCTGAGAAGGTCTGCAGTCACGAGTCTGGTTGGCTTTTGGATGGAACAAAAATGCTTGGGTATTTACTGAAGTTTTCGACATTGGGTGTCCCCTTAAGAACCTGCAAGATGACTAAGCACATCACTATACCCCCAGCCTTGGCTTCCTGACTCCTACAGGGAGAAACCTCTGTATTGTAGCTGTGCCCCYGTATGTACAACCACTATTCACAGGCATGGTTAAGTGATGTGCATTGGGTACCATTTATTTCCCCAGCGTGAAAGGCAACTATGTTCAATAATCTGATGGGCTTTTCTTTTAAAAGAAACAAACAAAATAAAAAGAAATAACAAACAAAGCCCTAAAGAAAACAGCAGTAATGTTTGCACAGGACAATACTGCACATGCATGGCTCAGCTGTACCTGTAATGACAGCTGCCAAAATAGACTCCAGCATCCCCAGGACAGGAAATGTAGCCACAGCAAGACTGCCATGCCACACAGTGGAAAGAATTAGGAGATACAGATGGTCTGTCTGACCCTGTACAAGCCCTAAGGCATCAGTTCTGTCATGCTCTTTGTGCCTATACATTGGCTAGTATTATTGGTCAGACCATTATCAAGTATCTGCTCTCTCCTCTGACTCTAGATACCTTCTGCAGCAGGAGTATTCCCTTTGATCTAGTTCCAGTCTATCAGACGTTAATGGTATGGTGTGCCTCAGCTAAGCCTTCCTGCAGATGGATAGTATCCTCTGATGTCTATCATATCCATTGCTGCTGCCATGCAATCTACTCCTTGGGGTGCACGATTGTTCCTGACCCACTGGACCTAATGACATTCTTTTCGGTGAGCTCTTTGCTGCCCTTCATGCCCGACCATACACTCACCATTGTGCCCCATCCCACTCACCTTCATTCCTCACCACACACTCACACTGATCTTTTCTGCACTGCCTTCAGATGTGCTACCTCTTGGCCTTCAAATTGCTTTCCTGTCTCTCACTGGGACTGAATGTGTCCTATCATAGTTGTCTCTGTCAACTCATTCTAGCTTTTTGTCCTGATTCCATTCTTTTTATCACGGAGAAACTTAACTTAACCTTCTCTTGGCTCACAGCTGCTAAAAGAATGAGGAAACGGAAGACCCTCATCTTTATCAATATCTGCCCATACGATCCCAGCAGATGAACCCCACCACGCATGTTGCAGGGGATGAATTTGGCCAGTGGAAGAGCTCTTTTTTTTTGCCTTGACCTGTGCCTTTGATGTTACCTGGTACTGAAACCTTCAGGCCTATGAGGCCTGATCCTTCTTTTAGTGGTACGCAGCTCTAAGCATGTCAGGTCAGTCACTAATCTACCTTGGAAGGACAAAAAAATGCATCCTCCCCTTTTGTGGACCACTTGTACCATAGTGTAGGCTATGCTGGCAGAGTGAGCCCAACATAAACCAAGGCTGAGGGTCAAAATGGGTTTCACTCAGGTAGTCCTCTCCATCYGACAGGAAAAAGAGGAACCAGAATTACTTACATGTTTTGCAGTATGTGTGCTCCCTAAAGGACTGCTTTAAAGGGGAGAAAACAGAGAACAGGTTACATCTGGGGACAAGGTTAGCTGCAGCTAGTTGAGACAGATGCTTCCAGGTCAGCCTGAAATATGCCCAGGTAAAAGGCGGAAGTAGATCTGGCACTTGAACACTTTGCAAGATTGGTGCCTTGTGGCACAGACCTTTGGCTGTCCAAAATGGTTTGGAGACTCTGACCTCTGCAAATCAGTGCAATCAACACCCATAGGACCTGTGACCCACTGACTCTTCATTGATACTTGTGGTAGTCAGGAGTTCCCATCAGGATATGTGCTGCCCTGGAAACACAGAACGACTGAAAAGTTGAGAGTTCAAACCCCCACCATGAGTGCAGTGCATGGCCCATTAACAACATGGGAAGTGACACATGAGCCAAGGCCTCTTCTCGCACATACTCCTTGCACCTGTGCAGCTCCACAGATGTTAGAGTGCTCTGACACATCCTGGTGTAAGTGTTAAAGAGCGATCAGTGTTATCTGGTGCTCTTAAAAGCCTGGGCATCTCTATGACACTAATCAAACCTTTTCAAAGTGTCTGGCTCAGCATGCAGTTGGTCTGGTATCAGATCTGGAAGCATCTGATCTGTGTGTCTAATGAGCTGGTGATTACTGGTCCAGATGGTCGAGGTCAGAGCTGGGTCAGAACCCTACCAGAGCCACTTTTGTGAGCAGCACTTAATGAAGTCACTTGACAGGGGCCAAGGAAATTTGCATCTGCTGGAATTGCTCCCTGCAGGTTACACTGAAAATAACTGAAGCATCTGGGAACATGGGTACAGTCCACTTCCTGACTGGGAATAGAACAAACACCTCTGCTGCTAACTTCCAACCACGTCTTGTTCCCCTTTCAKCCTGGAACAGGCTTCATGCTCCTCGACAAGAGTAGTGCTTTCCACTGACAGAACTCACTTCAGCCAAATACCTTGGGGGGGGGGGTCCATTGGACCCTCTATCTTGTGTCAGGGCCATCAGTTTAAAATAACTGCTGATGTAACTGTCAGAGGCCACCAGTAGCAGCCTGGGCCTCCAGCTGAAAACACGTCATTGGAAAGGCTCAGAGAAGGAGGTCCCATCTCAGGCTGTGAAGATAATATCCAGACTGTGAGGAAACTAGGGCCTGACCATCCATATCACCATGGGAATGGAGGTGATACTTATGGTTTATGAGGACACTTGTGGTTTCTGACACCATTTCTGAAAAGTAATCCATGGTGTGAAGAACCCCAGAGCTCCATCTCCTTCTGGTGTCCATTCTCCATTGTACCTGAGAGAGAGAAGAGGACATGGGAGAAGGCTGGTGCCCTCAGCCTCGTTTTGCTCTGGTAAAGCTCCTGGCAGTGTCCCTTTTGGCCAGGAAAGAGGAAGAGAGCTAAATCAGCCAGAAGGTACCCTGCTCACTGAATAGTTCCCCTTGGGTTTCCTGCCCTTGCTATTGTCCTCAACTCCCAAGAAGCACCGGAGTTCTTATTTTCCACTTCAGAGACTAATATATTCCCCCTGCAAGACTGAGTTTTCCTTTGAGATGGGATTTCCCCCTGTAGCAGTGAGTCAGGCCTAAGGGATTCAGTCGTTAAATGAGCTGGGTCCTTCCTTAAGTATTTTGATGATTATGAAAGGATGATTAAGGACAGTGCCCCAAGAATTATAGTCATTGACCAATATAAAGACATTTTGGGAGCCTCAGTATTGCCTTTGTATCTGAAAAAAGAAAGAGCCAAGATGCTATTGCCAGTTATAAATACAAAAACAAATACAGGCTGTGTGAGCAAGAGCTGTTATACAACTGCTTCACTCTCTGTGAAACCCCATCCTGTACCGGCAGATGTTCCAAAAGCAACCTGCGTGACTGCAAGACTGACTCTTGGATGAGGTCCACCTGATGCAAAGTTGCACCCAGACTCAGGTGGGATCCAGAGGAGTACACACACCRCCTCATAGCTTTCTGGTCTCTAGCACATTACCCATGGGCTGAGCTCATTTCCAAGACAGGGGACTTGCTCAGTAGTGATTCCTAAACCTCACTGAGAACATTATCAAATCCTGTAGGTACTGCATTGTTTCATAGATTTTAAGGCCAGAAGGCACCACTGAGGTTCTGGGGTAACCCAGACTCAGAACCTCCTTGACGGATTCTCATGATGAAGCCAGTCATTTGCTTTTGACTTAAAGTCTTCAGGAAAGAAAACTGCTTTTATCTTTTTTTCTTTTATGAATCAATTCACTGCAACTTTACTGGCAAAAAATAACTGTGGTTCATGTGTAAGATGTGTATGCTATTGTCCTATTATAAAGCCATTGTCATGTTGTTATTGTTATATTGTCATTTCATAAAATGTCTGAAAACATGAAGGTTTTATGGGAAATGCCTAATCTTGGATACTTTGGATTATTAACTGAAAAGGACTTACAGCACTATTTTGTGTTTTTTTTTATTTATTCAGCCACCCTGTCCTTTATTCTCTAAGCTCACAATAGCAGATATCATTTCACAGAATTATCGCGGCTGAGAACACCAGAGGTTACACAGCCACTGCTTTTGTACCACTTGTGTCTGTTGCTTTGTATTTATTTGAGACACGACAACAAGTTCTGTTTTCCTGGCCCTTCCCAGTTGAACACAGTGTCACAGTCTCGCTCCATTCCACTAACCCCTGTTGCTGGACCCCTCACCAGTGTGAAACCTGGAGAGACACTGGAACAATACCACTTTTTGCCTGTTGAAGAGGGATAACTGCAAAATGAGGCAGGAATTGACAAGAGCGAGCTGAGGTAGAAAACAATGGATTGGTAGCAGTTCTGCAGCAAAAAAACTGTCTTGACTGGGGTGTCCAGCTGGCTGGGAAGAAGGCGACCAGCATAATCAGATGTACAAACATTGCCTGCAGGCACATCCAGTGAAGCTCAGGCCCTCTACTTCAAGGATAATGTGAAGCAATTGGAGAGCATCCGGAGGACAGCGATGAGCATGATCACAAGTCTGGAAACACATCCTCCAAAGAGAGACTGGACGACCCAGCACATTTAGCTTAGAGAAAAGAAGGCACTGTAGCAGTCTGCAAGGTTGTAAAGGATTGCTGTTCTCTATGTCTGGGGTAGATAAGGCAAGAAGAAATGAACTGCAGCAAGAGAAATTCAAGGTAGGATCTGGAAAACCTTTCTAGAAGGATGGATAATGAAGCATTGAAATAGATGGGGAGTTTTCATCACTGGGCACCTTAGAACAAGGTATAAAAGCATCACAAAAACCGTCTATCCGGGATGATACAAACAGTGTCCCTCTTGCACTGGTAACTAGATTTTTCATGGCTGTCTGGTCTTGAACAAACCTACTGCCTTCCCGTGGAGGAACACCAGAGACGGGACCCAGCTGAGGTACCAGCAGAGAGTCAAAACAGGGAGCACTGCTGGAACGGAAGAGCACACTGTTCCTCCTTCACCCACTGGCCAGCAACAGAGAAATAAAATGCAGTAAAAAATGAGAATGGAGACTGTCTTTGGGGAGAAACACTGAGAAGAAAATCCCCAGAAGGGAAGATGGCAAAACTAATCCCTGCTCCAGTCTGGTGAAAATGAGAGAGTGTAAACAGTACATGATGGAGGCTTGGCCTCATGGTGTTTGCACCTCCTCTAAAGCTCCCTTGGATGGATGTAGCATAGACAGATACCTCCTCACTGTCCCACCTCCATCACTGGGAGTAGACACAAGCACATCATCTGGTGTCCCAGAATACCTCTTACAGGACCATCAAACCTAATATGACCAAATGCCTATAGAGTGTGGTTTTGTTATGTAACGACAAAGTTGAAGGGAATTGCCTACAGCCCATGCCAGATACAAAAATGCATGAAATGTTCAGCTATTTGCAAGAAGATGCAGTGAAACAGTCCTAATTCACTTCAGCCTGTAGATTACAAAAAGGCAGGATTCATCCCTCTTTCACCAGCATCTGAACACATTGACTGCAATGGCAGATCTTGAGAGAATCTCAGAAACCCTTAGACTGAGAAAGGCACTGCCTTTGCCAGTCTGGGTTTGTGGGAATCCCAGAATGCCCTCTAGTGGCGTCGCTCCCAAAATGTCCCTCTAGCTCTGGCTACGAAGCTGCAGTGAGTAGGTCGGGCAAAGAATGACTTCCTGAGCTGTTGAGGGCATGCAGCTGGGGCTGAAGTTAATGGGAGCTGCATCTGCTTAGCTCTGCTTAAAATCAGGCCCAGCACATTTCCCCTTCCTTCACAAGGAAACTTAATTCCACTAGTGTTTACGCAGTTCATTGTGTTTGGTACCCAGCTGAGCTTATTCATTCTTTTCCTCCTCCTCTTCCAGTCCCTCGTGGTGGTCAGGCTGTGGTAGTTCTGAGTAGCTTCAATTAGCTGCAACCAAAGAGGGGTAGCAGAGGACTGGGAGCAGCAAGGGAGCCATCCGCAGTGGCAGGGATATAGGAATTATTTTACAGCCCGGGCAACCTTTCCTCTCCCTCCTGGCATTTATTGAAGTTTGACTCAAGTTAGGCATCTTTCCACTGCAGGAGACTGATGCTGTCTTGGAGCCGTGGCCCMCCTATTCTCCCCCCACCCCGACTCGCCGGTGATGTAACTGTGTAATTCGAAAGCAGCTGCACTCAAACTAAAGGACAATTATCTAATAGCAAGATTACAATTAATTCTGCTAAAGGGAAACAATTACCCTTTCAGATCTAAATGGAGTATAAAAAGGCAAAGCATTTACAGATGGAGGACTTCCTGAGGGCTACTTTTTGCTGCATGACCTGGCAGCATCCATGGGCTGAATGCATTGGGCAGAACACCCCTGTCCTGCGGACCTGTGGAGCAAGAAATCACTTCAAAATCACAGAACCACAGAAAGGTTGAGGTTGGAAGGGACCTCTGGAGATCATCTAGTCCACCCCCCTCTGCTGAAGCAGGGTCACCTCCTTTGCAGCTGAGCCTTCCCAGGCCGTTGTCTCACAGCCCACTATGCCTCCCTGAGCCCTGCTCCCCACACAAGGGCCTCTGCCTGCTCAGCTTTGCTGCCCTGTCAGGCTTTACACCAGTACCCACACAGTCCTAACCCTTGCATGGCCCAGAGTTCCCCTGCACACCATTTGCTGCAGAGAAGTGGACAATCATCACTGGCAACCACACAACAGGCCTGTGGGAAGAAAGGGTTAAATGATACAATTCCCCTTTTCACTGCAAATAGATTTTGCTCTGCTCCGCCTGTAATACTGTTTATCAGCAATTGCAGGCTTTAAAATCCGTACTTTACAAGTGCAGCATAACCTGCCAGTTATAATTGGTTGAATTATACCTCATCCCTGATGCAACCCTTGATGACTCTCCGCCTCAGCCAGAAAACTGATAGGAGACAAGTTTATAGCTCTCTTGGAAAACACAATTATAAATTGCATCCCAGCCACAAGCCCTGCAAAAGGTTAACTGTTTCACTGCAGTTCTCAGGGCAAGCAGGTTTCTCGGCCATTTCTTTGCCCACGTAGGAAGAGAGAAGAGGAGGGAGAAACCACTGCCAGAGAAGACCAGACAGACCCAGTAAAAAATAAGGAAAAGAGGGACGTACTGACCCAGTTCCAATTTTCACCAGGGTCTCTTGTGCATTTCTGGCACACGAGAATGGGCCCAAGTGTGAGCAGGCAGGAAAACCACATGTTAAGGACTACCTCCTCTGCTGCCTCTACTCTGTTGCCTGGGGCTTTCCTTTGGGGTGTAGCAGGCCCTTGGTTCAAGGAGGGGGCTGACCAGGGTCAGACAAAAGTCACTAATCCCTGCATCCCTGAAGGCTGTCTCAATTTTGTGCTGCTTCTCTGTGGAAATATAACAAGGAATAGAGGGCACAAAACCCATGCAACTACATCCAGACCCTTCCAGGCTTTCAGCTAGGGGCATTTTAGCACTGCCTCTTTTCCCTTCAAAGGTAGGGTTAGTTTCCTTTCACAATGGGCAAGAAAGAAATGCATCTTGACTTCACTTGAGTCATTTGAAATGGAACTAGGAGCAGCTGTCTACATTGGTCACCTCCTCTGCCTCAGGAAGCACAGCTCATCTGCAGAAAACCGCTATAAAATTCCATCAAATGCACCAGGTCTCCCAGTAAATAACTGGGATCTTTATTTAAGCATGTTAGGAACAAATGTGATCAAACTGCAGGGTGTGATGGGCCCACCTCAGCCATAAATCCTTCATATGACACAGTCTAGAGTTTGATCTGTAAATGGCCCATAATTAAGCCTGGGATGGAGTTACCTTTGCATCCAGGGAAATATTAGATTTTTTTTCCACTAATCCCAAAATTGGTCTCACTGAGCCTCTGTTGGCACTTGAAAAACCTAACAAGTTCAGGCAGCTTGAGAGAAAAGCTCTGGAAAGCCTTCTCCTGGTCCTGCCTCTGACAGTCTCTGGGCTATCTTGGCAGTGTGTTAGATAACACTTTCCAAAGGTACAAGCTAACGATCCAGAGTCCAGCATATACAGACTGATCCAGGCTCCCTGCTCACATGCAGCCACTCTGCACGGTCCATGCCTGGGAGGCATCAGCTTGACTGCATGTGCACAGACTGGAAGTCACTGGAGACTCACCTGATGCAAGAATGGCTGGGCATGCAGGATTTCTGTATGCATATTGGTTCACTATCCAGAGCAATTGTATTGACACTCCTGGGGATGTCCTCAGGAGAGGATATGGTCAAGCACGGCCATACCCAGAATAATACTTCCCAGAGCAGAGAGTGCTATCCACACCACACAACTGGGAGAGCCAGGGCAGTCCCACCACTGCGCATCTCCAGCACAGCCTCCTTCAGCCACAGCCACGACCTCCCTTTCATTCTAGCCTGTGATGAGGACTTACACCCTGGGCAGAGGGCACATGGTCCAGTGTCTTGCTCTGTCTGTTGCCCACCAAGGTGCTTGGTGCCCACCGAGATAGTCCATTGCTTACTCAACCACTTTGTTCACTACGCTATCAGCCACTTTGCAACTGATGCTCCCTCAGGAGCTCCCAGAGTTTTCTTCTTGGAGCTTTCCTCAGGAAAGATTGCGTTTAGTTTTGTTAAAATGGGTCATTCCATAGAAAAAAGTCAGGGATTTTCCTGAGCCCTTTGAACTCTGAATTCTCCAGAGCATGGTCCTGCCAGGGTGGGATGGGATGAGTCAGCAGGAGTCTGCAGGTCATTCTTCTGGGCCATGCAGTCTTGTGGCATGGTCCATCCTCCTTGCCCCATCTTCCCAGCTCCTGCTGACTCAGGGCATGGAAGCAGCTTGCAGGCAATCAAGCCCCCATCTCCTCTTTTCAAACCTTTGATATGTAGGCCCAGAAATATTTACAGTCTCTCTGTCTGTCCCTGACCTTCAGCTTTTATTTGCGTACGTAAATTTTGTTCTATTCCAGAGCTACAAGTTTCATATCAGGGCAGTTCAATCTTTATGAGGATAAAGTGTTTGCAGTGCTCTTAAGCTGCTTAACGTAAGCATGTGTGTGAAAGATTAACAGCTTTATAAGTCGGAGCAGTTAAGTGACAATATAAAGAGAAAGGAAAGAGGAAAACATCATCAATCTAAAGCAGCACTAGGAATATTTGAGATGAATTACTGAAGGGAACTGACTGCCAAGCCCAACAGTGTCTCAGTAAGATGCACCAGTGACCACTGCAGAAGCCCTCTCTGTGGAAAGGTAGAGACAGAGCAGCTTTAAAGAATCATCTTCTCTACAGCATTTGAACTTGGAAGAAAAAGGAAACTCTCTAATTATCTCCTGGTATTTATGACCATCATTTGGTGTTCTGTTCAAGGCAGATGTCTGAGTGGAGGAAGGAAGAGACAAGCTCTTAGCACAGTTAAATACATGATTCCTAAAGCCACTGTCAAGCTGTCAGAGAACAAAGCCAGCCCACAGCCTGCGTGTGCCCCACAGGGCTCAGCACTCAGCCTTCTTCCTCCCCACCAAAGTGTCTACTGGAGAGATTCATCCTTCTTTTTGCTGAAGTTAAGGAAGAGTTTTCAGGTGGTTACATCAGGTCTGATGGATAGATAGACAATCTCATTAAAAAGAGAACACTCGCTGGATATGAGACAGGGGAAGAGTAGTAAGAAAAGTCAGAGAACAGACTAGAGGTCACAGGATCATTTTTATTTGACTGACAGACACTGCAACTCTATAGTGATCCAAAACCCCATTGAAGATTTCAGTTGCAAAGCACAGGGGCATGCAAGGACAAAGACTTGTTATGACCTTTGGCAAGCCAGATAATTTCTCTGTCCTTCATTTTACTTACATGCAGTTAAGGGATAATTCTGCCTGTCTTCCAAGACAGGTGGCTGGTTTATTAATGAATGGTTGCAAAATGTTCCGAGATCCTCTGATGAGGCATCTCTGGAAGAGCAGAATATGACGATGCCAATGGAAATTGGCTGTTTGGCTCCRGATTTTAATTGCACACAAAAAGAGAGCCACATCAGAGCTTAGCCCATGAAACAGGAAACATGAGGCAGGGGGAGAAACGGGGAACGATACCGGACATCAGCGAACAAATGCTGGAGTCATTCTTTGCCAAAATCAGACATGAAAATTTTTTCAGGAGGAGAAGGCTTCATTAGGGTTGCACTAGGAGAGCTTCTAAACCACCACTTGAGCTAAGATTCAGTGGGTCATTATTCACTTTTTGTTGGGGTATGGTTTACAAGATGGAGCAATGTACCTGTTGAATGGTTGATATTCATCCCTCACTGCTCCGTGGACTTTTTTTCCTTGATATGGCCTGATAGGAGGCCTAGTCCCCTTGGACCTTGCCCTGGGTGACCTGAGGTTTCAGGAACCAATTGCTCTTCTCAAAATATTTTGTGCATGAGATGTTCCGGCCTTTCTGTGAACATTCGTCCAAATTATCTAGAGGCCAGTGACAGACATCTGTTGCCTGGAAAGTTGGGCTTGAATAATAACATCCTCTAAAGCAGTATTATTAGAGTTGAGGAATGTTTACAGACAGAACATGTCTCTTCTGGAAAATGCCCATTCATCAAAGCAGAAATTTTCCCTGGGGAAGTGCTGCTTTTGACAAACTTTAGCACTGCATAAAAAGGTTGAACCCACATATTTCAGTGAGGTCAGAGGACTTCACTTCAGAGTTACCGGAATTTCCTTTTGTGATTAAACACAGAATTTCAATAAAAACCAAACATCAAGATTTTATCAAAATGGAGTATTTCATTTATCCTGAAATGAATTTTTAAAATTGTTTCAAAACATTCATTTTTAGGACCTTTTCCTCTGTTTTTGTTTTCTTTTCAATTCAGACCAAAAGAAAGCCATGCCAGTGGAACAGGAAGTCTAACTTCAAAGCAAAACTTAGTCATATCACTGAAGAAATGCCCCAGGTTTATGATCAATCTTAAAGGGGTCCATAGTGATGAAGAAGAGATCACCAGGACAGAGTAGTGGAACTGGAAGTTAAAAAGCTTCACAAATGTATTCCAGCATGGTATTCTGTTCCCCAAAAGAAATGCAGGCTGTTTTCAACGGAGATTAAAAATCCCATTCTTTGCACCAAGGGAAATCTGCGCTATACAAACAAGAAAGATAACCAGGAAAGATAACTTTGCAGGCTGTTGTTTTTTCATCTTGGCAGGAATACAAATAAGCCTGAACAGTTGCCTTAGAGATGGGAGAAGCTTGTGGATGGAACTGGAAATCAGTGTGCCATACAGAGAACATTGGGCCCAAGTCAGTTTCCTGCTACATGAGTAGAAATCTGTCTGTCTACCTTAGGTATTTATTTCTAAGGCAACTGTCACCATGGTGCCAAGGCATATGCCTATCTCAGTTCAGACTAGTTACTCTAAATTTGTGGCCACATGATTGAGAGACAAATGTGGTGAAATACATTGCAGAAAAAACACGTAATTATCCACGGTCAAGACTAGAGCTGATAGGATATTTTCAGTTAAAAGGTTGCTTCCTCTCTCACTCCAGAAAAGGCAGGCTTTTTTGATACTGAAGCTTTCTTTAGGAAAATGTATTCGTTTCAGTGACAACTGTAGGGACAAGGGGGAAGAACACACAACAATATGCCTCCAAAGGCCTGTGTTGAGGCAGTTCACTTAGCCCATGCCCCTTTTCTCTGCAACTTATTTAAGATTTGAATTTAGAAGTTTCACGTAACTGTTCCAGCCGGGAGCCTGTTCCTTCAGGGACTTTTCTTCCTGTTTTCTTTGAGGCATTTTTGAAAAATGTTGGTTTCCTGCTTTATAAAAGGAAGAATAGACTTCAAAACTTTTTCTACAGGAATGAATCCTATTTTTCAGACAGCTATCATTCTAAAGCATGCCAGAGACAACCCTGGGAACAACCCAGTTCTCTAAGCTATGCTAATATATCCTCAGTGACCAACTCCATGAGAAAGACAACCTTAAACCTAAAGCTTCTGTTATTTGAGAACTTGATTTTGCAATATTAATGTTCTTTCAATAAAGTCTTGCCTTCCTCCCAACATGCACATATTCCTTCCATGCCTCTCTTTCACTGCATATAAAAGGCAAAGAGAGCAACAGTATCTTTATGTCAAAGCAAAGATCAAGAGGTGACACTGTTGACCTTAACATAGTTGAATATATATTTAATGCTAGAGTCAGAGTGACGATTTCTGAGTAGCACACTGCAATATATCCAGCACACGTATCTCAACCTACCATGGCTGGCATGGAAATAGACAAATTCTAACTAAAAGAAGATGCAAATTTTTAACACTTCAAGAATAATTAACAACTGAAATAACTTCCCAGGCAATGAGTCAGACATGAATTACCTGAAGAATCATGGGATTCTACAGCAGTTTTTTTCACTTTTAAGTAAATTGCAGCCAGAGTTGAAATGAACCGTGTATTTCTAACTACATCCTAGTATTTAGAAGTGGGCTGGCCAATCCTGGATTTCAGCATKCACATGAAGAAAGGTTGAGATACCTGATGCTCCGAACAGGCAACATTAGGGGAACTTTATCAAACAGCCAGAGACCCCCTCTATTCCTCGACTCAGCAGAGCTGTCCACATGCTTCCAGAGAGTTTGAAACACTTACAGATCAGGTCCATGTGCAGTGTTCTCCCAGGGAAAACCATCTAATCTGGGGCTCGTAAGAACCATGTCTTGAACTACTGCTATCTACAAATCAACACGCAACTTCTGTGTATCTAGGATTTGCTATGTTCCACCAGTTCAAGTCAAGTTACTACTTTTGGTTCCTAGGGTTCTTCCATGACAGAGTAACACTGATTCATATAACAGCTCAAATCTTTCTGGACCTCTACATTGTCTGGCCCCTTTGTTCTTTCTTATTTCTTGCCTTTATACTTAGCCTGCTTAGAGGCTGGAAGAGGATGGAGCAGTTCCGGAGGTTGCTGTAGTCCCACACTGCACTGTGATTGAATTTCAACCACAAATTTTCATTTTGAGCCTATCTCTAGAGTGCTTATGCTATTACAGTTAATATTTTAATAAGCATAAAACTAAGAATCACTTTTCTATAGTACAGCCAACACAATCCTGTAAGGAAATCCATTCAGACACTAATCTTCACTGTAGGCCAGATTATCTAGTATTCTGCATTGTAAGTGTCATTGAATTCTGCAGAAGAGTTAAATTCCCATTGAGTTATTTACATAGTGTTTGCTTCTCAGCAAGTTAGCTAAGGGTCTGGTAATTGGCTTTGCCCAGGGTTCTGGTCATTCCTACCACCAAGGATCCAGCAAAGTTGTCCATAAACTTGCACAAATTTTGAGATATCCTTAAAAAAGGCAGACATTTTTTGTCACAATAAGGTACCTCTGTTCCTTGGAAAGGGATGTGGGCTCTGAGGCATTCTTCGTACCTGCCCCAAGATTTTCCAGTGCTCAGAGCATTGCAGTAAAAACTGCGCAATTTCATATTAGATTTGCAAAAGAGCTGCTGGCTGGCATCCAGCCCCAGACTATGCTGCTCCGCAGGGGAATCCTCCTGTCCCTCTTGGGTGCCCCTGTTCTGGCTATCCCCAAGGGGGCTGAGGCCACAGGCAGAGCACTGGAAGTACAGGCATGGAGGACAGCTCTCCACAGTGGGGTGCTGTCAGCCCTGCACCCCAGCACACAGCATCCTCCTACCCTTCCTCCTCTCCAGCAGATTAAAAGTGCTGTGGAATGAACAGTGATGTTGCCCACGAGCAAGGTGCTGCGGGATTTCCCCAAACTTCCCCCTGGAGTATTTCCTGCCTTTTCAATGTTAAAAAGGTGCATGCTGTGATATGCACTCCTGCGGGACTTGCTGCCCTGTGTCATGTCCTTGGGCAGCAAGGTGTTTTGTGGAAAGAATGCTTCTACAGCTGCGGAAAGAGACAGTCTTCCCAAACTGCCCTCCCCACCGTACACACATTCCCTCTGCCCATGTACACACACTGACCTATGCAGACAGATGCAACACACTTATCTGGATGCATGCAGACCTTTATTTAATATCAGGGGACAGCAATTTTCTGCCCACCCTGACCCATTCCTGCTTCCACTCTGTCGCCAGGATTAGGATTTTATCCAAGCTGGTCTGGGAGCTGTAGTTTTCCTTTGGGGGATCTTTTTTACAAGGGGTTGGTAGCAAGATGGCAAGAGGTCCTGGGTGGTCTAGCCATTGGACCATACTGCCCTTTTGGCAGGGACTAGTTAGGTCAGGATTTATGAGGTTGACTGTTCCCAGATCTGTGGAAATAGCCTGACATTTCTCCCTATCTCTGTTCCTGGTGTTGAAGAAAGACTTTTTATGATTTCTGTATTCTGCCTCAAGCACAGACACTCTTGGGAGTCACAGACCTCAGCTGCCTGGGGCATGCAGCTGTGTCCATGACATCTCAGGAAACTCATTTCTCTCTGGCCCTAGCATTCCCAGCATGGCAATTGTAATATGTTTGCCACTAGCATACTCTCATGTTTTAGATTTTAATACAAGTTTGTCCCTCATGGGTTTTGTCTGGGTCTGCTTACTGCTGGGAGCTCATCTCTCCTGGAGGTGCAAGGGGTTTTGCAGAGGGTATGCTCTCCCAGGAATGTGTAGAAAACAGCTGGGAGCTTAGCTCTTACAGTAGAATAGAAGAGGAAGATTTTGCTTGTCTGCCCTCCTTGTCCCACTTGACCTGTGGCACTGCAGATGTGCCTGGTGCCAACAGCAGCTCACAAGGCCAGCATTTGTTCTTGGTGCAATCTGCCTTCAGAGAGGGATGCTCAAGACGAGCAGCTCCCTGCTGGCAGCAGCTGTTTCTTATGCCTCTATGCGTCTTTCTCCTCCAGAGGGGGTTTCTTTCATTTTGAAAGATCTGAGACTTTCCTTGGGGTTTGCATTTGTTCACAGGTTGCTCTGAGAGAGGCAGAAATATGGGAAGTAGCACATAAGAAGAAATAGGAATACTAAGCTGTCTTCTGCAAGCTCCAGGCCTCTCTGTGGGGGATACTCGGGAGACTGAACACACTATGTCTAAGCATTACCCTGGCTGCAGCTGACAGGACTGAGGAATTGGGCTCCTGCTGACTGGAAGAGGAAGGCTGGCTGCAACACAAGGGGTGCAGGGCAATAGATATACATGGCTTCGAGGCGCAGGGAAGTGTGTGCTGTGGTATGCTGAGGCCCTTTGCAGGAGGCCAGGAGAAAGGCTCTGGGGGAGGGCACTGACTGTAGGGAATGGAGAGGAGATTGCATGGAGGCAGTTTGGTGAGGAGAGTTGTGGGTGCTGTGGAATGGACACAGAGACTCTCTAAGCCTGGAGACAAGACAAACCCAGTGATTTCTCCCTGTATTCAGAAAACTAGGGCTGCTGGATGGTGATACTGGGAGAGGGAAGAAATGATGCAGGTACAAGAGAGCAGTCTGCTTTCGGGGGCAGAGAGACTTTTTTCTGCTCCAGGATGTTTTGTTATTCTCTTTTTCTGCCTCTGTCCTGGTCTCCCTCCAGCCCTGCTGAGGTCAGCAAATCACGTCCATTTCCTCAGCCCTGCTGAGGTCCTCCTGGCCCCCACTGTCTCCCAGCACAGTCCTGTGCACAGGCTGCGCTTGTGTAGAAGAAGCTGCCCTGCAGTGGATTTGCTGGCTACTGGCTCGAGCCAGACACCGGAGGGAGCGCAGTGCAGCTCCAGAGAGCTCAGCATCGCCTCAGGCAGAACTGCCTCCATCCCAGTTTGCCTGACACTGCCAGGGCCCCGTGCAGAGGGCTGCCTCTGGGGCTGCTCTACAGCACGGGGCTCATGTGGGGTGGGGTTTCTTTTAAACCTGTCATCAAGAGACTTATGAGTCAAGTGCAGTGTATTATTGGTGCTGTGTGACTGGCTCCCCAGGAGCCTGCCTGCCCTCGAGGTGGCAAGCTGTTGCTCCTGCCCTTGGAGAGGAGCCAGCTTCACAGCATTACAATTTAATTAAATTACTCTGGCAGCTGCAAGGGAAGGAGCTTTAATATGAGGGAGACAAAGAAAAACAAGGGTTCGACTGTTGCCCTCTGGAAGAGGAAAGCATGTGGGGGCAGCTGTGAAGCTCCCCTGATTGCTCCCTGTATCAGGGCAAGACTCCTTGCCCATTAGGGCAAGCTGAGGAGTCAGCACCTCCTTGGCTCCCCCAGATCCTTGAGGAGCTGGAGGCACCAATATGGATCCTCACAGACCCTGGTAGGCCCAGGGCAAGGGTGTCAGATGTTTCCCTCTGCCCACATAGAAGCAGAATCTTCATCAGGGGTCCAGCCTTACAGCTCACCTTTCCTGGGACATGGGACAGCAGGTGCCAACAGGCCCCACTGGATGTGCAAAGGGGCTAAAATTCAAGTGATCTTTAGTCTTAGACATCCCAAGAAATAGAGAAAAAGCAAAGAGCTACACACCTACCCCCTCTTTCCTCACTTCTCTAGAGGATCCTCTGAGGACCACACAATCCCCCTTTTTTCACATGACTTCTCCCTCCCCTTGGTACATACCATCTCTACGTTCCTCAGTTGACCTAGAAGTGAAATCAGGGCCTTTGCCCCACTCCTCACTGCTAGGTTCCCTTCCTGTAGCCCATTTCCCACTGAATCCCTCTGCGTTCTCCTTGACTCTCCTAAATTGTTGAACATTTACTTCTCAGTGCTATGACCTCCATCTTGGACATTCCTCCTCTTGCTGCCCTTCCCAAAGGAGCTCTCCCTACATGTGCTCACCAAAATATCCAGGGAGAAAAGACACATCACTGCTCAGGGCACAAGTGCTACAAGGAGAGGATTTTTATACGGTCCTTTACTCCTAGATCAGCTATAGCATTGATTGAGTCTTCCAAGTCAGCCTGTCACTGCAAGATGCCAAGCCCCCAGGACACTGGAACTATGGACTGAGCTGAGATCATCACAGCAGGCCTTTAGCATCATTGGAAGAAACAGGATCTTCTTGATAAGAAGGGAAATCAAACAAAAATTGCAAGAGTGATGTGGGAAGGAAGATCTCTAGATGCACTGAGATGGTATCTCATCACTCTAACAMAGAAAGGGAGGTAAACACTGAGAAAGGAGAAGAGAGACTGAAATGGAGGGCAGTGTTGGTTCAAGACTGAATAAAATAGATCTAGTCTGGAAATTGGAGGATGGTGTTAATGTTGATGTGGCAAAGCCTGGGAGCAGTGGGGCAGACAGTCCCATTTCTTCTGGGAAGGTACTTGGCTACTTTTTATACTGTGGCATCCTGGCAGGAGACAAGCTTGTCTGACACCCCCAGCACCTCTGGTCTTTGCTGCTACGACCATTTACATGCTCTAGCCTGAGAAATAGTTTGTGTTTGCCCTGGCAGTTTCTTTTCCCTGTCATGGTATCTGTGCAGTGATGATCTCTCAACACATTCTCCCTCCGGGGCTACTTACTCTTTGCACTGAGAGCTTTTCATGGCAGCATGCCTGGACTTCTCCCAGGTTATCACGGCTCCTTGTCCTGCCAAGAACACTTTCCTCCTTCACCTCCAGGGCTGCTGTGACTCTAGGAGGGGAGTTCCTCTGATCTGACCATACAGACCCCCTCCTTCTGAGCACTGTACCATGTCATATTCCTTCTCCAACTGATTTTCACTTGTACAAGTCCATTGGTTGGTAACCCTTCCTAGAAGGACAAATCTAGAGCTCCTTTATTAGCTAGACATAGTCTTTCCTCAGGCTATATTCTTCTGGAAGTGAASAAGACTTTGAGGTTAGAAGCGCATCAGTTCATTGGGGATAGGGATGGTGTCTCCTCATTCCTGATTTGGGTGAGGAAGTAGTGGAAGTGACTGAGAATCTAGGTGCAAAAATGAGCAGCCCTCCCCTCTGCTCCCTATGGACCTCAAGGTCTCTAGATTTTCTCCATTTTCAGGACTGGTGGTCAGGAGCAGACATTTAATTCACAACATGGACTGAACTAGAGAACTCCAGATGTGGGTTTGTGCTGTTTGATCTCTACAGACAGGCTGTCTTACAGGCGCCATGAGAAATCAGCATTCACATAAAGGATACCATTCACTCACACCACCCACATGCATCAGAGGAGCTGAACCTTGTGCCTCTGTGAGATGAAAAGGACTGACGCTTTCCTTCCCCAGTGAAAGTGAGGCTACAGGAAGAGCAGGGAATGTTTTCATTTCTCTCAGAGTGTGGCAGACAAGAAGGCACCTGAAGGTGGTAGCTGTTGGCTTTCAGAGGAGGCCAAGTCAGGAGAATCCAGATTTAAGGAAGGGGCTTCAGGGTCTTCACAGAGAAGGTTAAGTGGTTAGTGGGCAGAGTACATCAGGAAGGCCTGACCCAGATCTGAGCTACCTACCAGCTCGGTGACAGAGATTTCACGCTCCAGACACTCCTGTCACCCACAGAGACATTCATGATAAGGACAGGCAGTAAACACCATGGATGGAAGAATAACTATCCAAGGAAAGGGAAAAAAAGGGAAAGGGCCTTGATGTAACATAAACATCATAAAAGGCCATAAAAGCAAAGCAAAGGAAAGCGTGAAGGAGACTGAAGGTTGGCAGCGAATGTACATAAACAGAAGGAGCCAGTCTGGTATGGTCTAGGATAAAAGGGAGGTTATAGACTGACTGAAATGGAGATTAGATGAAACTGAGATGACGATGGCCAAGGAAATGGATTGACAGACTAGATAACAGCACTGACAGCTGCAACCCAGAACTATGAAGCTAGTGAAAATGCCCTGGGGAGGGACATCACAAGGAGGCTGGGTGGTTGGGATGGAGGAACATGGAGAGGTAAGGAGGAGAGCTTGGGGAGAGGAGAAGGCCAGAGTCCTGATGGTCAGCAGAGCCCATGAGATGGGCAGAAAGGCAGAGAAGGGGAGGACAGGCTCAAAGCACCTGTGCCCAAACTGTCATACACTCCTGGTGTGTGGGGCCTTCTAGGAGAGATTCACCAAGAGCAGAACAATGGGGAATGCTGGGAAGGGGCTGGAGGCTGCCTATTTCTGCCTGCACAGAGTAGGTGAGGCTCAGCCACCATGAGCATGGCAGAAGGCTCCCTGACTAAGCTGGATCTGAGGCCTGAGGTGGACTGTCCCCTCAGCCCACTGGAGCCAGTTTCACTGTCCTCAGCATCCCTCACCTCCAGGAGTGGAAGGCCAGATAGTGAAGCAGAGATGAAGAGGAGCCTTTGGGCACTGATTACACCAGCCTGGAGGTACTGAGAGATGTTACTCACAGAAAGAGGRGAGAAGCATCCTCCAGCTGCTGCAAGTGCCAAACATTTCTCATTCCTCATGTGCTCTTATTAACACCTCCACACGCAACAGAGCTGCAAGCAAGGCCTTCCTGAGCTCTGCTAATTATTAAACATACTTCTGTTAAGCTTAACTAGACATGCTTGTCAGCTGCTGGCAGGAAGAGAATAGTGGGAGAGACTTGTAAACACACTCTGATGACTAAGTGAAAACAATGCCAAGATTGCAAGGTACTGGTGCCTGCTGCCTTCAGGTGTCGTTGTGTAGCTTGTGTTTCAGCCCGGCAGACAAGTTGGCCAGCATGGACTGCTGTATGCTCAGATAAAGCTCAGGAGCCTTTTAGGGGCTGTACTACAAGAGCGTGTGTTTCAGTGGTATTGCTTCTAGTATATTTGCTATTGGCCACACTGAGATGATTCATGAGGACCTTCCCTGTCCTGGGACATGCAATGGCTTGTGTGGAGTAACCTCCCTGTCACACAGGTTCCTGAGAGCTCCTAGGACACTCTATCCTGCAGTGCTGCTTTGAAGCATGTGGTTGCTTCTCTAGAGCTTGAGTTAGCATCAAGGAGATCTGGCAACAAGTTGTGTCAGCTACAACTCCAAGGAAGTGGCTTTCAGCCTTGTATACAACAATCTTCACACTTCAGCCACACTCCCAGCACACTGGCTGCAACATGCTCCTTTATCTATCTATTGTACTTTATGGCATAGTTCAGCACACACAGTGCAATTTTTTTGCTCCTTGACTATTTTACAGCACCAAATTTCTTATTTCTTGATGATCTAGTGTAGTATGGCTGGACTTATTAGAAACTCTTGTAATCCTATTCAGGAAAAAAAAAAAAGAAAGAAAAAAACCACCTGAATATATTGATCAACCAGCTAAACTAAAAGTCTGTAAAAATCTGAAATACTTGAGTTATTAGGTCCTAATTGCTTTAATGAGAAATACTGTAGAAAACATTCTGTCATGTTCAGTGCTTACCCATTTTTGATCAGTTTCTCTGAAAATAACCAAACAAAAAGCTTCCTTTGGGTTGGCTTTGAGATCTGCAGAAAGCTTATTCTCCTTTCAAACCTGGCTGCAACACAGGGCATCTTACTCTTTGTTAGCAAATATCAGCCCAGTGAAAAAGGATATATCCGAGGATAAAGATTACTTCAGCACTTTCTGCTGCAGACTGTTCTTGCCTCCATTCCTCCTGCCATCCAAAAGAGGCAACACTCTAGTTTCTCATTTCCAGGGAAAAGTGAGGGCAATGAGACAGGTGACAGTGGGACTGAGATATTGTGCTGGCATGTATTGTAACTAGCTCATCAGTGTGTGGCAAGATGGGATTGGAGTAGAAATGTTCCCAGCTAAGTTACACATTTATTGAACGTGAAGCCTGTTACAGTACAGCATTAAGGTTCGGCAAATAGTATCACTGTGAGGAAACAATTCCAACAGCACTGACTCAACTGAGTTGTACTTCCTGCTTATTTTGGGACACCCAATTTATAATATAAATATCAATCTATCAAGTTGCACATTGACCAAGAAAAACAGTAAGAGAAAATCCTACATGTTTCTAACATGGCTGAACAAATGCTGCTACTGGCACATTCACACTCCCAGTTCCTCTATTAAGACATTTAATTTTCCTGCATTTTTTATAAAAAGGAGAGGGAGAGAGAAATTGCTGTTGCTTAATAATGTTAGCATTTAAATAGCTTTAATTAGGCATGAGATAGATGTGCATGAGCTGTTGCCTATGCTGCTGTTTTTTATTTGGAGACAATTTTCTGCCAGGGTAGATGACAGGACTGCATCACAGTTACTTTGTGGTAGGAAAAGATAGATGGAGAATTTTTTTTTTCTTTTTTTTTTTTAGTTTGAAGCTTAGAATTTATGAATTGTACCAAAACTCGAGGGGGAACCCTGAAAACCATAATGGCTGCCCCATCCTTCATGTATGCACATTTCTGCTAAGTTAGAGGAATTTGCAGAGACAGCTGCAGAGTTTCCCCAGAGAAGCCTGAAAACATCATCTCTTTTCCTTGCCCAAAGCCCTGGTCAGGGAAAATCTTAACAAGTGTCAGAAATGGGACACAGGGATTAGGAGACACTCTGAATGATGCACTCTATAAAGTGATATTCAAACTGCTTATCTCTCTCCAAAGCTGACAGCTTAGACCCCTTCCCCTGAGCAGTTCTGCAGCCAAATTGACTTTAACCTCTTGTCCACTAGAAAACAGGTCCTAAGTCTTATCTTGCTCCTTTTCCACCAGAGAGAGGCTGAAAGATGCATCCTTTTGTGAGCAAATGGCACAGAGTTAGGGAAGGAGTGGAAGTAGCAGCTGATAATCCAGGGACTGGTGTCTCTGCTCAGAGCCCTACAGAGGCAGCTGGCAGTCAAAACAATACCCAAAATGTTAAACAAATGACAGAGGAGGGCTTTTATTTTAAGGTTACTGTGTGCAATGTCACACAATAATATACACTCCTGTGATAAGGAATGTTAATAATACTCCACTTTCTGCCAAGAATAGAGTCCCTATCTACAACCCCCACCACTCTAATCAAGTGAAACAAAGGCAAATATATGAAAATAACAAACCCAGGATCTCGAGAAGTATTTGAATTCAGGAAAGACTAAATATTTAGCTTGTGAGGCTCAATGCATCCTGGAATGTATGGGGCACTCCAGGAACAACCAGCCATTGTCCAGGGGCCATGAGGGAAAGCCCTCTCCAATAGGCCATGCTCTGCAGGGCTGCCAAGCTGCCCCACTCATCCGTGGTGTTTGCACAGGGGCAGGGAGTAGGGAAGCACTGGCTGGTACTTGCAGAGGTGAAGAGAGTATTTTCCACAAAGGGTGGCACAGCCAGGTATGGTTCAGGGGTTTGTATATTCTGCAGCATGGCATGGTGTTGCTGTGTTTATGCTTGATGCATGCAAGAGAATAGTCACAAATTTTTCAGTGCTCTATTCTGGAGAGCAACATCATTGCCATTGCTGGCTGCTGCAAATATCCAACACATATCTGTGCCTAGAGAAAGTTTTCTAGCTRATGAAGCCTCTCACGGCTTCTCTCTTTTATATGGGAAAGTGAAAGATGCCATGCACATGGCTCTGCTGTATGCCCAGGACCAACTGGGTCAGTGTGGCCCATGATTACCTTCTTAAGTAGGGACGCAACTGAGGAGCAGCTGCCCTTTGGAAGCTGGCCGAGTGCTGTGTTCACAGAAACCTGCCCAGCCTTTCCTGGCTGTGAGAATCCTGTTCCTGGCCTCGTCCTGGTACTTTTTTGACACCAAGGGATTTGTCTTGGTTAGTCTCAGAGAAAGGAATGAGCTCAGGTCACTTTTTAGTTCTTGGTACCCGAGTTGTACTCTCGGTGAGCCTGGAATCAAAAAGCCAGCAATTGCCCTGCTGAGACCAACTCCTCATCTTTGCATCTGTGCTTAGTGGGGTTCCTCAGAGCCTGCCCTGACATGGCAATTGCTGTTTCTAGAGTTTGGTCTTGGTAAAGATGCCACTCTCACCATCCAAATTCAAGTCCTGGCTCTGCAAAGGGCAGACTTAATTTTGGCTGATGCTGGGTCTGTTGGTGCTGTTTTGCTTCATCTGAAAGGGGGAGAAGCATCTCCTTTCCTGTCTTATTTCAGAGATGGCCCTCAATGTGCAGTTGTACAGCTGTGAACATGACTAGGACTCCTGGTCTCTGACCGTGCAGTAACGATAACCATTCTATGTGAAACAAGATGGCTGAGACCAGTTTGCAAAGCCTTGGGGTGAGAGGATTCCCCAGTCCATGTCATGAGAGGCCCGCTCATATGGGGTGGGGACTGCAAATGTCTGCCCCGGATCCACAGAGCCACCCAGCAGCCTGTCACTGAGCAAAAGACAAAACTTCTGTGTAACAGCTCTAGCCTCTTCTAGCCTGTAGTACCCGCTTTCCCTGCCCCACGAAGCTGAATCTCTGTGTGACAATATATTGTCATCAGAATGTAATACACAAACACAAGCCTGGAGTATTCTGGACACCTTCACAATATTAAAAATAAACATAAAATCAGGGCTCAAGCACTCGTAAGGGTTAATAGTTCGGGATCAGGTGGGTGGAATAACCCAAGTGTGCCTTGGGTAAGCTCTGTGGCCGTGGCAGAAAGCCCTATGTCTGGACCCCAGTTACATATATCTGCGTCTGTGCCTGAACCTGCAGATGAACTAAGCCAATAAATTATACTACACAACTAGCACACAGAGGCAACCAGGGCAAATTACCCCAGCATCTCATCTAGTCCTGTCTCCAACAGTTGAGCATGAACAGTGTGGGAAGAAGATCTGGAGTGGATGGCAATGCAGTAATACACCTTTTGATTTTTCAGTGTTTTTATAAATATATTTATACATTTATTCAAGAAAAGAAAAAGAAACTCCTAGTAGATGGTAGAGTGGAATTTGCCTGCTTTGCAAAAGTTCACCCATTGTTCAAAGCAAACTCTCCTTTCCAACATAAACAGGGACTCTTAAAAACATTCTCATCCAAAACAATTGCCATGACTTTTGATGTTTTCATGGTCCTTGCTCTCCCCTACTGTTTGATCATCATGTTTTACAATATTTTTTCCCCTTCCTCACAGGCCCTGTTCCAGGTGCCCCTGCTCTGGAATTCATGGCTTCATCATCCAAGCTCCTGTATTCAGTGAGATACAATGGAAAGAATTTCATGGGCATTTATTTTTACTTAAATGACTCTCCCACTTTTGCCTGTTTACACAGCCTCTTTTCCCTTACCAGAGTACACAGCTCTCCATGCAGCCAGGCAGAAAGGGCTCAGCCCCACTGGACAGTTGACTTCCCCAGTAAGTGGATCATCTCCTTCCTTTCTAGGAACCCCCTTCAGTGTTCTCTGGTAGGTCACTTCTTCCTTGGCATTGAATAAGATGCTGCTGAACACTTCATTATTATTATTACTATAACTGAGCCTTCAGGATCTGGCTAAGACAAGAGCCACAGTGTGCTGGATACTGTGCACAGAGAAATGTCCTTGCTCCTAAAGCCAATACTCACAATGCACAAGGGAACATGAAGAGCAGGACTGGAAATTATCTTTGAACAGCTGTAAAACTTTTCTCTCTCCCCAGAATGACAACATTTCCCATTCAAGGACTGTGATTTCTTCTGACTAGTGCAGCTCTGGCAGACATGGAGCTCTACTCTGGACAGACTTGAGACCCTGATGCTGAAAGGAGAGAGTCACCATAATAAAGATGAACTCACATCAGAACTATTAGTCCCAAATCCCTATCTTCACTTTTCAAGGTTATATTACCAGGATCAGAACCAACCCAACTTTTCAAAGTAAAATCCAGGGAATTAAGCTCTATAAACTCTTTACAACTTTTTATTTTATTTTATTTTATTTTATTTTATTTATTTATTTTGCATCCTAAACATTATTATTTGAAAACAATACAAGAATGGGATAACTCTGGGTTATAGGGCTTAAATTAGTCAAAACACTGCATTTGCTCCAGCAAAAAAAAACAAAAAACAAAAACCTCAGTACACTTAAATCTTGTTATAGAGAAGCAACAAAAACCAATTGATTATGGAGAAATTCAAGAAGGAGAAAGGTGTGGAGTCCAGCTGGCAGATGGTCTCATACTCAGGGCCCTTGGAGGAGCACTTCTGGTTCTACCCTCTTGCAGCTGAAATGTTTCAGTATGTGAAGATCCAGTCCAGTAACATTCAGGAAAACTCACCCATGGCTGCTTCCTTTCTTTACAAATTAAGAGAACAAACTAAAAGACTTTAAAGGATAGTAATCCTAGAAATAACTGAAGTGGAATCTGTGCAACAAAATCAAGAGAACTGGTCAACATTCACTGCCTCTTTGGGGATTTTCTATATATATTTCACTCTAAACTAAACGTTGCCTAGAATAAACACATCTTATGAGGAGACCCTGAAGCATCCAGAACATTTCCTCAGATGGAATTCTCTGAAGCCTACAAACTTTGCAGGCACATCCACAAACTGGCTCAGGCTGGTCCTAATCCCTGGTGTTGGCTCAGTGCGATGGACAGTTGCATCTCCTCCTGCTTTTTATTGCATCAAAAAACTCAAAGAGGTTACTTCTCTTCACCATCAGCAACAAACTCCACAGCTGACAGAGCTCATCTAACGGCAGCATTTCCACTTTCATGATAATTTTGGTGGTAGTAACACCTTTGGTCTGGGTTCTCCCCTCCTACCCCACACAAATGACCATACTTTATTCCTTATAATTTCCACTTCATGTCAGGAAGAGAGCAGGAGAGAGCAGGGAGCTACCTCTAGGAGTAGAGGGAGGATGTCAAGGAAAGATAAGGAGGGCGTCCACAGCAGCCCCAATCTACGGACTGCAATATACCCGTTCAACACACTCATCCAGCTCCATTCTGCTTTGGGCAGATACCAGATGATTTAGACCCAGCTTCCCTTTTCCAATTTAACTCTTAGCCATGTAACAATTAAAAAAAGAAATCTAGTGTTTCTGCTAATTGGGACAAAACAGAGCAGGCCTGTGGGGCCTTTCCTTAATTCACTCCCTGAACAATGTTCACTGATCAGGACTAGAGATTCAATTAAGTACCTTGGGGTGGTAATTCACAAAGACAAAATAAGGAGTTTGCAGATAATTTGTCTTTGCTTCTATCCCAGAACGCTCCTGCTGAGCAACACGGGCTCTGTCTCTAATTGGCAACATTAATACAATTAAGATGGTAATTTTGCCCCGATTTGCTTCTGTATTACAAAGTATCTCACTTCACATCCCTCAACACATTTTACTCTGTAAAATTCTGTCATTATTTCTTTCCTTTGGGCTAACAGGCGAGTCAAAGTCTTTCCTTCAGACATCACAACCTCCCTCAGAGCAGAGGGCTCGCACTGTTCCTGTCTGTTAAATTTTCACACAGAAAAAGATGTAGGGGTCCAGGGAGGGGCAAGTGAAGATGATTGTTTATTTGGATTCAAATATAGCATTAATGAATGCCTCACTAATGCACTGGGCACGTGGCAGCAATTAGGAGTGAAACAGAAACTTAATCATAATGTCAAAACACCCTTGCATTTCTTCCTGCCCCCCAGCCACCTACCAACCCTCCAGCAGAGCAATCCTCACAGATCACACCCCCTTGCTTTCCCACTAAGCAGTCCCAGCATCTACTCTCAGCATTGACTCAGCTCTTTTTATTGATCACAGGATGAGGCATTGGTGGGTATGGCAGTGGAGAACCTTGTCTGGCGAGAAGGGCTGTCCCTCCCTAGGCAGTTTAGACAAAGAGGAAAACAGGACTGTCTGCAGGAGTCAGAGGCAAGAAGAGCCCATGGTTTAAAGGAGAAACCATGGTTCCTCACCTGGAAACAGGTGAGGAACAAACATGGACACCTAGATTATGTAGTAACAGTAAATGAATCATGCCTGGGAATGGCCCCTAGCAGCAAGTCCATGTGGTGCCTGCAACTATACAGGTAACTCTCCTGTCCCCAGCCTAGGTTGCTGTATCCAGACTGCATTTGGGAACAGTGTTTCGTCTGGGTTAACTTCTGAACCATGCCCAGGAACTGTCTGGAAGAGGGCTTGGGGCAGAAAGGCTTAATAGCTCTAATAAATTAATCAGATGAATTAACAAAGGAATCATTTTTCTTCACCCCTCCCCCACATTATTTTTAGACACTGGTAAGGCAGTCTTTAACAGAAAACGGGTCTGATTTCTCTCTCCAACCCCTGAGAGAGCAGTCTATGTGATAGTGCAGGTAGATTTGAACACTACCCACTCACATGGCATGAGCAAAACACGCTGTGCTGCTGAGGGCTTTGCCTTCATAAAACTCCTCCTTGGTGAGAGGAAGCCATTGAATTTGCTTTTCCTCCTGCCCAGTTAGAACAGGGATTTTCTGGAAGTCAGACAAAGGCAATGGAGATTGTCTGGGAAGATAAAGAGGGAACAGTCTGAACAAGCAGGAAGCTAAGGGGGGAATAAGACTTAAACATGGCAAGTAAACAAAGCAATTTCTATGTCATGCTTTGCAGAGGAGAAGGAAGAGCTTGGGGGCTGTGGTGGTCCCCGTTCATGGACAATGTTCTGGGAATTGTAGGGGCTCTCCATAAGATCTGGGGGAAGAAGTTTTGTTCCAAGATGCCAGATTTGGTTCCCATACCAGCCATCCACTGCTGAAATCCAATGGCAGGAAATTACTGTGACCCTTTCACAGATAGAGAACCAAGACATATGCAGGGTTTGCCCAAGGTCCCACACTCCTTGTGGAGAAAGGTCCTGAATCCTGGCCAGCTGGGGCCCACCCCAAGACCTATTTCCCTGCCTTCCAGCCTTTAATTAGCAGCTGAGTTGCAGCAAGGAGCATGATTTAATTTCTTTCTGCCTTAAAGCTCTCTGATGGACTAACACCAAAGTGGTTGAGAGCAACCTGTGGAGCAATCCTGCCATTAGAAGAGCCAAGGAATCTCTCTCCTCAGTGCAAGGAGTCCAGCAGCAGGACAGTCCCTGCAAACTCCCTGCACTTTCAGGATGCACCATGCTGACATGTGCCTATCATTAAACAAGGATCTGGCTGCTAGTGCTGGAAAACTGGACTGCACTGTCCTCACATGAGCTGCTAACACAGAAGTCATGAGGGAGAGGGTCAGCTGGGCAAGCAACTGGGTCTCAGCAGCATCTGCTGATCCTGGCTGATCTCTGCTGCCTCCCTTTCTCACATAGTCAAAGCTTAATTAGCTGTTCCCAAATCAGTCGTGACTCAATGTATCCCAGGATGAAAGCTGCACTTCTACCAACAGAGACTTTCCTGAGTATCTAGAGTCACAGCATGGCTATATCTAATCTGGAGGGAAAATAACTGTACGTTTATGTCCTCCCACCAGTGCCCTGGATGGCCTGCTCCAAGCAAATCACCAATGCCACAAGACCATCAGATAGCTGCCCTGGTTGTGACTTTCTCCTAGAAGATGAGGTCATATGGAACATTTTAAGCATCATTCCTGACCTTCTGGGGTACTCCAGCTGCCCTCAGGTCCTTCCTGCTTCCTGAGCAATAGCTGAGCTCAAATAAAAGCAATTTTCAAAAAAATCTAGATCCAAAAAACAAATTGCTAGTTAAAGAAATGCGGCTTATCTCTCTATTAAAAGGTGTGCCTTGTGTCTGCTCCAGACTGGTCTCATTCCCAGTCCCACCCACTCTGGTTCTAGTTCTTCTCATGCCTGATGGATTTCAGAGCCTTTAATGAGCAAATGTGCAGGTCCACATACAGTGAACATCATACATCCTCTTTGGTAAGCTGCCTAGACAGAGTTCCTTGAGCCTGCTCATCCAAGGACCATTTCCCAGCCTCTTCTCTGAATTGCCTCCAAGTTTTCAATTTCTTTCTGGAAGTCAGAAGTGAGGACTGAGCACAAGACTTCAGTGGCAGCTCTAGCACACAGAGAGAGTGCAAGTCTTTCCATTTCCATCCCAAATGCATGAGGAGCTCAGACCCCAAGGATTTTTCAATCTTAGTCTGAGAATACAGTAGCCCTACTGCAGTGGTACTCTGTTTATGACACTATCTTTGGTTTCAGAGMAGCAGTCAACTTCTCAAGAAATTGGACTTTTTCCCTGTTAGTAGTACCTTCGTAACCATAACAGGGACTGCTCAAGAAAGACACAACTACCATTACTCCTGCCACCAGGGAAATGTACTACAGCCCTGCAGGGACAGGTGGCCAGTGCAGGAAGGAGCCAGGAGAGTCTGGAAGGAAGGAGCATACTAGATGCGAGTGAAGGAAGTTTCACTTACCAGCATGACTCACAGCCTGTTCTGACTTCTAAAACCCCAGAAAAACAGAGATTTGACAATGTTTGTCTATTTTTAATTACACTGTGAGTGTGGCCATCTTGAGGAGGAGTGTGGGATCTGTCGCAATCCACTARGTACATGTATGGGTGTCTTATACTTCTATTTATTCATCAAAAGAGCAGCTGGCCCTTCCAGAGCTCACAGTAAAACGGTACACTGAGGGGCAGTGTAAAGGCAGGTGCCCAGCTCTGAGGACATAAGAGAGAACCAGCTGAGTGTGTCCATGCTTCTTTCCTAAGGGACTGTGTCCATCCCAGATTTTGACAGAGAAAAGGTTAATGAATGCTTTCTTTTCTCCTCTCCAGTGGAAGATCTCATTCAACCAACCCTGCACTAGCTGCCAGCACAGAGAAACAGCAAAGGGGAGCCTGGGATAGAGGCAGGTGGATGCAGAGAAGATAACAGCTGGGCCTGGATGCCAGCAAAGTGCTAGGCATGGAAGCAGCTGGGAAGAGGCATCAGTGATTCCCATAGCTCCGATTCAAAGATCAGGGCCTTGCTCACAAGGCAAAAGGGGATTTCCATTTCTAGTTGCAGACCAACTATTGGGTTTAATGGTCTGACAATAAAAGACATTTAGGAACCAGTACTTTCTAAGGATGTTGTTGAGCTGGTTCATATTTTACTTTGCTTGGTAGTAGGATGAAGATACAAGCACAAGCAAAAGGGCACCACATGCTTAGGTTCTCTCGGGATGTCCATTGGTCTACTGGGAGATATGATCATGGAACAGCTAGCAACATCAGCCCTATCAGCCCTCAAATTAACAACAGTAATACTAATATCCCTCACCTCCAGTTAACTGCTTCCAATTATGCAACAGGGCTAGAAATGAGATGTTCTAGATAATAACCTCTATGATAAGACGTTTCACCCATGCCTAAGTGTTATGTGAAGCAGATGGTGATTGCTGCCTCACTCCACAGACAAAGAAATGGAGGCTCAAAGAAGCCATGTCATTTTCCAAAGAACATTTCAAGGAAATAGAGTGGATAGAGGCCACATCTGAGTTTCTGCTCTAGCTACAAGCTAATTCTGTTCCCTTGGGCTTATCTCATGTGGCACTCAGTCACTTCATGGACTGCTCCCCCTGTCCAGAGAGAATAGGTTTTGCATATAGGTCACTGTGAATTGCTACCACCAGGAACCAGCGGATGTGCATCCATATCTGATCCAGAGCCTGGGTAAGAGCCACCATCTGTGAAGAGCAGGAACAGCAGTAGAGACCAGCACTGTCCTGAGGCTGGGGCTCTCTGCAAAGGCCAGGGTAACTCGGAGAAACCAGGTGTGACTTTGAACAAGGATGAAGTCAGTTATCACTGGGTGCTTGGCCCTTCCCTATCGCTGTAATGATTCATCAAGCCGCGGTTCTGACCTAGGACATGTTGATTTGCCAGCAGGCAGTGCAGGAGGGCATCATCAGATCTCATGTGTGGCACCACTATGCCATTCCCTTTCCAACTCCTGTGGGCAAGGGCACATGCAACCCTGAGCCTGGCACAGATGCTAACTTGGTCTTTGAGTGCAGAGGTCTTTTGTTGGTGGGATAAGCAAAAATGTTTCAAGACAGCTTACCCTCATCCTCAAGCACTAAAAATCTGGTATAGGGGTTAAACAGGAGCATGTAATCCTTCAGCTTAAACAGCCAGCTTGCCTCACTCTGTGCTGGCTCAGATGCTGACACAGAGMAGGGGATAACCAGCCCAAATGACAGCTCAGTAGCTGGTGTAAATTGATAAAGGACTGTGGGAGTCAGTGAAGCAATACTGATTTACCCATTCCTTCATTTTATCCATGAAGCTTTCTGCCTTCCTATGTCTCTGAGTAAAAATGCTGAATAAAAATGGAAGCACACACAACAATATTTTTACTATTTTCTGAAAAATAAATGCACCATGACTGCTCTTTGCTCATGCTCAGGTCTGCCCTGTGTAAAGGCAAAGAGGTAATTTGTTGTTTGAATTCACCAGTGATAAAGAGTTTAGTCAAGTCAGTGCTTTTTGCACTTCAGTTCTTATGTCATGGAAGCCACTGTACACATTCCTTGCAAAAATGGATTTCTCCTTTTCAAGCAGTTTCCTCCTGATTGGTCTTGTTGTATTTCTTGGCCTTTTCTCTGCTTCCTGTTGGCATCCTTTTCTTTAGCAGCAGCACCATAACCTGATGAGCTGCTGTGCTGGACTCCTGTTTTGCCAGCTCCTTTCAACCCTCCTTCTGACCCTGCTAAGTCTGTAACATGCTTTGCTTCACTCTGGTACGGGGAGTTCGGCCTCTGTGCGACAAGGGCTTTGAATCCCCTCCAGAAGGTGATGCTGAAGAACCAGGACAGCCATGATTGTTCTCAGCCTAGAGCTGAAGTGCAGACGATATTTCTTGCATGTGCATATGCATTGACTCCAAGAGCTGTATGATTCCTGGCGCAACAGCTTTGATTCTCAATTGTTTCCTTAAGAGAAATTTCATTTGGAAACGTGATTTATGATTTTAAAAAGGAAAGCAAAGAACACACCACAAGCCTGCCAACTGGAGCAGAGGCAGAGACACACTAAACCGTCAATTAGCCAGCTGTTTGCTGAGTGTAAACAAGCTCTTAGTGATTGTGCACAGACACACTCATTCACACATGTATCGATTCACAGGGTTTAGCCTAGCTTTTAGCCACAGGGGCAAATATCTGAATGGCTATTTAAGTCTCACCATGGTAGATAATGAGTAGATATCTTAGAAAAGCACTAAATGTCTATCACACTTACACTTTCAGTCCTGGTCTGCACACATGCTCATGCCATATTAAATAAGCATGTGATCTTAAACACTTAGCCACACTGGGTCATAACCTGCATAGGCTATCTTAAACCTATTTATCCAATTTACATCAGTTTAGTACCCAGTACGGAATCAGCCGGAAACTACAGATCTGAGCAATTTTAAACTCATGTGTCACATGGGAGTTTTGACAATCTGCACTTAATTTTTTAAACTGCTCAATTTAAACTACTACAAGAGTGTAGATGAGCCATATTGTATCGAGCCATACTGTATCTTTAACTTTGAAAAGTGATCATACTAAAAGATGGGGTGCCAGTTCAGAGGAAATCAAAAGGTGCAGCTAAAAGGAAAAAAATATTTGCAGACGAACAAGGCTGCTTAAAGACATCATAAATCTGTTCAAAGTAAATGATCAGGAAGAAAAAGTAGACAAGGCCTTCTTCAGATAATTGGAAGAAACTTCATGTTCACAGACCCTGGACTTCATAGGGGATTTCAAGCACCCTGGTACCTACTGGAGAGACAACACAGCAGGGCACAAGAAGTCCAGGAGGTTTCTGGACTGCATTGGTGACAAATTCCTAACAAACACTGCTGATTGAGATGCTGATGAGGGGAGGTGTTCTGCTGGACCTCATATTTACAGACAAGGAAGAATTTGTTGGAGATGTGAAGGTCAGGGGCAGCCTTGGCTGCAGCAACCATGAAATGGTGGAGTTTGGGATCCTGCGAGGAGGGAAAGAAGCAAAAAATAGGATCACAATCCCAGATTTCAGGAGAACAGCCTTCGGTCTGTTCAGGGACCTGCTTAAAAGAATCCCATGGAATATGACTCTGGAGGGAAAGGGGGTCCAAGAGGGTTGTCTGATACTCAAGGATCGCCTCCTCCAAGCTCAAGAATGGTCCATCCCAACAAGCAAGAAATCAAGCAAAGGTGGCAGGAGTCTAACATGAAGGAACAAGGAGCTCCTGACTAAACTCAGATATAAAAAGGAAGCATGCAAGAGGTGGAAGGAGGGACAGATGACTTAGGAGGAATATAGATACACAGTCTGAGCATGCAGGGATTTAAGACAGCTAAAACTATGTGTCCTTGTGTGTCCTTGCATCCAGCCCTCCTGCACCCTCAGTTAGTTCCTAGGTGACTGGACTTCCATTCTTCTGTCCAGAGGACCCTGTCTCTTCTCCTTACACCAGTGGATAGTCTTGACATCTGCAGATGCTGGAGGATCAGCTGCTTGTCCATGCACCTGGCAAGTGCAGGAGTAAAGACATGCTGAAGTTTCTCTGGCTGCCCTGATGTGAGGGAGCTGGACCATGTTTTACTCCAAGCAGTGGGAACTGCAGACATTATTGCTCTGTGAAACTTTCACTTCCCCATTACTGTCTAATCATTATTTGACACTTACTACAGTGATTTGCCTCAATAATGTATCACAGAAATGAGTTCCACCAGTTAATTATACACAGTACGAAAGCAGGGATACAATTCTCACCCCAGGGCAGGATTTCATATCCATTTCCTTTCTTTTCTTTCAGTTGGTGAAGCATGCCTTCAGCAATCTCAAAAATCATTTAACGATATAGATTAAAACACCACACTGTGTGACACAGGGGTAAGATGACAGAAAATCCCTGGGTCATACACATGCACATACACATGCTCTCACATGCACATGCATAAACGCACTCCATACCATTAATCGGATTTTGACAGCTGTTTGTCCTTGCAGAGGGCTTGTCACCATTAGTCTCTGTTCATGGCTCCCACTCTTTGCAGTGAGCTCTGCTGAGTCTTTTCGCAGAGTTCATTTCTCCCCAGGCATTTTTAAGACAGGGGAAAGCCACTCTGATAGAGTATCTAGTGTTGGCGTTCTGAGGCCAGATAAAAAGGCGACCAGGATAACTGCTTTTTGACTGCTAAGGAGACAGGATCAGCAAGACAGCCAAGCACAGCATCAGCTCTAACCACCACTTGCATGAGAGTGTGCATGGGCCTGCAGCTGACTTGCAAACCATCAGAGGTGGAAAGCAGAGGGGTTGTGCTCAGAGTGGCTGGAGAAGGGAAAGGAGCAGGAATCAGAGAGAGCACATTCTCTCGGGATCCATGTACCGTGTAAGATGACAAGCAGGTCATTTGTCTTCTGAAAATTAAGCACACTGCTCTGCTAGCCATGCCCATTAGCACCTTCCTATGTGTGCCCAGCTCACAGACCAATGGGAGGGAGGGCACAGGGATGTGGATCTCAGCTATTTGACCCCATGCAGCCACTCCCAGAAATCTTGCCTGCTGTAGGTGCTCAGTCCTGAGCTGATGTTTCCCTACAGCAGTCCTGTGTCTTGGGCAACCAGTCCAGAGAACAGGCACCTTGCACACACCTGTAGGTCTTTACCCAGACACCATATCCCACAAAATAAGGGTCCTTCAGGGTTTCAACATGTCAAGATTTTTTCACCAGAAATATAGCAGTATTTTTCTTTTCTACCTTCACAACATATTTTTATCTTTCCTGTTTTCTCTGACACCAGAAGTGTAAATAACAAAAATAAAAATCCAGATTGTTCCTACAGAACTGCAGCAAGCCAGGGGGAATAAGGGCTTGTTCACACACATGGGGGAACCACATGTATTCAGCCCAAATAACTTCAATTTTTGGTCATGGAGAGGGAAGAACAAACCAAAGAGCCAGGTGAGAACTCARAGGTCCTCTCTCCAAACCAAGCAAACTACAGCTGCAGGGCTCATCCCTGTTCACAGCTGGAGAAACTGAGGCACAGAAAGGGAAGGTTGCTCCCTGGTGCAGCACAGCAAGGCAGGAGAAAGCATAAATCCTTCATGCTGAGTGGGGCTCAACACAGGCTCAGTGATTTGAGGTTCATGGTGGGAGCTAGCTGCACAAACAGGAGCAAAATAAGACTGGTCATACTCCCTACAGAAGTAAAGTCCTTGCAGTGTCTGGACTGTGTCTAGCTTTGGGGATGTCCTGTAGCACTGACTGAGCATTTATCAAGGAACTAATCCTGAGTCAATGTGTCACGTCAGAGTTGTGCAGGGAAGCAAACATAAGCCTTATCTAATGGTTTTTGAGTGCCTCTACTCAGGCCAGATAACATCTTGCAAGGAGGAGCGTTAGGCATTTCCCCACAGCTTGATTGAATTTCATCCCAGCCACCTCCCTGGCCTCTGCTCTCAGATGTCATTGCCACCATTATGTGTAGCAACTGAAAATTGCAGAAATATTTGCTTTCTCTTCCTGTTTTCTCCCAGTGATGGCTTTGTTTGCTATGCTGCTTCTGACCTTTCCAAATGCTACCTCCATTTATGGCCTCCTGCCGGTCCTGGCCTGCCTGGGAACTGATGCACTTCAGAGACAAAGACCTGACTGCTGAGCTGGCTTCCTTGTCTGGAGGGCTGTCGCCAGTCAGCAGAAGCAGTGCCGCTTACAAGAATTAGATCAACAAGTGCTGGATGGTGCCTGTGGAGACGTGAGGTTTCCAGCATATGCCACAGGAGTTGTTTAATATGGATCAATGAGTCTTTATGCAGCACAAAAATCACTGAGTTTGTGTGTCATGATATGAATTGCATTTTAACCTCTGTTCTCTTTTATTGCTCCAAGTGTCGCCTGAGAGAGCCCAAACCCAGCAGGCTGGGCCTCTGAGGGAACCCCAGCTCCGTGCAGAGGGACGTCAAGGATCCTGGGGCCGTTGGCCTGTTGTGTGTAACCCGATGCTGCACCTGGGATGGACACACTGTAATTGTTGGATTTCAGATGCAACATATCACAGTTTGAGCTGCTGGGCTCTGTGTGTTGCTGAGGTTGTGATGTGTTATCTTTGGTTCTTCCTGTTGCAGTGAAAGCCCTGGCTGGTACAACGGGGAGCTTAAGCCCAGGAAAACAGAGTTCTGCTCCTGGCTGTGCTTCCTCCTGCCTGAGGCCAAGCAAATGATTTCATCCAGGAGTTCTCAAGTTCCCCTTTGTGAAATGGGACAGAAATGATTACCTGGAGCTTTCGCCTAAGCGTCTGCATAAGATTTTATTTTGGTCCTTAACCAGCAAGAGTCAAACTGGAACATTTGGCATCCCCAGGCCATAGTCCTCCTTACCCTAGAGTAAACTGATTTGCCCTCTTGAAGTGCCTGTTTCTTCCATTGACTCTAAGGGCTCCGTTGCTGAGATGGAGATATTCACAGCCAGGTGAAATGACCCCTGCTGCTGTACCTTTTGTTTTCCCACCCTGGTTCTCATGCTGATGGGTGAATCCCACAGAGGCCACCAGGTCAGGAGCACCCAGCCTCATATCCACCCAAGCTGGGTGGTGAGGAAATCCAGGGAGAAGGAGGAGAAGCAGTGGATGCTCCACAAGGCAGGCTCTGTCTGAAGGAACCTTCCACCCATATCACTCAGACACCTGAAGCCCAGATAGTAATTCAGCTGCAAGCTTACTTCTGATGAGACGTAAATATCTCAGAACTGGATGACATCCCATGAAATTCACCTGAAACACTCCAGGTTAGGAACCTGTGAATCCCTCAAGAACAATTTAGGGCTCAAGCCACCTTGACTATATTGGACAACATGCAGCTGCACCCAAAAATTTGAAGAAATCACCCAATTTTTATTTTTGACCCATTCCCCCTCCTGTCCCTTTCTCTTTGTAACTATCCCCATTCACTGTTTTTTGACTGATGCACTAGCTCCCAGCAGGGACTGTACAGCTTCTCTGTAAAGCATCATACAAAGTCATGGTGTTGTAAACAGATTAACTGAGACAAGACCAGTTGGAGTCCTCATTTAGGTTTTAATTAAGGCGAAAGTCCCATTAACTTTAGTAGAAGCTACTTGATCAAATGCTGCATATAAATGAAGAGGAGTTGAGTGAAGATTTGGCCAGCAAATAAGAAAAACTACTGTAAGCATCATGCCAGGCTGCTTTGAATAATGTTTCTTTTTTTTTTCCAGAAATGTTCTAAAAGTCGCCTCCATAGTTTTTCACACTCCTTGGTGACAGGAACAGCCCTGCAAAGGCCCCTGTAGCATGCTATGGGCTTTTTGCCATTCTCTCTACACCTTGCAATGGTGTCTTTTACCTAAAAGAAGGAAGATCTGCATCAGGGATGGGATTATTTTTCAGTGCCTATGCACGACTGATGAGGAACYGGGGCTCCCCGGCTCTCAGTACACATGCAGAAAAAAGTCTCCCAGTATTTGCAAACTCAGATGATAGAAATGCCTGTTTTAGGCTTTGCATGGAGTTGAAAAGCCACTTCAGACCACAGTGAACATGACCGTTCCCAGCCTAAGGATGCGTGCAGTGGTACTGTCTCTTTGGAAAGAAGTAATGAATTCCTAAAGGAGGAACATGGAGGTGGCTGGACCAGCTGTATTAGGGATGCAGTCCAACCTATGCAGAAAACAAACACAAGAGCAGTTAAAGTCCAAGGCCCAGAGAAGCCCAAGACTTGTCTGTCAGGATGGGCATCATTGCACTGAACATCTTATTTCCAGACAACATTACTGACCAGTAGTATCTTCCCATTTGCCCCAAGGAAAAAAAAAAAAAAAACAGAGATGTTTGGTTTCTTCTGTTCAGGTGTTTTGGCAGGTTTAATCTGTGTACTTCTGTTTGGGTATCAAAGCATCATATGCACCACTTCTAGATCTCGCAGGAGCTCAGCAGAGAAGCCAGTAGCCAAAAGGCTCTGCACTGTGAACAGCTGCCTCTTCTCTGTCCTCCCAGAGCAGGCTGGAGGTGCATGAACTGAGCAGTGTTTTTTTCATCCCTAAATTTCCTGAAATGTAAAAGGTCCAAGTACAAAACATCTCTTTCTGTCACCCTGCACAAAGCATAGGAGCCACATGACAATTGTGTGCCTGCCGTACCTGCAAAACAGTGCCTTCTGGCAGGCACAACTCCTCTGCTGCCAACCACTGTCCTAATCTTGTTGGCGTGGAGCAGAGAATCAGCTAGGGATGGAGCTTGGGTGCAGCTGAGCTGCTCTGTGCAGCTTCACTGTGCTGCATTGCAGCTGTCATGACATTTCAGATAGGAACAGCACATACTTCTTCACGGGAGTACTTGGCATATAGTAAATTAGAAAAATAGTACAATAAGGAAATTGACTCTGCACTGTTTGAGTTAGAGAAAAGGATCAAGCAAACACCCATTGTGTAGGAGAAGAAAGTGCATTCCTAGATTACAAAAAACTGGTCCCAAGCAGGACTGAGATATTGCCTGACAATCGAGGCTGGCTGCGGAGGAGCAGCCACACAGCCCCTCGAGATCCGAGGCAGAAAGGCCAGGCATATGTGGAAGCTGGCAGGGATCAACAGTGATAGCAGGACACAGGATAAGGACATGTCATTTGGAAGATGGTACAGAAGAGGTGCAAGCATGTTCTGCCAAGGGCCTTGGAGTCCCAGCTTAAATATATCACCTTTATTGTTATTAACAATGAATGATGCTGTGCCCGGAACATCTGCAGCCTTTACTGAAAAATATCACTGTGCCACTTACTTGCTATCTGAGTCTCTTACAGAGGAATCTGCAAGAACCAGAGGCTGCAGGGTCCACATCTGGGAGAACCAGCAGCCCCTGCCTCTGAGCCGATGATGCCCAGTGCAGCTCCCATAGATCAGCACTGTAGCGCTGCCAGTCTCTGGCCCACATCCTGCAGAACAAAGGGTTGTCATAATAGTATATATCTGGGTAAACTTTCTAGGTGGGATGCATATAGGGCTGGTTAGAGACAGTCTGAATGGATTACACAACGCATACACAGAAATAAGGGTGGTCTGCAGAGCTCTCTCACTTTCCAAGGCTGTCTACAGGCAAAAAAGTCCTTGTCCCCTCTAGGCTGCTCTTATTTTGCTGCCTTGAATCAGTTGGCTACTGTGCTTGTTGACACTTTCAGAAATCAAAAGCAAATATTCTCCAGAACAACCTGCCCAAGTATTTACTAAATGTATGTGTGTTCCAGAGTGTGGGAACACAGAAAAAAGGTGAAGGACAAAAGGAAGGGGAAAAGAGTGAATGAGAAAAAGTTGGGGATGCCACATTCCTTTCCCTGAATAAGTGTATTTGCCTTTGCCCAAACATAGTGAATTTTCTTTTTCAAATTTGGAGCATATCAGGGTGCTTTGGGGCAAATTAGCATGGGGTATTGTCAGGAAAGCCTCATGGTTTCCCAGCTGACCTAACTGAGATGCCCAGCTGAAACATTTTCGAAGTAAAGAATCAAAAAAAGAAAACAAAAAAAAACCTCCTGCTGTTTCAGAGATTTTTATTTCTTTTCATACTTCTGAAATCAAGATAAGAGACAATAACTGGAAAAATTCCAACTCAGGACACTGAATGAAGAAATTCCATGACAAATTTCCAACAACAGAAAAAATCATTCACTCAAAATAAGTGGTGGAAAATTCCTGTTCCTGGCCCGCTCTGCTTTGGGAAATCATTCCATCCTTGCACTAAGGTAACATACATCTGATAAATCTCAAGGCTTGCTCAGCTCATCTTTTCCCTCAATGAAAATGTGTCTGGGTGGCAGGCAAAACATCAGGGAGCTCAACTACAGAGAATGGGAAGGAACTGGGATAAAGCTGCTCATTGCCAGGGGCCTTCCTTTACTGCACCACTGTCTTCTGAAGAAGTATTTTAAATTTTTGTCAAAGGTTTTGTCACCTCCTTTGAGAATTTCTAGACGGTGAGCTGAAGACTATGAGAAAATATCAGCCCATAAGTGATTGTTTCACATTATCTCTAGTCACATCTCCAGCTACATTTTGGAGAGAACTACTTAAAACTTTGCTTTAAACAATTTTTAATAGAATTTGGACACTTTTTTTCACAATCAGATATTTCGCATACAAATGTCATGACCTTGATTTTTTCCTTTCACCTAAATAAACAATTAATTGAGTCAAGCAAACAATAATAATGCTTTTTAATTTTTCATTTGTTGCTTTTGCTCAGCAGTTTGTTGTTTTTATTACTATTTGCTTTTTCTTTGCTGATTTTCTGTTGCAGAAGTTGATTGATTAGCATTGGCTAGTCATACAATGGGATTCTAAAAGTGAAAAAAAATCCTACTTAGAATGAGGAAAAGGTAAAATGTTTGAAAAAAAAATCCTGAGAAAATAAAAATGGCTCAATGACCACATAGAAATATTTGTCTTACAAACCGACTCAAATGTCACAATTAAAGCTTAAAATTTCATACTAGAAAATCATGTTTGTAACAATACTGCATTTTGAATGTCATGTGGCAACTGAAGAAAAGTTTTGTATTACATCATTTGTAACTTCAGTAACTTAGGAGACAGTGGAAGCAAAGCTTTGTGACTACTAATGACAGCAAGACTTCTTTGGGGTTTCAGCTACAAATAGAAATGTTTTGATTTTGTGTTATTTTTTAGTAAAAAAAACCCCTAAAACATCAAATAATGGAAAGAGACAAAAACAAGTACACACTACACAGAGTAAGGCAAAGACTGAAAACCCGGAGATCTTAGTTCTGCTAATGACCTGCAACAACACCTTTCTACCTTCTACCCTTAATTATTTCTGTCATGGCCAAGTCTGGAGTTCCCAGCTCAGATCACAGCCTTGTTGTGCTGGACACTGCGTTCAGTCCTTATGGGAGACTGCACCTCCCTTCTCCCTCCTAGTGATACAAAAGCTAAAGAGAGGTGATGGCTGGCCTAAAGTCACACAGCTGTCCCTGATGGTGTTCATGTCTCCCAAGCACCCAGCTGATGCTAGCTGGTTGCCAGCCGTGGTCTAAGTTGTTTATGAACTCCCTGGAGTACATATCTTCTCACAACAAGTCTGAAAAGCATCTTGCTGGATGGCATCTTGCTGTGATAAGGACCTCTATGTCTGACACACCTTTCCTCTTTATGGTTAAGGGAATCATCACAGGGTGTCACGATGCATGACCCTTTCCACAGAAGAGGCGGTGTCTTGTCAGCTAGCTTGGTTAAGGCACACTTTTCTCCTGAGGTTCACCTCTGAGAGCCTGTGTGAGCAAGCGTGTGTCACTCTGTGTGGTTCCAGATCAGAGTCCAGTTCAAGAAAATGTTCACATCCAGGTCATTTATCAAAGTCATCGGGGCAAAAGCACATACTTATATGCTTTCTTGAATCAGCACCTAGATAAGGGGCCACTGGTGTTTACTTGAAGTAAATCATCTCTCTATTTTCCCTTACATATAAAAAAGCCCTTTAAGCTTCCTAGTTCATGCTGTCAAGATCAGATAATGTGCTTGTGTCTAATAAAATGTATTTAGTATCGTGAGAAAACAGACGAGCTGTTTATGTGAATAAAGGCCTCCATGTGCTAAGTGCCATACCAATACAAATCACCAGGCTGGTCCTTGGTCAACTGCTTACAATTGACCTATGAAAGAGGGACAACAGAGGAATCCAGGCTGGTAAACAGCACAAGTCCAGGAGACAGTTCATTCCAGATGTTCCCAATGTTCTTAGCATACCAGCAACAAATCTTAGTAGGACTGTTTACAAGCATTATTGGAAAGGACAGTTTGGAAAGGCAATTTTCTGGGGACATTTACCAGTGTCTCTCCAAATTCTTACCAGAGACTCTAATAAGAGGGCAGGAAGGTCAATACTGAATCAAAGATGCCAGTCTAGGTGATGTGTAAAGTGAAGATTGGGTGTTCAGAGCTTATACAATAGTTTCATAAAATATGGAACAAAGATCCCACRTGAAGCACTTGCAGAAATGATTTTGCAGGAGCTGTGATACTTTCCATAACTACAGCCTGTGTGGGTGGAGGTGGAGGCAGGTAACTCCCTAGTAATGAAGGGTAGGTAACGCTGAGGTGATTCCCTCAATGGTTCTCTGTAACAGACCACTTAAGGGAATGTTGGCTCCTTGAAGGTATAGTCGATAGAAATGTGGTTTTACTCAGGCACCTTCAGAGGACAGGCTGGAAACAGTTTGTATTTGGCCTGAAGTCAGAGGATGATGCATGTAATATGTTTGTTAAATACACTAAGCATTAAGTTTGCATTCTCTTAGTCACACTTCAGGCATCCTTTTTTTTTTTTYCCCCCCCCCSGAGCATGTCCAGCTAGGGACTTGCTCTTTAATTACATAGCAAGTGTCATACAGGTACTGTCCATGCAGTAGCTAGGATGGGTTGTTGCAGATTACCTGATAATTATCTTTCAAGTTACCGAGTAATTCAAAGATGAATTACCGTGTAATTTGTTGCCTGTAGATAGCATGACCAGCCTTCAAGTTGGAAGACATAGTCTATTCTTGTCTCACAGGTGCAGTCAGGCACCTCTCAGTGAATGCAAACATCAAAAGGAAAACACAGCTGACAAAGTCAGCCTTTTTCTATGAACAAGAGACACATTATTGACCATGAGCTTCCAACTGATTACTTGCTTATGGATTCCTAACAACAACAACAACAACAACAACAACAACAACAATAATAATAATTATGTGGTACCAATGACTGATAGTCTGCAGCAGCCTTAGTAAGGGCCCATGTATAGTAAAGAAACCCACTGATGCTTTTCAAATCTCCCACCCATCACATGTCAATGCAGCTCTCTCAAGGGGAGTGGGATTTAGCTAGATCAAAGCCATAGAGGGGGGAAATGTTGTTTCTCTACGGAAAAGTGCTTTGATTTACTTGGAATCACGCATTAGAATTTTCAAGCTAGGTCAGAAACAACCATTGCTCCCTTGCTGCTCCCTGGTCCATCCCCAAACAACCTGTGAGGAATCACAGCTAATTGTCCCACAGACACACACTAGCTCTGACTTTTCTCACTTAATTACATGGTATGAGATATCAAGTAATCTGTACTTGCTAGTCTCTCCCTTGAGTAGTTGCTTTAAGTTTGCAGCACCCTTTGAATAAATGAAAGAGGGATTTCATTTTATTGCTTGGGAAAGGGGGAAATATTAAGCTCATTCAAATGACAGCATCAAGAAGCATTGAACTTATGGCTAGAGTTTGGCTTGATCCAGGGTGATCTCACCAACCTGAGATGAGTTTGGCTTACAGTGTCAGGAGCAAAATATCTCTCCTGCACTGCTCAAAGATGCTGGTGATACTTATGAAGAGCACAAGACAGACATTGGTGTCTGTTACTACCTGAAGGTGCTAGATACGATGAGTTGTGATCCCCAGGTGATGCTCACCTTGGCATTGATTATGCAGGAATGCAGGATCACACTTCACTTGAAGAGAACAGCTAGAAATCATCCAGTCCAGCAGTCATCTTCCTGCTGTGGTCCACTAGTACAGGAGCGTGTCTCCTGTCACATCAGTGCAGACCAATGCTTTAGTGGTGTTCCTGCTGTCTGAACATGAGACAATCGATCAGCCTTCCTAAGCAGTATCCAGGGCAGGATCCTTTGGGAGAAAAGGCAGTACCACAGACCAATGTCACTGATTAGCAGTCATCTTCCAGCCTCACTCCTCAGGATTGCTAAAACATCCTACATCCCCAAGTAACTCCAGAAACTGATCATAGCAAGGCAGAAGCGGAACATCTTTATGAAAATGTTAGCTGTCTGTTGCACATCAGACCTGGAGCTTTTAAACATACTGTTCAACTAAATCTCCCTAAATAACATGATTCTTTTATCCCCACTGAATGTGTTGCTTTCTAAGAAAAGTGAGGTCCTGCTGCCCTTGCCCTGCCAGGCAGGTAAGGAGCTCCCAGCTAGTGTTCTCTGTAGCGTTTGCTATTTTGTGGATGAGTCTGAATACACCTGGGGTGTTTTCTCCCCATTCACTGGTCCCAGGCTTCGCAGGATGTTTTTGCAGACAGCTGTTCCTCCTCCAGCTGTGGTGCCTCTGCCAGTCTCACACTTCACTGGACATTTTCTGCACCTGCCTCGTCATTTTTGAGCTGATATAATTAATTCTGAATGGAAGAATGAGGACATACCAGATAACAGCAGCACAGTATTTTCTGGCTTATGGCCCAACAGTCTTTAATAGATTCTCACCCTTGACTCCTTTTTCCCTACCACTGTATGCTAAGCTGTCTAACTATCTTCACCAATACTGCAGTCTGTTGTCATGAATCCTATTAAAGCATCACCAGAGCTTTTCCCTGTGATACCAACTCTAGCTGAGTTACAGACTTACTGGGCTTGGTTACACTGGTTACCTGCTTATTTTGGATTGCTCTCCACAGAGAGCCAAACCAGATGATCATAACGGCCCATTTTTTTGAATGATACTATCATGTGGCTATGGGGAATGGGCCTGACCTGCTAAAGACATTCTGTTCCAATTAATCTAAAGGATTTACTACAACACAGACCATGTAAATGGCAAAGAAAATATGCAGAAAGAAAATCTGAGTTTCTATTGTGACTATGCTTCCCTTTGGATATTGCATTCTGGGACCAAATGAATTCTGAGGTAGAAATGTCCATGAAAACCAGGAATTTTTAGCAACCTTGCAGAGAGTAAGGCAAGTGAATTCAGAGCTGTGATCCAGACCCAGATCAAGTCATGCTCAGAAAGTGTGAGGTCTATATTTTTGGTAGGAATTACCTCTCTGTTCTRTCGGTTAATGCCTTGCACACTTACAAGTGGACCACACTGACTGGCTCCTTGGTGCTTCTACAGTGTAAATCAGGGAAACCCAAATGCAGTATTCTAATGTCAACTGTCTTCATCCCTGATTCATGACAAAACACTCTTCTTGAGCAGAAATAATCTGCTTACTCAAGCTATATTGCACTGGAGATCTGTCTTCCATATTTCTGACAGCCAGTCGGAGTTCAGACACACATGAAGTAAGGCACAGAAATATTTGCATAATCAAGACTCAGATGAAGTTCATTAAATCACATATTCCTCATGACCTCCTTTGGCTCTGCTGCTATGAACTGGGGGTAGGAAGGGAGCAGACAGGATGAGACTTGGACCAGAACAAGGACTTCGGGCAGAATGAGGACTTAAACTAGAAACAGACACCAACGCAGCAATGACTCCTTCCTAAGCTAGTTTAAGTGTCTGACAGAACACTGGCTAGGTACCAAGTCCTGAGGTCTCTCAGGACCTCTGGGGCATGTAAATGTATCAGGATTTTTTTCTCTCCTTTGTCTCAGAATAATTTTTCGACACGTTAAGGGGGTTCATCATTCAGCCTGTGGTTTTACAGCACCTCTGTCTGTCTGGTTGAACACCTATCAAAAACCTTTAGAAAGACTAAATAAATTGCACTCCCTCCATCTCTCTAGGCCTGTCTGTAGTTTATTAGTGCTTGAAGAATTCAGTCAGGCTAAATGAGCATCAATTACCTACAGATTAAATCATTTATTCCTGTCATAGGACTCTAGTTTTATACACTGTAGTTAATCATTGCCTCAGTTGTTTTTAGTGATCCTCAATGAAGGTCAACAGATCTCTAATTCCTGAGATTGTTCTTAACACCTGTTCAGCACTGGCCATGGTTCAGCCCTGAGGACAACACAATGCTGTTTTTAATGCTACTGTCTGTACAGCAGAAACTTTAGAATTAAGGAGTCACTTCAGGGGACGTATTTCCTTATCAGTCTGAGGTAAAGACATGCACAAAAATGCTTAGCATCTTTGAAATGTATTTTTTTAAAAAAACAGACTCTCTTGTCTGAGAGCAGGAACTAAGGCTACAAAGACAGATTTAACTACGGTATGGTCCTGATAAGATCTTGAAGACATGTCAGGCCCTTTGGCGTGTCGACACTCCCCTTGGCTGTGCACTACAAATGCCACCTCCCCTTTTCTAACCATCCCCAATAAGCTCCTGTGTCTCAGTCTCTTGGGAGCAATGTGTCTCCAGTCTGTTTTAATCAACCACAGCCCCTGGGAGAGATCTGGCCCTTGACTCTGGCTGAGGATGATAAACCTCGCTCCAATGTGTGGAAGGCTTTATAAAGGCAGTTTTAAACTTCTATCAGAAAGCTGCTATGATTTTTCAGTGTCTCCTTCCACACCCTCTTGTCTCTGTCCATTTTTCGCCTCAGTCCCCACAGCCTTTTCTCTTTGACTTTGTGGTTTTCCCTTCTTCTCCTGCTGGGAGAGCCTTTTTTTCTCTTCCTTTCTGAACCATTTATCTTCAGACTGTCTCCAGATCTCCCTGAAGACCGGGAGGAAGCAATTCACACACTGTTAAAAAGCAGTGCATAGACAAAGGAGCCAAAATTATCCTCTGTGCCTGTCAGATTGCCTGATGCCCAAAGTTACTATCATTGATTTTTACGGGGTGCCTGCTCTGTGCTCCTTGGGTGCTCTGAGAAGGATGACTACACCCCACAGAGCTCAGAAGATAGCAAACGACAGACTGGAGGGGCCACAGGAGTCCTGGCCAGCTATCTTTGCCCAGTATAGCAGGGGAGACAAGGACCAGCAAGTCCTTCCAGAGCCATGCAGTGCCTAGGATGAGAATTGGAAATGCAATGGCAGGCCGCAGAACAATTTCTGACCAGCGTGCAGAGAGCGGGAGCAATGGTACTGCCAGGAAATAAGCTGACATTATATAATTTAAAGATTCAAAAGGAGGAAATCATAATGATTCAGTTCTGATTTTCATTCAGTTTTGGCACAGGAAAAGTATCTCCCTTCCCCAAATGAAATGTGTGCCCACTCTCCACTTTTCATGGAACAGAATAACTTTTTTGCATCAGCGTAAATTTAGCTTGGTTTGACTTTTGTACTCTACGCTTTCTGGGAGTGTAAACCTTCACACTGACTTCCCTAACTCCCATCATGTTCAAATTCTGCTCTGTGACATGCAAAAAGCAGGGTTCTGGTGAAGCTGTCTCATCCCCTACATGTATAAAGTGGCCATATAAGGGCCTCCTTTTTTTGCCCTGTACCTTTCTTTGCCTTATATAAGTTTTAACTTGAATATGACATCAATGTATTAAAGGAAATTTAGAAAAGCATTGCTGTCCTGAAATAGATGTACGGTCAAGTATAGAGTCCTAGCTGGCTTGTCTCACCCACACAATGAGGAATATTTTATTATTAGAATTAATTGCTCTCTGCTGGAATGTGCCTATACCTAAGATAGTACAATGAATTGCCAAGAGCCAGGTGGAAAGTAATTTTCTTTTGGACAGCTATGCATCACAGAAAGACCTATCTTTCGTTATGCATATATATATATATAAAAAAAAAAGACGGGTTTCAGAATCCCCTAGGCTCTGGAGCACAGCCTGAGGCAGAGCCCTTTGCTCCATCCTGACTTTCCATCTTGCTGTGATGGAGAATAGAGATGTCATCAGCAGTCATGTGTGGAAACTGAGCATTTCACTGTTCCAGCTGAGGGAGGAATGTTCCTGCCAATCGTGTTACTGCTAATAATGATGACAATGAAAAAAAAAAGCAGCAAAAATCAGTAATATATGCTGCAGCCCACTATCCCACTGAATTTTCCAGAGAGTACCTGGCTTCCTTTCACAGAGCATTTCACTGTTAGCGGGCCAGAAAGCATTATTGGAAGAGTCTAATGTTAAAATGTCAACCAGAAACTCCATTTAGAGGAAAGACAGCAAAATCCCATTTGCTTTCCTTTATACTTTTTTTTTTTCCAACTTTGTAGGGTTTTTATTTGCCTCTCTGAAAGAAAAACTGCAGCAGAACAACCCCCCTGGTGTTACATGACCAGACTCTACGTTGCATACTGTACCTTTGGCAGCATGAGTAATGGGTTACTCCCTAGTGCAACACTGCTCTTGCATAGCAAGCTCCTGTTAGTTCTCTCTATTTACTCTGTCTTATCTTTCTCACCTTTTCATCACTTTCTTGTTATGTTTGCTCAGTTAAGTCATTAAAACTACTTGTTTTTTTCTCTTTCCATGTTTAGCCCTAGGAAATCACCTAAGCCTAGGTAATCGATTTAGCATTTCGTTTCCCTAAAACAACCATTTTCTTAATATGTGTCTATGGCCCTGAGACTTTTCCATTTCTGTTTTTTTTGGCTGGTGTGAGAAGGAAATCTCCGAGCCAGCCCACAGCTGGGCAAGACAATAAGGAAGGTTTCTCCACCTACAGTGCAGATGCTCTCTGCTACTTGTAGTTGCACTGATGTTTTAAGTGGCCTGTTTCAGTGCTGCACGGGGCAGGATGGGGCAGCAAAAGCAGTAAGTGTCTTGTATACAACTTCTGGTCTTCCAGCAGTTCAGTTCTCAGCCACTGTGAACAGTATGAACAAATGAGTACTGTGTTGTTTCCATGTTACAAAACTACATGAGAGGAAATTAAAAAAAAGAAAAAAAAGGAGAGAGAGAGAGAGAGAGGAAAGCAAGCCTATCCAAGACACTTGACTTTGACTAGTGTCTCATAACCCTGTTTTCCACAGAGATCTTACACAGCTTCAACATGAAGGTGCAAATCAGCACTCCAGTATTGATAATGGACCCTCTACACGGAAGATCTCCAGGCTCCAAAGAACTTCCCAGCTCCTCCCATCCCTTTCCTTGCAGGTTGCCACATTGCACAGTTCCTTACAGGAACCAGCTTTAAAATGAAGTGGGCCCCACAACTCCAGCCTCACCTCTCACTGCCCCAAGGCTGAGAAATTGCCCTCCTATTCCATGACCAGTTTATACTCATCTGCTTGAGTCGGTATGGTCCTTAGGTTTAAATGCCTTGTACACCTTCCTGATCATTTACTCCCTGACATAGTCACAGAGGATTTTAGCCTCTTTTCTGTTAGATCACAGAATCACAGAATGGTTGAGGTCGGAAGGGACCTCTGGAGATCATCTAGTGCAACCTCCCTGCTCAAGCAGGGTCACCTAAAGCATGTTGCACAGGATCGCATCCAGACAGGTTTTGAATATCTCCAGAGAAGGAGACTCCACACCCTCTCTGGGCAACCTGTTCCAGTGCTCTGTCACCCTCACAGTGAAGTTTTTCCTCATATTCAGATGGAACTTCCTGTGTTTCAGTTTGTGCCCATTGCCTCGTGTCCTGTCACTGGGCACCACCGAAAAGAGTCTGGCCCCATCTTCTTGACACCCTCCCTTTAGATATTTGTAGACGTTTATAAGATCTTCTCTCAACCTTCTCTCCAGGCTAAACAGGCCCAGCTCTCTCAGTCTTTCCTCATAAGAGAGATGCTCCAGTCCCCTAATCATCTTCGTAGCCCTACACTGGACTTGCTAGATGAGAGAATACAAGTTTTTGGAGTCCTTTTCTAGGAGACAACTATGAGGATGCAGCTTTGTGGGCTGCCTTGGCAACGTAAGCCTGATACTTAGATTCAGACTTCCAGCCTGACAGATGTTCCCTCAAAATCAGCCCACATGCCTAGCTGTCCTGCAGGCTCTTTCAGGCCATCCAGGACAGCCAAGTACTTTCTTTGGGGGAAGGAGATCTTCTCCATTTGGAACATATAATCATTACGATTTTCAGACAGGATGGCAGGAGCAAAAGAAAAAGCATTTCTCTCACACAGCGTCTACATGAATGAGGGCGCTTGCACTGTACAACAGCTGCCTGTGCATCTGTCTGGAAGCCTAGACTATTTGCCAGGCCCAGTTCATCCATGGCAGAGCCCAGCAAAGGCCACTGGGTTTATACTGGGACTGGATATAGCCCACTGAGATGATGTTGTATCAGTTCCCTGCAGCAGAGAGGTGGCAAGTGTTTGTGGCACAGGTAAGCATGCTGGTGCTGGGGATCCAACAGCAGGTGGTAGCATGGACAGTAGCAGGCCACTTATGTACTCAGAGGCAAAACTGTACTGAAGTCAGAGCTTCCTTTGTCTTACCCAAACAAGCCAGACTAAGTCAACAGCAGGTACCCTCTCCCTCACTGCATCTCTGCTGCACAGTACCTCTGTGCTACAGTTAGATAAAACCTCATGGTATGATCTCAAGCAAAACCTGGCCCAGCATCTCCTGTCACCTTTGCAAGCTCTGAGACCTCATGAGGCTTCAGTGGGTGAACAGAACCCTTCCCCGTCCCCCAGCATCTTCTGTTTGTCTTTATGCAGAGGGTCTCATGTGAAAATGGCTTTAAAGGGATTTTAAAGATGAGGATATATAAAACAAACAAACAAACAAACAAAAGAAATCCCAGCTGAGCTCATTACTAGTTACTGAGTTAAATAAGAAGGACTTTACACAGTCTGTATTTGGATTTTAAATCATGGTTCTGAACAGCTGCTGATCTCTGGAAAGCTTCAGAAAAACAGTGCTTAGACACAGTCCTGCTAGCACTCCACATGAGCAAAGCTCCATCATGCCATGAATGGGAACAACATTTACAATCCAGATTGCGCATTTGAAGAAAGAATTTGCTGATTGCTAACCTCTGTTGACTAATACGTTTTAACAAAGCCATCAAAGAGGGTTTGACAGCTTTGTCCAGAGAGTATCGGACTTTGGCATGTTCCAAGTACAGTCCTTTATCCAAAAAGATACTTGTGTAGGAAGTGCAATAGTTACTCTTAGCAATGCCAGATATGGATGACCACATTTCTTTTCCTGCTAAGTGTAAGTTCTGCTACAGGTAAGAGGGTCAAAGGCTACAAGCTAGGCAAGGTTTGTCAGGAGAGATAATATCTTCAATTAGACCAACAACCATCATTAGAAAATTCAGAAAAACTTTAAGACACGGAAACAGACCAGAAGAAAGCCCTTGGGTCCAACAGCCTGTCAATTTTTTTTCTGTGAGTTTACAGCAGGAAAGATATTACATCTGCCTAAAAACTTTGCTTTGTTTAATTTAATTCACATGAAAAGTGGATTAAGCTAAAGAGAAACAAAGCAGTCTTGTTTCTTAATGAATATGTCCACCAAGTGAATTGCTTAGTAATTTCTGAGTGAGATAGCCCTGCTTAACAGGAACCTTTTGCTTTTATCAAAACCAAATCACTTCTGCTACAATTATTTCAGCTTTCATCTTTGGGTTTGACTGTGCTAGAGAGATATTACTGAATGATCCAGTTACTGGGATATGGGTCCCTCCGAACAAGTGGGTGAGAAAATCTGCCTTGAAGATATTGGTTTGAAATAGGGTTTCTGATAGTCTGAAGTCCAAATTCTAACAGAAAGGGTAACATTTCTAGGAGTGTTGAAATCTGGCATCTTTCTCTGGAGATCTTCATTTTACTCCCAATTATCATCAAATAGCTATGAGTAACAAATGGTTTCCTAGAAATCAGGATCAACTAATGAATTTCAGTCAGTCTTCCAACAGGCTAATTTCTTTGGCTACACTGTTCAAAAGAAATAATCGGGCCAGATCCAGTTTCTAATAATTACAAAGGAGGATCAGACCTCTCCGTTATGACACATGTAGATGGAACAGATTGTTCCTTCAAACTTTTGCTGTGCCGGCAAAACTAAAAGTTCACTGATCTCTACAATGCATTTACTCTCATACAAATACAGTAGATGTGTCCTTCATTTTAAAACATAGCAGGCAGGTGGCTTTTACTGAAGGGTTATAGCTGCAAAATAATTAAGAGATGGATAATTTGGAGAGCAAAATAAAAGAGTAAAACATCAGTATGAACAGGTAATGTTTTATACTGCATTTATAAGTATAAAATCAGTTCATTAAAATAAAACCAGCTGCTAAAGGAAAATCAGACATGTAAATCTGCACAGTGAAGTTGTCTTTTGTTTCTCACAGCTTTCTGCATTTGTCAGGAGGCCACAACAGAGCTCATGACTGGGATTTTAGAAACCAGAAAATACCAGTAGAACCACATATCAATAGGTACTAAATCACTGAAAATTTCAGTAAAGTGGCTAAATTAGATACATTATAGGAAGTTAGCATATTCAATATTTGACTTTTCAGAGTCCCAGCACCCAGTGAAGGTTCTGGCCCAAGTCAGGCATCATGACAGGGGGTGAGGGAGGTGGAAGCACACCTGAGAATGAGATTCAGAAACACTGTCATACTGAATGTGGCATGGTATAAGCCTGAAAATAGGAATTTGCAGGAATTATCATACCAGTCACAGTCAGGAATTTAGGTGCCTATCTCCACACAAAGTCACCACCATCCTGCTTGAACATCCCAGTAGCTGGGGTTTATCTTGGCTAAGGGTGAATTCAGACCTTCTCTCTGCTGAAGAGCCATGGACTATGTGTCTTACCTCAAGCCTCAGCCCAAACTCCTGGGCTAAGTAATATAGAAAAGTGTCTTTCAATTCTCTTTCTGAGGAAACTCCTCAGTAAAATACTAAGATGTTCACTGATAAATAGTTTGGTATACTGTTCTCTCTCCATCTACACAGATGTCCTAAAACTGGGCTGTAAAGTCACATCCCAAACCCAGCAAGCAACATTATTTCCGTACTGCTGGACTATAGGTAGCCTGTTGTCTCTGACACTACCTCTTAGGCATGCAAGTGAGCAGCATTCACTTAACAAATGACTGGCAGCTCTTGCACATCCCTACTTCACCCACAGTGCTGGCGAGAGTGGGGAAGGAGTGTGAAATGGTGCTCTGAACATGGCCCTCAGCACTGGCCTCCTCAAGTCACAGCAGCACAGATTTCCATTGCGCACAGGACAGGCATCAGTGGAACAGGGTGATGTACCGCCAAGTTGGACACCATACAAAACCAGCATCAGGGACGTGGCAAGGCGTTTCCCACTTAAAAAGCAAATAAGGAAGATCTCATGCCTTTACATCTATGTCAGCATGACGGGACTGCCCCCGGCTGAACAAGTTGCCAGCCCCTGACAATTATCGTGCTGGTAATCCACATCATCCAGGGAAGATGAAGCACTCAGGTAAAAATAGCAAGCAGGTCAGAAGAAGGTTATAGAAATACCAGAGGATTATTCATATTCCTTCAGGTAGCTATAACGAACAGTTTAAACACAACAATGACAGATTAAAGCTGTCACTGACAGAGAGAAATGACTGCTCTAAGGCCTAAGCCACAGTCAACTCTCTTTCTTTGGATGTACAAGGCAAAAGGGAACTGGTATTTCTCTTGTCTTTGGAGCAGAGTGGTGTCTGTTGGTGGTGGGGGGTGCCAGTGTGCATTTAAGAAATTATATTTCATACATCCATTGCCCTAACAGAAAGTAAGAGGTGGGCACAGAAAATGCAGACCATATATGTAGAAATGCCTGACAAAGTTTTTCACTCATCTTTTGGCCTTAGTTTCTCAGACACTTTAATTTCATACTTAAAGAATAATCCTTTAGACACTAAGTGTCATAGGAAGATCCATCTATAAAACTTATTTACTAGATTAAAGCCAATGTAAGACAGATGAGGCCAGAAAACTTGTTTCTCCTCCCTTAAGAATAAAAAAAGAGCAATCAGTTTTTTAAAATAAATTTGCTTATTTGAAAATATAAGAACTCAGAAATATGAGAACAGAAGCTGCTAGAACTGCTTATTTGTAGGAGCAGGGACAAAGCCATCACCTGTCCTGAATGAGGTTGTGTACAGAGCACCTTGGCTCCCAACRCTGCCAGCATCCCATGGACAGGGCGATCGTGGATGATTCAGTGTTGGTTCTGCTATATACTGAAGCTTTGGATTGAAGTATTTCTGTGGTGGCTGGAAAGTTCATGGTGTCAAATAAGCATTTCCTTGTGGCTGTTTGGAAACTTCCACACCAGGAACAGCATCACCTGTTCATGGAACAGTGAGGTCTGGCTGCCCCCAAAGGGACAGGGTGCCAGGTGCAATAACACAGTTGTCGGGGCAGGGGTCTTGTCAGCCAGAGTCCCACAGAACCTGAGAAGGGCAGACCCAGAGATGGTAGATGGGGTCCACCAAGAGTCCAAATGATCAGGCGAGCCCAAGGTGGTGAGGCAGGTCCAAGGTCAAGCTGGAATCATGAGTCAGTGTCAGGTCTGATGAGAGTAACCAGGGTCAGACACCATCCAGTGATTTCTGGGAAGATCCATAGTGATGAGATAGGTCCAAGGTTGAGCCAGGAGGTCAGGCTGCAAGTTCAGTTCAGTGGAGTCTATGGGCATGGTCATTGGCATGGCTGTGGCTGTGATGGAGACCAGCACTCCTACAGTGTAGCTCAGGAAAGGACTGAAGACCCCAGGCTGTGATTAAATGGGATGCCTGGACCCATGGGCAGGGCAGGGAGGAGCGGGAGGCCCCAGGAGAGGCTGGTCAGGGCAATTAAGGCCTGTCAGAGCCTTCAAGTCCCCCTGATAAACTGGCTACCTGGACAAGACTCAAAACTGGGGCCCTGCCTACTTTGTGATTGCTGGAAACCACAATGCACTTTTCACTGGGCTGTTTTATACCTGCAAAGTGTCATTCAGTCTCCCTTTAAATTCCCCCTGTATCCACCTTACAGACAGTCCTTCTCTCTTCCTTGTCATAAGCTGGTGCATGACACTTCCAGCTGTGACTCATTGCAGCACTGGGGAAAGGAGCTTTCGGGTGCTTGCTGGTTTGCTGGGGGTGGTCACTGATGACAGCTCTTGTTGGACAGTGATGAGCTGATGAACAGCTTAGAGCTCCCTGAGGACATCAGAGGCCTTCTGGGGCCAACACCATCTGCCAGAAAGTGTTGAAAAGCAAGGGATGCTGACAGGCTAGACCAGATCTCATTTGAACGCCAGCTAGGGGAGCATTTGGGGCATCTTTGGTAGTGAGAACTTTCAGTGCTTTTGTGTACATGTAAAAAAAAAAGAAAATGTATTATCTCTCTTAGCGTTGAGTAACATAAGCACAAGTGAGTAATATGCTTATGCACAGGATAAGGTCAACTTGCCCAGACAAAAGACCCCAGAGAGAAGACAGACACTCCATCTTGGAGCATTTCACTGCTATAGCAAAGAAATGACCTTTTAGGCCCTGGACTTCTCTCTAAAGGAACTGAAATATCACAAAGACAGTAAGAAGAGAGCTGGCAGAGCAGTGTCTCTTCAATGGCAGCAGGAGAGAGGCAGTGAGCAGAAGCTGTGACCTGCAGGTTTGTTGGGTACCAGTGGCAAAGCTGTCTGTCTATGGCACTGGGAGCAGGCCTGATGCACCAGTACTGGTGCGTCGCTCCTCACCCAGTACAGAGCTGGATGACTTCATTTCACTTACTTCATCTGGGGATCAGGGTGTAGCCCCTAGAAACTCTGGGGGCTCAGTCCTCAGCATGGAGACAACACTAAGGGGAGGATGTGAGCAAGGTTCATGAAGTCATGAAGAAGTGGAGGAGTTGAATGCTACACCCATATACCGAATCTAGCCTAGGACTGGATGGACTGGTAGGAGAGTGGGCATTCAATGAAACTGGCTGGAGATGCATTTAAAAGAGGTGACAGAAAGCATTTCTTGAATCAGTGGAGATCAAACTGCTGGAGCTTGCTGCCACGCAATGTTATGGAGGCAGTCAGTGTCAGCAAGTTCAGACAGGGATTAGAGAAATTCACAGGGATTAGAGAAATTCACATATTTCAATGGGACTAGGCAGGGATGTCCCATCTGGTACCTCTAATAAAACAGCTGTGGGTGCATGGGGATGAAAGAGCGAATAGGTTGCAGAAAACGGCCACTTTCATGTGCACTCCTTAAGTAGCATCTGTTATTGATGCAGCCAGAAACAGAGCCCTGGGCTATATGGGCCGTTGGTCTGACACAGGAGAACGTTTCTTATGTTTGGTGAAATGAATGACATTCTCTTTTCTTCTCAGCTGAGGGAGGTGTAAAATCAACTCTCTGAATGTGATTCTGCAAAAATCTGGTTCCCTGACACCCTTCATCTCCTGAGTGGGAAAATGACCCAGGAAAGCTACAAAAACTGGCATTTGAGTTGCACTAAAACTAGATTTGAATTCAGCTTTAAGATTCCAAATTTTGTTGGCTGAAGAAAAAGGAGGTCTCAGAGGAAATAATTTGTTGAAAGTTAAAATATTTTGCCTGGCATTTGTCAGTGAAATATTTTGATTGTTACATTTAGAATGACTTTTTTTTTTGGGGGGGGGGGGGAAGGCCTCAGAACTGACCTCCATTTCTCTCTGAAGGGAAAAGAAAAGGTGTGTAACCTGAAAATAAAGGCTAGCACTCTGAGATGTACCCAAGCAATCCTCAGACATGCCTATTATTTGCACACCTCTGTCACTGGGCAGCACAAGGGGCTGGAGTAGAGTGTAGCCCCCAGACAACTTGCTCTGATGCAACTCATCAGGGGCTAGTAAAGTACACCTAGTATGTAATTACTTTGTCTAGAATTGTACTTCAAATAAAATCTTTGTTTTAGATCTAAGAACCATGTCAGCCTATGTCTTTCCTTTCCCAAAGGCTTTATTCATGTGGCAGAGTCCAGTGCAGTGCAGAAATGGGGTAGCAACACTGGAAATAGTTTAGCTGTGGTCGCCCAGTTCACAGTGTAAGCTAATTCCTCTAACCACAATACAGAATAACGTAATCCTGAGCTCCAAGTGGCTGCAGTATGTTGCTCCCACTGCCTGAATTTCCTCATTTTAATTTAATTCAAGTGTCTCCAGCCATTCTACAGTCTGCAGAGTAGATGGACTCCAAAGGTCTCAAGATGTTAAAAATGGGTTCATCTTGGGCTTTCCTTTTCTTGTCCCATGCCACTGCAAAACAAATCAAGCAGTATTTTCTACATACTGTGAAAACCCTTTGAACTCCATAGCAATAGAAAAGATATTAAATTACTTCCTTCATGTTTCTCATACTTATCAGGTCTCAAGAGAGATTATTTATCTGGGAACCTAGTTTAAACAAAGGAGACACACTACAGTTCACCACCCAGCAGTCATGCTCAGTAGGGAATAGGTCTAGATGTATCACCTGCCGCCATGCCTTGGAATGGCATAGGGAGGCAAAGAACAGACCATGCTGCTCAAAACACAAGACGTGGAATGTTGGGAGGAGGTAATGTCACCTTCCCTCAAGATAATGGGATACCACCAATGTACTGACATTTGCAGCACCATCACAGCAGGATTCATTTGCAGTCATCTCAAACAATGGAGGTGAGCCACTGGCTCTTGTACCAAGTTCAGAACTGAGAGAGATTTCAGTGGCACCAAGGACAATGAACTACAATGCATTTTCAAATATCCCTGGCACAAAGAACCAAAAGGTTTTCCATCTTTGGTCTGTCTAAATGCTACCAAGATTTTAAAAACTATATTGTCCTTATATGAGTAAAAAATTCCTCCTAAGGAAGGATGGGATTGTATCACTCTGGACTTGCAGAGAACAATGCATGGGTACTGTGTGCTGGTAGTCTCTGAGACCCAGATTAGCAGAACAGCCTCTGAAATAAAGACCTGTGCACCTGCCATTGAGAGCCCAGCAGGGTACACTCAGAGGGAGACTCAGCTAGCCAAATCTGAGCCATTATCTGGAGTCCCTTTATAAAGTGTCTTTAAGAGGTCAAAGGATTGTGTCTGAGGGTGCCCTGCTAGAGCTGGAGTTCCAGTTGTGCTTCATGTCCATGGATTAAATCTTGTGCTAAATATCCTGCCTAGCTTGCTAGTTCTTGTGTGCACTCTAGCTTGCCAGGTGATGAGGTGCATGTTGATATGAAAGCACTGTGGAAAGTGCTCCCAGAACACCCCTGTCATCCACCACTGAGATATTTCACCTGCTGAATGCTGGGATACCATTTGGTTCCCAAATGAATTCCTGACCCCACCAGGAGAGGGATACATAAGAAATTCATCACTTTTCCAGTATTTAGYGCCTTGCAGAGCATGCACATGAATCTTGCTGGCCCATGGAAATTTTATAGCACCAAAGGAGAGACCACCTGGGATGAAAGTGAAGCTTTAGCATGGTGGCAATAAACAGTAGCCACTGCCATTGCTTCAGGCAAGGTGTAATGGGTCTGAGCACAAGCACTGGACCCTCTTGTTGGGCTAGAAAAGAAGAACAAAGTCATGTTTATCCAGAGAAGAGGAAGGGAAGGTGGGAGACAAAGGGCATAAGCTCCTTATCAGGGAGTAAACTGGGGTGTGAACAGAAGGCACACCAGCCACTCTCTGGCAGCTGCTAATGTGCACAGTCTTATCTGGTGTGAAATTTGAGCTCAACCTCTCCTGCTGAAGACAAAGCTGCTCTGAGCGGGTGTTCCCCATGTTCCCTCTCCTTTATCACAGTGTAGGTACATGCACACATGGCACACAGTTTGCAGGTTCTCTACCTTGCCTGTGCCACAGTATGTTGACATGCATATGCCCAACAGCTAACAGGATGTCCCTCTCGATTTTGGAATATGCTCTGGGCATCTTATCTCAGTCAGAAAGCCTCTTAGACCTCCTCCAAATTCCTCTCAGGCACTGAAACACTCCCTGCAATGCATGGGAAGTGAGGTTTCCACAATGATGTTGCATTAGGGCTGCAGATGCATGTTTCCCATCACTGGCAGTTCTTTCAGTGGTTGCAACACAGGGAGGTGCCAGTAGGCACACACAGCACTGCACCTGCTGTCACTAGCAATGCTAGGAAATATGCAGCAAAACAGTCTGGCAGCCTAGTGTGGACAAGATTGGTGTCCCAGCCAGTGATGCAGATGACAAAGATATATATTCATAAGTGCCTGCCTATGGGGCCATAGCTATTCTCTTCTGGTGTGTCAGTTTGTGACAAGTCTCTGCTCAGGACCATGGTGAATCCATGCTAATGTCTGTGTGCCGATGTCTGCATTAGTGATCTATGTGGGGTAGCATATGTGCCTGCTTGTGTGAAAGATACATGTCCATATGTGTTCAATTGTGCATACAGGTGATGGATGGTTATTTGGTGAAGTCTTTAAAGAATGTTTTAAAGAATGTTTCCTTCAATGTTTTCCTTTTTTTTTTTTTTTTAAACTGGGAGCTAAATGTAATTTACACATTGGAAACAACATTCAGCATGACTGCTTCAGGACAAGCCTAGGAAAATAAGGAGTTTCATCTGCAGAGGGGAAAAGCAGGAGTCTCTTCAGAAAGAAATTTTAAAGYGTTTCGTGCTTTCCTGTGCTCTGTGGGAGTTCAGGCAGCAGATTTCAGTCCTTTGCCTCCTGATGGCAAATACGTATCTTTCAACAATGCTGGCTTCAGATTTTAAAATACCAGTTGGATATGCCATCTGAAATTATCTCACATTTGAATATATTGGTATTTTTAGCTACTTATTTACATGTGCTGCATCCAAAAGCGTGCTGAGGCCTCCTCAGGGCATTATCTAAAGAGCACACAGTACAGAGTTCAGCGCTGCTGGAGAATTGCTTCGCCCCAGCTGCTGTTAGGCACCTTGTCACTGCTACAGTAAGCAGAGGCAAAGGTGGACAAAGGTAGAGCAGACCAGGAGACTTCCTCAGGTCCTTGAACAATGCTCTAGAATGATCCTCTTTCTTCCACAAACTGCAAAGGGAGCACAGCACTGATCTGGCCAGCTGGGATGGGAGAAAGTCAGCCCAGTCAAAGCCTCCCAGTGAGATGCAAGTGGAGGAGAACATGAAGGGAGAAGTTTAGACTGGACGTCAGTGGGGTTTGTCCTAAGTTCCCGCTCACAGCACTCTTCTTAGTTAACAAGAAGAGTCCTTTGAGGATGTAGAAGAGACAGCAGTTAATACATTATTCTCTTCTCAGTGTCTCTCAGCATGAATCTTTTCTCTGTATGCACCCAGCATTGGTTGGAGCACTGGAACAGGGTACTTTTATAGCTCCCTGTTTATTGCTTAAGCTTTGATTTTCCAGATCCTTGCTTTGAATGTCCTTTCCAGAGAAGATTTAGAACAGCAGATGGAGCATGTTATGATCCAGATATAGTCCTGAGAGACAGGACTCTTGGGTCCGGATCTTGGCTTGGCCAAAGGTTTCCTTTTATAACCTCACCTTTGAGCTCACCTGTAAAATGACTTAATTTGAAACATTCCGCTGTTATCAAACAAGGCTGGATTCCACCTATCCCTCTGTAGAGAGTGTCTGCAGAAACCCAGTACATTAATGCAGCACTCCTGAAATGTTAGTCAGGGTCTGCAGATTTTTGACACATTGAGATGCAGGGGTTGGTGCAAGTCTAGTCACCTTGATGCTGAGATACAAAAGCTGAAGAGGAAGGGGGGGCAGGTAGGGTGCTCGTGCTGGGGCCAGGCACATGTGGTTTTAAAGCAAAGGCACTGGCACCAACAATCCCTGCTGGAGGCAGGATAGGAAAGGACCATGCCATAGCTAGTGCTCTGTGTCCACCATTCTGCTTGGAGGGGAGGCCTTTGATCCCTCATAAGAACCAGTAGTAGCTCCCTGAACATAGTGCCTCTGAGTGACATGATGTACCCATAGATCACTTCTCATGCAGTGCTCCCACAGCTCTGGCCTCCTGCAGCCTGGTTTGCCACCTCCCTGCTTTCTATACCAAACACCCAGGAACGGGTTAGCCCAGGAGCAGCAGAAGTTGCCCAAGCAGCCCATGGAGGATGTGTGCTTCCTGTGTGACCCCATCTCCCATGGAAAGTTGAAAGTGAAGTTCTTGCAGGCCCTGAGAGAATCTCAGATGAAAGAGAAAAATGGGAACTGGCCCAGAGGCCTGGGATAGTGTGTGCAAAAATCATTTGGTTTTGAACTAGGTTTCGCTTGTGTTTATACTTTTTAATGGTGCCCAAAGACTCAAAAGCAGAGGCAGAATTCTAAGGAACAGACATTGTTTAAAAGTAGCCTTTGAGGGCTGTCTTTAAAGATGAGCCCTCCAGCTTTCTATTTCCCTTAGAGGGGGAGAGGTGACTTGAATTATGTCTCCTGGCACTAGTCATGTAGGTACTGTATGTTTATAATCGCAGATTTAAAGCAAAACACAGAATTATATCATTCTCTGTGTACTCATGTTGCAAAATTGCAGTTATTACCCTCTCTTAACTCTGTGCACTGGTCAAATGATAGAGAAAATTTGGAACAAGACTTATTTGGGGCTTCTAAACTTCCTTTTTTTTTTTTTCTTTTCTTCCTGAATTCTGAGACTTGTTCATGGCTTGATCCCATATAGGCACTCACTTCCCAGTTGACAAACTCGTATACAATGGAACATCTTCACCATCAGTGACGTGAGACCTCCCTGCAGTTTAAAAGCACATGGTGATGCTGCCCAAAGGCTCCAGGATCAGAACTGATGAATGGCATCAGCATGATCTTACTTGTTAGCAAAGCAGAGTCAGCATGGCCTGGAGCATTGTCCCCTCCTTAGGACACTGCTGGACTGGTGAGATGTCACCGTGTTTCCCATAAAGATGTCCCTCTGTGAAGTGGGGATAGGAATGAGGAGCCATATGGAGCCAGGAAGTATTTTCAGCCAGCTGAAAATAAATACATCTACTTTGCTTTCACAGAGCAGTGGCAACCAGTGCTCTGGTGCTGTGGTCTCACATTTTCCACATTACTCCTGCCCCTGCTGTGGTTTCACTGATTTCAGTGCAGTTACTCCTGATTTATATAGGTACACAAGAGAGTACCCAAGAGTTTCACCTTATGGAGAAAGAAACTCATGTGCCATGGGAGTGGACAGAGATTACCACATTTTAGAAAGACATCTTCTCCATGGCATGATACCAGGGCACAGTCTGATACAGGCATTTGTGACTCTCTGCCTGACAAAGTCACTGCTCCCCAGCTAATTCAGTATGCTTCAGTCACCTCTCCCTGAAAAGCTGAGTCCCACACAGTGCATAACCTTAACAAGACATCAGGTCAGCCAGCCTCTCCTGCTCTCAACTTTTAGGAGGGCAAAACCCATCTGGCATCTGTAGAGCTACTTTCTGTTTACATTAAAATGATTCTGGAGAAGAAGGCATGAGAGATGATTTCTCAGACGGGGAGACATTTGTGGGCCAAGAGAGCTGATGTGAAGGAAAATGAAAGTTCATTAGTGACAGGAATAGGTGCGAGGAGGATGTGTTCTTGGGTGGACTCCTTCAACATCAGGTACTCTGACAACCAAGCAAAAGTGTGAATATGTGTGAGAATGACGTATATGGGAACCAAAGCAGGGACAGTCTCTGAATGTCTAAAAGAGGTTCAGCCGTCTTGTTATGAGATGCTCTGAAATAAGAAAAGGGAACTACCTCATCTTGCTAAGAGTTTTAATAGTTCTCAGGGAACCAAAACTAAGATGAAGGGGAAAGATATTTTGCATTGTACCTGAATTAACAATTTTYTTCAACTTCAAGCACAGGACTTGTGGCTACTGCATGAAATGTGACAGGAATGTAATGGATCTGCCTGTTCTGATTCAGCACTGGTGAGGACAGGCAGGGGCCTCATGACCTCATAAGTGTTTTCCATCTTTCATTTCTCTAACTCCATGATAGAATGAGACAAGAGGTATTAAAAAGACATCTGAGGGGAAAAAGCTTTCCTATTACATCAATAAAAAATACTAGCCCCAGCAGGAGGAGGTTGTCAAAGACGCCCAGCCTGAAAGCCTTAATAAAACCTGTCTTTCGAGCAGCTGATATTCCCCTTCCTACAGCATGTAAAGCTGCAAAAATTGACAGCCAAGGCAGCAGTTGGAAACCTTGATTTTGAAAACAGAGGCTGCTTTGCTGTGGGCTTCAAGAGTTTCTAGGGAACTTGAGCTTCTTGAACTCTTCCCATTCAAATAAAAAGTGCTGAAAAGCTCAAGGTGGAAGGAATCTCTTTTATTTCCCCTTTCCTTTGCCAACTCTCCTCCGTCCTGCCTTTGCAAAAGGAAATGGCCTACCCAAGCCCAAACTGCTTATCRGTTGGAAATAGCAAGCCAAATCACTTTACACATTGTCCTTTCTGCAACAGCAGCTCCAGCTGTCTCTAAGAATCACACATATCACCTGGCCCTTGGTCATTATCTTCACATTACAGCAGAACCTCCCACTTTCTCAAATATCAGGCAGGCGAACCACTGCCCACAGAGAATAGCTGCAATCTCAGCAGTGGGAYGCCAGCAGGGTTGTACTTCCACTGCCAGGCCTCCAATTCAGGGATAGCTGACACAGTTCATGAGATCACAGGATAATTCAGATTGGAAGGACACCATTACTTGTGGCAATGTATTTTTGGTCAGCGGTTTCCAGATGCCTGGCACAAAAGGGAGACATCTCCCTTCTGGGACAAGGGAGACATCGTGTTTGCATTTCCCAGCAATTCCTAGCCTGGCAGTTTGGCAATGACCCTGCTAGCCTTCAGCACTGTTTTTCAGGATATGGCCCTTTCTCCTCAAGTCTTACCATCTATTAGATGATTCTCCTCTTGTACTAGTCCTACACCTGTATCAGTTGTATCTCCCAACTTTGTGATTCTGGTCATCTGATCTCCCTTGTTCCCAGAACAAAAATTAGATGAAGAAACTACTTTAGAGATATGGACCTTTGCTGCAAGAGTCAACTCTCTTGAGGGAACCCTGGGCAAGAATCCCCTGCTTTTCCAAAACAACCTCCCCACATCCCAACATCAAGTATCCCTCCTTCAGTACTCCCATTTCCCAGGGACAGAGGGAAATTCAGGAGCAACAAACCTCTGCTGTTCCATGAGAGGGCAGTACAGTACGGMAGCACAGCCTTCACTGAGAAATGCAGGGGATGTCTGGGCAGGAGGATGTGGGGGAAGATAGAGGTAATGTCCCAAAAAACTTAATAAGGATGAAGTCAGTCATGTTCTCAGAGATTTACCAAGACCCTGAAAACCCAGAGATGAAACCCCCTCTCTTTTTTTAAATCTGGAACAGAGCTAGAAATCTCTGTGAACCTCAGTTGGATGTTTCAGAAAAGTAAAGAAAGGAGATTATTATCTAGTAAATTCTTGTAGGATGCTTTCCTATAAATCAGGTTCTGAAGGACTCTGCTTGGTGCTCTTTAGAAATCCTGCCTCTTGCTGAACTGCCTTAGCTTTGTACTACTGGGGTTTAATTAGAGGGGAGACTCTGGTCATCATGATTTTCACAAAACCTCACTTAGGCTCCTGGCATATTGTCACATCTCTGGAAGAGAACTCAATACATTGGTTGCTGGGAGATGAAGGTGCAGAAGAAATGGAAAATCTAGGACAAGCTCCCTGAGAGGATTTCATTCTGGGTACAACTAAGACAGAATACAGCAGCTTAACTGGCTAACTTCTCTGTGTGTGGAATTCCATGGAGGGTTATCTGGCTTACCAGCACTTCACCTACAAATCTGCCATCCAACGTCCTGTCTCCTATAAAYGTTTTCCACTATATAAATAGGCCACCAGTCGAGAAGTTGCTTCTGAGACAGCTTACACCTCAAGTAGCAGCTGTCCTTCACCACAGGACAGGTTCATCCTCAGTTAGTTTCTCTGCTTTACCTCCTCTACCAAGAATCAGTGGGATGACATGAAGAGCATGGTTGAAGAGGCCAGAAACTACGGTATTTTAATACCCTCCTTCAGAAATGATCCCAGACGCAGGAGAGAAAAGGAGGCTGTCTCCACTGAGYTCTTGTTCATAGTGGGGCACACAAGAAAAGAGGATTTGTCTTTATCCTGCAAGCACTCTTGCTGGAAAAGGGAGATATCCTTTTCTGTGGGAAGAAGAAAACTTCTTCCCCCTCTACCATCRTGCCAGAGCAAAGGGCAAACCATGAAAACTCTCTTTAACCACACACACCCACAACAAAGGCTTAAAGAGATCTCTATTCCTTCAAGCTACTCTGTGATGTAACCTCCAACCGCTGCAGCTCCCATTATCAGAGACCCATTCCTGGATACTGCTCAGGTCTGCCTTGTCATATAACTTAACACAAATTGCTTCCTCGGGTTCACCATCTTAATGAAGAATCATTGCTGCTGCCTCACATTTAAACAAAAGCTTTGAGACCTAGGGGAAAGTGGCACAGAAGGGGTAGATACTACTACTATGTCTATGAGAGGAGACTTTGGGCCCACAAAGTGAGTGTTTCCCATGTAATCAGCTACCAGACACACCATGGGGATGCCTCTGGAGATGCCTCTGAAGGCTTCTGCTGACCACATCCCATCCAGTGCTCAGCTGCAGTGTGCAGCACATGTTGTTGCATAACTTATTTGCCTCTCTTTTTAAAGAGGCCCTGAAGGCACCAGTACTAATGGAAAAAAAACAGAACAAGCAGGAGGGCAGGGAGGGGCAGACAGATGGTCATCCCTCCAGCAGTGAGGCATTTATTTGTCTAACTGTTATGAAATCATTCTAGGAAAAATAGTATCAACAAAACAAGGAATAACCTCAGGTTTCTGTAATTCTATCAAGCTTTTTTTCAGTGGTATCCTCTTTACTTTTTCTTTTCCTTCTGTAAAGTTCTTTCTTTCAGCTATTATTATGCTCTGCTCTACAAATTCACTTGACCTTTAGGTCTTTGAACCATCTTTTGTGCAGGACCATACCATGCTGTGATTTTACTGTGTGTGTGTCCCTTGAGTTCTAGCAGGGATTACATCTGCCAGTGTGGATCTGTGTGCCAGTGTAGAATCAGTGTGGATCTGATTTTCAGGCCAAGGTACTCACACATAAGCATATCCTAGTTTTCATGAGGTTATGGTGAATCAATTGCCCAACAACGCTGGAGTAATCCCAAGCCTATTAAGATCTTGTTTCATGGCTCTTTGAAAGTGCAACCAGCATCAATTGTTTCAAATCAACACTGCTGGGGTAGATTTTCAAAAGTCTTTAAATAATAGATTTATTTTTTTTAAGTGACTATGAGGCACTTGCCAGTGACATCTTCCATGTGAGGAGCTTCAGCTGTCAGCAAACCCCAGAACTAGGTCTGTTTGGGATGTTAGCTGGTGTGGGTGGTGACACATTAGAGCAGATGATTGTGTGTTTCAAATTTCCAGTGGCTAGAAGTTGAAACAAAAGCTGGGAAACACTGGAAATAAGTGCATTGTGAGCAGTAAGTGATCAACCATTGTCAGAAATTCATAGCTTTTAAGGACAAAGTGACTGATTGTCCAATATAAAGGACCACAGACTGTCACAGGTGATCCTATCTCTCTTAGCTGAGCAAGGCCATTCCGTAGAGACACCACCTAATCTTGCTTCAAAGTCTAAGCTGTTGATTCCCAGCAAGTTGCCCACAAAATCCTTTGCTGTTACTCACAGATACGAGACTGTGGGAACGCACCAAATTTGCCACCACTTTCAGCCAAGATTGGCAGGGAAAGCCAAGTACAGCTGGGCCTACAGCATGTTACTTGCCCAGTACTTTACCCCATGGGCCAGAGAAGGCTGAGAGTCTTGCATTAAGTGATGGAATCTGGCCACACCTCTTGCTAAGGCACCTCATTAGTTAATCATTATAGCCATAACCACAAAAACTATGCTGGCAGTATGGTGGCATCATACAGCATATGAATACAGTACAATGTCTCTTTAGTACATGAAGAAATGATAACATGCAGCTTAAAGCCATTGCTGAGCCTTGTCAGTTATTGAGTGGACTATGAAACATTTTTTGTTTTCCAAAGTGGTTTCTAAAGAGAGCCAAGTACTGTGCCTAGAGTTATAGTTAACATTATTGCTGAGCTCAGGTATTTTCCCAGAGACATTGCTCTCTTGTAGCTGTACTTTCTCTCGGTATATGAGCTTCAGTTCACATTTCTTTCAAAATGGTAATACTCAGCCAGAGATCTGGGCTCCAGAGGCAGTGACTTTCCGTTTCTCACTCCGTTGCTTCAGATGCATTTCATTTGCAGTCATGACTCACTCCTCATGGCTATATTCATTTCTCATAAAGCTCGGTGACTTAATCATACCTTCTCACTGAACTAATGCTACTGCGCCTTACCTCCTGGCTACACCAGCCAGCATACCTAGGTAATAATGCAGCTTCCAGCAACCTCCAGGCTCATGGGTGCAATTATCAGACTGCAGCAAGATGCTGAACTGGGCCGCTTGGTGCTACTGTAGTAACACACGTACCCAGAGATCCACATTCCTCTGCTCCCAGGAGSTGTCTCTGCTTGCTCTTTGGGGGAGTTGTCCCTATCTAACAGATGGGCAGCAGGCCTGGAGATCCCAAATCCTGCTCTCTAAGGAGGTATTCTTGCAGATTAGGCTCACTCCTTGACTCAGATCACTATGGCTTACCAAGATTACACTTGGCAGTTCAGAGAAAGGTGACTCAAGAAGTCAGTTTCAGTCTAGAGGCTGTCCAACCTGCCCCAGACAGCAGCCCCCAAGTGCCTCTTCACCTCTTAGGAAGTGCCAGAGTTCATCCTGCTTCAGTGTCTCCTTCTCAGCTTTTCCACGCTCCATGGCTGTGGCAGGAAGGGAGGCTAGCTCTGTGCTTGCTCAGAAGAGCTTCTTTGAAGAGTATTTCCCAGTACAGAAGGGTGGTCTCCAAGTGGTATCAAGAAAGCTGGGCTAAAAGGCCTGGAGCTTATAACAGCTGACAAAACTACTCTCAGGAAAAACTCTAAGTAGAATTGTTCACCAAGTGTGGCAGCCTCCTCTGAATGCACTGGGATGCTTTAGAGGGGAGGTATTGAGTGGATATGAAAAACTGTCATGGCTGCCTCCACTGGCTCTACCAGTTTCAAACCCAGTCTTCATTAGTCACTGCTGTGCTCATGCATGTCTTCTTTTATGCTGCAGTCTATTTATATTTTTAATGTACATAATGTTACAACAAAAACCACAGAGCAAATATACACATTCTTAAGCTATAAATATTGCTGGAAAATAATGACATTGCACAGACAAAGGAATTGTTCTGATAATATATTACTGTCTTTCCTTTATTATGCACTGAAAATCTGTGGTGACTCACTGACAAGTGCATTGTTTGCCTAGAGAGCAATTAATGGACTAGGGGAGGTTTTTGCTTAAGCACCCCTCCAGCTCTCCTGCAGAGCTTCTGGGCAATCGAGAATGCAAGAGTTGTGGAGCAGGAAAGCCAAACACAGTGAGAAGTAGGTGCCTTTTAAGAGGAGGATTCTGGCATCCACAGGGGCTGAGGATCTCTGTGTCCCACTCAGGAGAGCTTGTCCCGAATGTATTATTTGGGAGTGTAGAATGTCCAAGGATAACAGGGATAAAACGATGCAACTGATTAAAAATGGTCCGATGACCCAATTAAAGAAATATTTACCTGGTCTTTCTGACAGGGAGTTAGGTGACTTATTCTGAAAGCGCCAGCCTTAAAAATAGAATAATTCAGACTTTGTTTTTTCAGATTAGCACAGAGTAATAAAGTGAGCATGAACACTATGCAAGGGGTCCAAATGCAAGGGGTCCATATCTTACAAGTTTCCCCTATAGATGCTCCTATAATGCCAGAGAGAAACATTTGTTCCATACTGAAAACAGATCAGTTTATTTCTTCCTGACCTCCCCAAATAGGACATCTTTGGGATTGAAAACTTTCTTTCCCCACTTCACTCATACACACACAAACACACATACATAGATGTACAGTCCTTTATACTCAGTTCTCCAAGACAAGAGTATTTACACACAACCATAATTAGATAAAGAGTATAACTTCTCCCAATTTGGCAGTGAAGTTTCTCAATAAATGGGAAATCAAATGGAATGCAATTAGATGAGCCTAAACAAAACTAAACTGATTCAGAACTACATGATAAAACTTCCCCAGCCCCTCCCAGTGAAGGAGTAAGGCCACCTAGCTCCCTGTACCTTCAGCATTTGATGATGCTGTGCATGATCATACAACATGCATAACATTGTTATGTGTCTCCAAAAATGTGTCTGCCCAGCAGCCCTAAAGAATTTGGTTTTCTCAATCTCCCCTGCCCACACACATACATTCTTTTCTCTTTGGTGTGCCTTTGTTAACAGTATTAGATTTATTTGCACTTACTGTGGCTTTACATTGCACTTAGTATGTGCTGTCAAGTTTTCTACTGGAATCTTCTAGATTACATGTGCACAGCAGTTCATTAAAATTCACATCATCCAAGGTGTCTCTATATGCACAGGCGATCTTTACGTCTRCTCCACAGACTCTTGCTCATACTCCATGCAGGACTGTTTTACCTAGGCGATGCAGCCCAGAGAACAATTCACCTGACAAACGTAAGAATTGGCTTCAGGAAGAGAAGAATTGCCCTCTGGATTCCACCAACAGTACTGTCCAGACCTCCACTGACTGTAATGGGAGCTTAGACATCTGTGCACACAGAGACACCTACTCTGTAGACACCCATCATAACAGGAGAGGATTCCCACCATATTTTCCATACTGGACCAACCTGTGCTATGCACAGAGATAAAATCTCCCCACCACTCTTTTCTGGTGCATCACTTCAGGAACAATCATGTCTATTGTCCCAGCTATACCTAGCAGCCCCTTTCTCCCTGAACACCTTTGGCTGCGTTAAAAATACTTTCTTTTTGAATGAGTCCAACGTATTCTCCTTATACAGCAGGAAGAATCTAAGGTCTTTAGAGTTTTTTTATCAAATACAAATATATGGTCCAATGTCCAAGTGGTTCAGGAATTCCCTGGATTTTCCTGGGAATTTGTCTTGGTCTTCTGTAGCTTCTCTGGAGCATCTCTTGGGTTATTAAACTAAAAACTGCACCTGAAAACTTTGGCATATTTTCTGAAAATACTGTGATTAAAACTGGTTTGTTTTCTAAAAATTCTTTCAATCATCTAATGTCTTTTCATTCCTTTAGTTCTGAAGATGCTTTCAAAACCTGAATATATTTCTCTTTGGCCCTAAGCACTGTTACTTCACACAATGTCTTTAGCTTCCCTTCATAAATTTTAAACTGTAGATCATGTAATGGATATTATTGCTATTTTTCCTTTATTAATCAGTGATAATGGTACTTTATCTCTAATTATTTGCTTGTCTTTGCCACTGAGACGAGAGGAGTTTCTGCAAAAAAAAATCCTCTTTCTTGATTGTGAATTTGTGGCCTTTGGTGGTTTTAATGAACTCATCTTAGAGAACTTCCTAATTTCATTCTCAGCTTTCTACATCTATTTGTCCTTCCAATCAAAACACTTTCCAGTCAATTGCACCCAGTTTGGGGGAGCATTTGCCAAAGAGCAAAGCACAATGCCCAAGAGACAGAGAACCGGTGGTGCTTGGGAAAATTTCTCTGTGTCTTTGGTACACAGCCTATTACTAGACCATGATTACTGACCCATTCTTTAGGTGCCCTCAAGCCTCTGTAAAGGACTAGCCCAAATTGTAGTATGCGGTATGTAAAAAAGGGCAAAAAACCCAGTGCCCCAGTGTGAGTTTATAGACTATTACTGGACCCTAGACAACTGTGAACTGGTAATTAACTTTTCTTTATCCATCTTATTGCAGTCCAGGATTGCATTACATAATCTTGGTGGAAATGTATTTTGTATTAGCGCATTATCATATATAATTCTAAAACTAATGATATTTTACTATCAGTTACATGAGCCCTTCATCATAAGTCATTCCTTTGGAGTCTAATCTATTCAGTGTAGCAAGTGCCTCTAACATACTACACTTGAGTGGAAAAGGGTAGATCATCCAAAGAGGTTGTTGGTACTAACACTACAATATTCATGCCTATACTGATTCCTTTGGTACTACCAAGGATTGTCTTGAGGACTGAGGTGCTGGATATAACTGTTTAACTCTGGGACAGGGAAGAACATTTCCATGCCCTTAATGTGAGATGCAATGTGATGCATTGCCTATAATTCTTTAATGTTAACCATGAAATCATCAGGACTTGGGTTAATGGCTTTATCTTTCAAGCCTTAGATTGCAAAACACACACAAATATGACAGCAAGGAGGCCTGAGCCTTTAGTTCAAGAAATAACATATAAAGATCAGGTTGCTTGTTAAAAATAGAATGAGAGCAGATAATGCCTGAAGCCAAGGTCAAATTAAATAATACATCAATAAATCTAATCCTAGTGTATCTGAAGGACCAGAAAGCAGGGAAGGGGATAAACTATGTGTATAAAAGCAGCTCTTCCTTCCATTTGTAACACCATGAATGAGGAGTCCCACTGAGATCGGAGCTAAAGTTTGTTTTCCGCATAGTGACCTAGCCCAGCCATTTTGGAGAAAATGAAGTTCAAGTGCTGAAAGGATTTGATGAAAACACCCTTGAGTGCACATGAGTGAACATGTCTGTGCACCCCTGAGCTTGCCTGGACTCCACGCTTGTGCATAGTGCTGGGTGTTCATTTGCAAGCAAGCTCAAACTTCAAGGAGTGCAGGAGTGACAGGAAGGCTGTGCATCAGGGATCATGCACTAATGCTGCAGGAGGTTTGGCCCTAGGTATTTCACAGTGTTTCCTTTTCAGGTATTTGAAATAGGTAAAGCTGCAGATGAGATAAATTGGAATCACCTTCCTTTCTCACAGAGGTGAATCTTTGTCTGTTTTAACAAACAAGGTCTACCCTGAATCATATATACTCTGGTCTTCACTGCATTTCTGGTTGCTGTGATATTTCCATGCATAATGGGAAACAGAAGCAGTAGTAATCTTATTAAAAAGCCAGTCTGCATAAGGAATGCATTCTAAAATTGTGACATGGAAAAGATCAGGTAGCTCAAATCATCTCTAAGTATGGTGTGCACACACAGCTGGCTCTGATGTATTAGCAGGTTTCTCTGCCCTGGCTAACCTGCCTGGTGGAAAAGCAGACTAGCCCAGTCACAGTGCTGGGTCAATGCAGTCAGCCCTGTGTAGGTAGCTCATTCCCTGTAGGACTGCACTGTGCCACGTAGATATATTGTTAAGGGGCTGGGGAAGGCAGGACTTGCTTTACCTCTGGCAAGGAAATTTTAATATTCCCTTCTGACATGTTTTTCTCTAGTGGATTGAGGTTAATAAGATTTCTCTTTTCAGCATGTCATTGTTTCAGAACCCAGGTCTACCTCTGCTCCCAAACTATGGCCCCAAGAGCTGCCAGACTTTCTTCACTGTTAACCTCTGGCTTACATAAACTGAGCTTTACACTGACCCCCAATAGCTAGTACCCTGGCCCTCGGGCATACAGTCAATCTGGATCCAGACCCAGAACTGAAATTTCCTAAAGTTCAAGAACGCTTGTACTTTGGGACCAAACCACTTCCCTTTGTCTAAAGCATGCATGCCATGATGTAGACAGCATACAGAAACTGTCAACAGCCTCCGGGGGACACACCATGTGACAAATCCCATGTGATGCTCAGGGCACTGGTGAAATCATTAATCACACTCTAGGCTGACGCTTCATGTTTGACATGGTTCTTTGTTTGAACAGGTCACCATTTCTCACAGTCCTAAAAATCCAGGATCATATATCATTCTCATCTGCAGTCTCATTGTATCAAAATATTATCTGCAGTAGGATATACAGCAGCAACATTTAAAGCCAGTAGTCCTACTTTCTCTTCCACCTGTTTGACGGGAACAAGAACTAAAGGTTAAAAGCTGTTTCCTTCCAGGAAACTTTACCAAGCAAATGGCCAACCTTTGAGAATCCACCAAGGAAATACTTTATTTTGAACCCACCATCTATCTACATGCTGGCAGACAGTAATCAGGGACCATTGCTATTAGCCCCTCTTGATGCAGAACACAAAAGCCCAACACTGAGTAACGAAATTCATGACAATTTRCTTTTAACACATATGCCTTTTTGATAGAAAATTTAAAAAAAAAATAATCCTGATTTACAGCCTTCTAAGTATAAAGACGAAATGAAATTCCTGAACAGAGGGGAGAAAATCAGTYTCAAAACTGAACCCTTTTTTCTTCTTTTTTCTCCACACTTGCTTCTCAATGCCAAAAGGCACTCTTTGAATTGTCCAATGTGTTTCAAAGAGTTCTTCTTGCTCCCATCCAGGGAAATGTCTTATTCATCATGTTGGGCCTCAGAATAAATTAGATCCTTCCTTCCAGTTAACTGACTAGATTGACACAATGTGCAGAGCAGCTATTCCAGCCTTGTGAGCATTTTCAGCAGCAGTGTCTCAGCCTCCTATTTCCTCCAATTTCTAATCCATCAGTTTATTAACATCAGTCAAGTGATTCTTTTTATGGGCCCAGAGAATGTTGTTCTCTCTAAAGAAACTTCACTATGACTGAATACCAAGTATGTCTGCTGCAAACTACTTGTCAGTAGTTAAAGGTCACATGGAGCTTTATATTCTGTACAAGGCTCAAAGACATTTTGCATTCAAAGTACATTGTCTCAAAGGAATTTGCACAAAACTTCCTTTGTGATATGGGCCAAGCTATCGCGGAGACCCTGCTTGTGCACCACCCCAATAGCTGATATCATCAGACAAATTTTGTCTAGCAACACCCAGGGTTTAGCTAAGATTTACACGCATGACTAGATGGCTTTGATGCTTCCATTTTTGGTTGCCTGATGTGAGATTCTTCAGAGAAAACCTTGTTCCCACAGGCAGAGGCACAGCACTTCTCAGGAAGTAGGCATCTCAAGCCCCTAATGTCTGAAAAACTTGGCCATAAATGTGGGTGGCTGGAGCAGAGGATTTTCTCCAGGGGCAGCAGCTGTGGAATTCACTTCCTCTGCTAGGCTGTGGAGCAGACACAAAAATAAGACAGGAATGCACTGGCTTTAAGGACACATTGCAAGCCTATCTGTTTACTCAGGTTTTTGCTCAAGGTGTGGTTTGGGTGCAGTGACTGAGTTAATGATGCATTGTTGTTCAGTGGGCATGAGAACTTTAATTTAAAGATTTCAGGAGACTGACAGTGAGACTGCTGAATTATGTATAAAGACTAGCAGTGCTATCTCAAAGTCACCACAATTTGAAATGTTTGGAACTATTATCAGGTCTCTCCTGGCCGGTGTGACCAGTTCAGAGCTGCCCCAGGTCAGTGATGAACAATGGAAAATTGTTGGCAATTGTGACCCCTGGAAAGAAAAAAAAAAAAGGGGAATCTCAGTCTGCTTTATGTGAAGGACTCCCAACTACAAAAAGAAGAGATGCAGCCGGCTCTTGCTGGCCCCTCTGCATAGTCTCAACTTATTCTCAGCTGGTCCAGCTTGTCCTGGAAATTTGCAGGCCATGGCCTATTCACCCAGCTGAGGGTTCAGTCACAGGAGTTGCAGTGTCCTCTCACCATTAACACAGCACTGCCTGGGGCACGTTACAGTCTGTCAGTCGGCCAGGCAGTCACCCAGCTCACGTGTTTGATACTTTGTGTTAGATAGTCAATGGCTGAATGTTCCAAAGCCCTTTGTTTTGCCACTGCTCATCCACAAATGTAGCTGTCTCTGTTCAAGGCAACCTTTATTATTATTWTTTTTTTTAGTTAGTGTCAATATCACAGCTGCTTGAGTGACTGAGGAGCAAGATCAGACCAGTATCGCTGATGAATGGGTGAAATCCCAGAAGCGGAACCAGTATGTAGTGTAGGCAAGGAGTGGAGTGTAATTATGACACAAAATGTTATCAAAGTGGTACAGCATGGCAGGTGCAGGGGGACCAGGCAACTTCTTGAATGTTTTCCTCCAGATAAGTCACATTTTGCATGCATGAATGAGAATTTTCTCCAAAAAGAAGTGAAATCAACTTGAATTCCATTTTTGCAGGAACAGTAGCTCAAAAGAAATTGCTTTTTTTAAAAAAAWATATATATATTGAATATAACTGAGATCTCAGGAAATGCTTTCTGGGCAAACACAAGTCCTTTCCAGAATAACCCTGTGTTTATGTTCACTGGGCATGTGGGAGATCAAATTCCAGTTCCAACTTTAAATGAAGCTCAGCTGTGACTTGAACCTGACGTCCCTCAGCCTTTTTAAGTGCCCTAACCACTGGGGTGACTAATCCCTTCCCCACCCTACAAGAGACACCATCCTGGATCTAATAAACATTTTTCAACAAGCAAACACTTTTCAACAAGAGTTTCTTCTCTGAAGAATCCCAGTTGCCTGTAGTCCACACCCAAACAACCAGACACGCAAAGGAAATACCGCCCCCTTTGGCAGACGGGACAAATAGATGTGGGTAGAACAGAGGTGGGAGTCCTGGGCTCCAGATGCTTGACCAGTTCTTTAACCGCAGGGCTACCATTCGTGCAGAACACTGGTAGGCTTCAAAGAATAAATGCTCGTGCTGAACATTCATGAGATATTTAAACTCCCTAGTTTTTAATAATATGCAATGAGTACTTTGGCTTTGGGAGAATCTTTATATTTTTCTGCCTGTGTTGGCTCCTCTCAACTCACAGAACACTGTTGCCTGTAACTCAGCCAGTCTGCCATAGCTGCAGGCTGCTGGATATACTTATCTGTGAGCCCCAGGGCTGATAAGATAATACTAAAAAAAAAGATGTGGGTTGGGAACACATGCTTCTGTGGCCTGCCCCTCTTCTGCTCCAAAGATGCTTTGCTTGCAGTGCTTCTGTGCAGGAAGGCGAGGTGGAGACAACAGCTTGTTTCCTCCTTTGGAGCAGGAACACCCCAAAAGGCAGGATACGTCAGCTGTCAGGTCTCCCGCTGCCAGGCAGCAAGAGGGAAGAAAGCCTTGGTTACTGTGGGATTCAAATACAATGGTCTTCAGCACAGACTTGGCCTCTGACTTGATGTGTTTCCTCTTTTCATTCCCAAGGGCTTTCTATGCCCTTGTCGGGCCGTCAGACACTGCCAGCAAGCACCATCTCCATGGCTTCCAACCAGCTCTTCCAGATGCTTATCTGATACTGAGAGACAGATAATGAACATATTTGGCATCAACAAATTGCCCAGGTCTCACTGATCCTGGCAGGGTGCATGGAGGTGACTCCTATAAGGAAGGCACTGAGTGACTCTGATTAATTCTTTTGGGAAGGTGCCACATGAGAGCTTCAGTGCTCCTGGTCACCATGCCACCACCACCACCACTCCACCGCCCAGCCAGCCAGTCTGTTTAGTGGGAGAGAGTGCAGACTGGAGGAAGCAATCTCCAGCTCCTAGCTGTCATTCTGCCACTGACACTCCTATGCTGCTGGCCCAGGAGATGCTACTGGGAATTTCATGCTGTTGTGTGAAGTTGCTGCAAGGTGAAAAAACCCTGTCATTTCATTTGTGCATGCCCAGAGGCATGTGCGTTTAAAACATGGGTTTAAAACATGAGGGGAAAACGCCGTAGAGAGAGAGTGCAGATCAAGAGGCTGGCCTGCTACAGTGACTGCAGAATCTTTACAGCCTGTTCCACAGGCCAGTCTGGGCCTCAGCAACCCTATGAATAGATGAAGAGAAATAAAGTCACCTTTGCCTCCCTCTTTCACTGTACCGGAACAGCTAGTTATCCAGTTCCTAATGTCACCTAATCTCACAACATCATGTCACCAAATCTCACAACATGGTCACCTCTCAGACACTGAGCAGGTCCTAGCACACCCTAGGCTGGTGTCTATAAAGCCCTAAGCCCTAGCCTGTAGCAGGAGGGGCCTAATTTTCATCTGGTTTTCTCAAGGACAACTCAGAAAATAAATCCATTTCCATGCAGGAAATGGACCTTTTGGGTGTGCCATGTACTTTATGTCATGCAAAATGCCTGTGACACACTCTCAGGCAGCCTAAGAAACAATGGGAAAACTACACAGCAGTGGGAAACTAGGCGCTGTAAGTCCTTTCCCACTGCAGAGCAGTTGCTTCCCCATTCACTTAACCAACAAATCCCAAATTCCAACTCCATGCTCCACTTCCCTGCAGGAGCCGATCATTCACCTCAGATCCAGAGGTTGCCATGACAATGGCTTGTGCTTGCTGTCCTCTTTGCATTCAGGTAGATGGGAAACCCCATGCTGTGGTCCTGACAGAAAAAGAAAGGCCACATGTACTTTATTTCTCAGCACAGTTGTGACTTCAACCACACTGAAGAAAGTCTTCAAGGATATGACCTGGAACTGAAGTTGAATGGAGTGGATTATTTTATCCCAGTCAAGAGTTTGATACCAGATTTGCTTTTCACTCTTGAGGAGTTCAGGGGGTGTACAAAAAAAGACATCACTTTTATCACAGGAGCAGCAGTAAAGGGCCAAATTCTGCAGTGATGTGAGTGTCACCATGAGCCATGGGAATGAACACTGGTGCTAATGAGAGCTGCTTTTTCATGTACCTACGATGTGTCTGCATATTCAATAGTGCTCCAAGGTATGGCTGAACGCTCTGTGCAGGGAGAGAAAAGATTCTCAAGTAACCAGTTTTCCTTACATTTAAATGTTTATGTTTGCATGTAAGACTGTCCTTCACACAGATGGGCTATGACTGCCCAGGTAATGGCAGGAAACTGGAACAAACATCACAAACATGGGCAGAAATGAAGCTTTTTTCAGGGCCGAGGTGGGAGGGAACATCTCTCCCCAATCTCTCCTACATCACTTAAAAAGAGCTTTTATAGAGTACAGTGCTGCACCTTCATGCCCCACATGCCTCTGTTTGTAGGGGCTCAGAATTCCCACAGGCAAGGCCCTAGGGGCTGGAGGGACAGCTGCTGTCAGAGCGACTCAAGGGATTAAGAAAAAGGTTGATACCTGCTCTTTGTGGCTTCACTGCAGGGAGGAGGGGGCTGGAACTGGAGCCAGTTCTGCTGCCTGCCTCCAGAGCTCTCTGCTATTGTTCTAGGCTTGTAACACATCCAGACACTGCCTGATGGTGCCCCCTGTCCCATCACATGTCAACAAAGTACTATCCTAAAGTGACAAGTCCACAGGAGAACTCAAAACATATTGGTTTGGTGTGAGTGATTTGGGAGGTTGACTGAGGTTGGGAGTGATTTGAATGCAAGTCTTTCTAATGGGAAGTGCTGGGTGCCTGCTGCCCAAGCCCATGCCCAGCTGTGGCTGCCAAGTCTTCTTTTCCCCCCTTATAGTCAAGAGCAGAGGAGCTATTACATTAGAGTATGTCCCAGAAGATTCATTCCCATGAATCATCATTGGCAAAGTGAGATTTGCAGGTTGAGAAGTAAAGCCCAGCCTCACCACAAAAATGCCTGTAAGGGCTTTGTGTAGCAAACTCAAATCAGTCCAGACAGCCTACGTCCCAGATTATTACAGGAACTAGAGAACTAAGGAACAAACTTTGCAAACATCTGCTAGCAAAGAGAATTAGATGAGGACCCAGTGTTATCAGAGGTTACGTGAACTCCAGCAGGAGATGAAGTGCACCAGCACGCCAGCGAACCAGGTTAGGCCACTGTGAAGTCAGAGCCACATCTACAGCCTTCAAAAACAGGAAATAAAACATTTCATTAAAAACAAGGAGCTGGTGGATTCCCAAGGAATATGTGGCTGAAGAGTAGAAGGAATAAACACATCAGCATCAGTTTGAAATTCAGCCCATTTAAACAAATGAGTCAAGTGATGGTACAGACAGTCAGGGAGTCCCCATCCACAAGGGAATTATGTCTTTCTATCACCACAAGAAACTCATGAGCTCACTTCAAATTTTCCTTCAAAACATAGTTTAAATGAAAAATATTTCAGTTAGACAAAAATGTTAATTGTAAAATGTCAGCTTTGACTTTATTACCTCAACATGAAAAGTTTAATAAAATATCTTTTCCCAAAATGTGGAATTTTTATTGAAAAAATATTTCTTGGGTGTTATTAACATATTTTTTTAACTAAAATATACTTTCATAATCCAGATATTTTTCAGATTCTGTATTTTTCTAGATTCCATTTACAATTGTTTCCAAAGAATAAAATAACTTTGAATTTCTCCCAAAATATTTCTCAGCATTCACCCACAGTGAGTTGCCAAAGAACATCCAGCTCTGTCCGAGAGCTAAAAGAAGACTAAGACAAGCACCAAAGGGAACAGGAAGGTACAAAATCATAAACATAAAAGATTCTAAATGGTAAATGACATTCAGAGTATGAAACTTCATTAACTAATGCTAGTTACCATGGAAAGTATAAGAAACTGGTGTGGGATAAAGAAATGACCCTTCCGGACGTCATCCTAGAATGAATCTCTCTCTCCTGGGAACAGCGATGATCTGTGGTGTTTGGGGTGATGTTTAACTCATCTCTCTGTTTCTGTCTAAGGAATTGTACATGGGTTCCCATGAACCCAGAAAAATCCCAGGGCCTGACCCTGGAGGTTCAGATAAGCAACTTTAGTTTTCTAGGACAGCAACCCACCTTATTCCTTGTTACAGATGTAAAGATAGCACTTACCAGGAGCTAGCTTCCTTCAGGGAAGGCTGCATCCACATGGAGTCTGGAGTTACAGTGCATCCTTGTGTGTATGTGTGTGCCTGCATGTGTGTGTGTTAACCTTGATGGTGATTGGTGAAGCACAGGCAGAATAGCTTAGTGAAGAGACAAGGTGACCTGTGGAAAAGCAAATGTTCTTCATTTCATGAGACTGCCATGCCAAACATAGCTGAATGTGGAGCCCAGGCTCTGGAGTCCTGCTAGGCCTGATTTGACCCCCCCAAATAAAAAAAAGTTTAGTGCATGAGCTGGTGGAGGCTAAATCCAGAGTGTACATGCAGTGGAAATGAAACCATGTACATGCAGATGAGTCAGGCTTGACACAGGCAGGTAAACACCAGGCAAAGACACTGGCAAAGAGTTATTGGGACAGCTTTCTCAAAGAATTTCTGCATGGCCACAGGAAAGGAAAGAAGTGTTTTATCAGAGGACCAGTATGTTCTGCATGAGAAGTGGATGTAGGCAGGAGGACTGCCCCAGGGGACAAAAGCATTAACCTACCCAGCACCCTCTCCTGAGGACAGAAACCAGGAGGGCTGAGCAAGATGTTGAAATATTAGGTGTTGGCTGAAATTGGTTGAAACCTTTCAGTAAAACACTTTTTCTGTCTCCAAACAGGAGTATTTTGCTAAAATGCTCATTCTTGTGTTTTTTGCCAAAATTTTCAAGGGTCTCACTTTGTTTCCTGGAAATTTAGGAAAACCCAACACCCTATGTGAAACAAAACTTGTGTTTCCCAACCCCTTGTCCCAGCCATTTCCTTTGTCATACTAATGAACTACTTAGCTTTCTGATCCTTTCAGACTCTGTCCTTCCCTGCCTTATACTTCTCTCAAACACTTGCCTGCCTAGCAGTATTTGCCTCCATTCTTTCCTCTGAATATCTATTAAGGGAGAGAATGAAATCCCACTGGAATGGCTTTCTTCATTTTTGATCTTTTACTGTACTGCAGGGGTCTTATCTTCTCCCTAATATCTTTCTAATGTTCACAGTTCTTCCGGAAGAAGAAACTCAGGACGCACTAGAGCCTTGAAAATGGACCTACCCTCAGCTGGCTGGAGCACAAGGTTAATCCATGGGAACTTGATACTGCTCAATATATTGCTCAGGAACACTTCTTAGTGAGCAACACAGCCTCCCTGATTACCGTTATCAGAGTGATGGGTCTTTCCACTTGTAGTCTGAAACATGTCATCGTAACCATGGTGTCATTTAATCACAGTTTTATTTCTCTCACCTTCTCTAAGTCTCTTTTAAGCTATTGGCTAGTTTGTATTCCATGTATTTTATGCTTACTCTAAAGGCCAGATCTTGCTAAGCCTACAGTTAGTTTCTATATCCACTAAAGCACACTTAACAAGCCTGTCACATGCTGTATAGTTAATACTTGCAGCTAAGATGAATGTCTTTTTAAAACTGAAGCATAGCAGCTAGTTTATGGGACAGAAATTGGTGAAGCAACCCTGATTCCCAGACACTCACCAGTTGCTTGCTGGTCCGCATTGCCACAGATGTAAAACTGTAAGGAGATTTAGAAGTCTCTTGGAATAATCATCCTCTCTGCCATGCTTCAGCAACAATACTGAGCATTGGCACCCATCTGGATTCATGCTGGGCACTATCTTCTTGGGTTTAGGAAGAAATTTCCATAGTTTCATTGTAGAGTTTTTACTTAAATGCTTTTTTATGAGGTTTATAACATCTAATACTACCCATTATAAAAGACTCCTACTGATATAGACAGATGATAGACATGAAATGGGAAGCCCCTGTCATTACTGTGGACTTTGCAGAACTGGAAAAATGTGTTTAAGATTGGCGCTGTGCCCAGGTTCCAACTGTTATGTTTTGATTTTTTTATTATGTACTGGGTAGATGAAGCCATGAATTTGAGAGCTTCACCTACAATGCAGCCTAGAAGCTACTCTGATGAGCTCTGTCCTCACCCTGGGGCAAGCTGTCTATCTCTCTCAGTATAAACAAGACATGTTAAGCAGAGAGATTCAGCAGGAATTAAGTACTTTTGCATGCCTCAAGTAAGTGTCTGGACAAACAGCAAGACTGCTGTCCAGGTGCAGGCCTGGTATGCTAGGGCTGGTTATCAACAAGGCCAGCTTGGTAGAAGATGCTTACCAAATAATTCCTGAAGACCTCAGATGGTGTTTTAGTTTTCTTTTTGTTGGTTAGGAGAAAAGCCCAGCCATTATATGCATAGAAACTAATACACAATTGCCATTGTTCAGCAGCATGAAGCTGGTCCATGGAAGGCTGATACCATGCAGATTGCAAAACCCTTTTGTGAGAAGACAAAGGAACAGCACAATTTATGTGTTATACTGTGTTCAGTATCAAGACATCATGATAATGCTTTCAGCTATAAACCTCACTTGCTACAGCACCTTAAACAAGCCATTCTCCCTCACCATTGACATCTTTCCCTTGTGCATTCAGATTTTATACTCACTAGAGCAGAGATTTGCATTCACCGTGCATATGTATAGTGTCTGGCTCATTGGACCCTGATCCCAGCTAGGATCTTAAAGAATTTACCAGACTATCACTCACTGTCACCATTGCTCAACAGAAGAGATAATTGAAGTGTCAAACCACTACAAATAACCCAGAAGAAAGTGACATTTTGCATGCCCAGTACAGTCATCTCTAAAGCCATGGACAATGTGCCTTTGGTCTGAGATAATCTCTCTTGGAAGCTGCTCCAGAGGAAATAAATCATCTTTCTGAGTTTCTGATATGTCTATAGCTGAAGAAGCCATTCCACATGGAAGAACTTCTCAGGGAATCAAGCAAGTCCTCCAGAGAAAGCTACTGCACATAGGGAAACTATAGCATTTCTTCTCCACCATTACTGTTCAGGAGTGCTAAGCTACTAAACAATAACAAAAAATGGCAGTGCCCAGACACTGGTAGGCCCTTCATCTGACTATACCAAACCACTAACTGAACCAAGAATACTGCATCCACCAGTGAAATGCAGCCTTTTCTGGGATGAAAGGTGATAGCATTCCAGAAAACATGAAACAACTATGAGGTATACTTCCAGTTTGGAGGTACAAGGAGAATTTAGGCAGGCAGAATATGCTAACAAAGGTGACTAACTAGCTAAGAAGTGACTGGATTACAATATATAATTAGCTAGAGGAAGAGCAGATCTCTGATGATAGCAGGCAGACAAACCCAAATTCTGGAAGCTGAAGCAAGATTAATGAATCATTGAAGCAACTTCAGAATGTGGTGGATTCACCACCACTTTGAGATTTTGAGTACAAGACCAGGCAGCTTTCTGCAGCGTCACTAGGGTCATGAACCCAAATCACTTGCTGATGTTCCAGGTGCTCCATAATACACGAGGAAGGATAAGATCATTTAATCTCTTCCGACCTCAGAATCAGTAAATCTCTGGAGTCAGGTTACGGCTCAGAACTCGTCTTGCACCCCAAACCTCGTGAAAACATACTTTCATTTCTTTAGGCCTGAACTTCCACACTGGCCTACCAGTGTGTGTGTGAAGGTCCCAGGCTGCCAGCAGGATCAGTGCAAAGGGAAACTGTGGAAGCCCATGAGGATGTGGATGGCTGGACCACTCTGTGCCGCTGCCACAGCTCTGCTGCCTGGGCACTTCACAGAGAGCCAGGTCTGCTCTGTCAGAACAGGAAATTTCTGCATTATTGCCACTGCACGGAATATGACGCATGAGGGTGGGGATTCACCTGCTCAGACTCAGCATCTCAGAGTCAGATGTTGGCCTGCATTGGTCACTTCCGGTTCCCTCAGAGGGGAAAGACCTCCTCCAGAGGGTGGTACATCCAAATGTGAGCTCTAAAGCATCACGATGGCTCTGTCCTAGAGGTCTCTCTCCACTGGCAATAGAGGGAGCTGCAGGTGATTAATTCTGATAAAAACACCTTATTTTGAGATATCTCAAAGTGGGTGAGATGGGTCCCTCTCCAAGTGTCCACAGTTAATTTCCCATGACTGTGTTTAGACGATTGCAATTAATTCTGATTTTCACATTGCCCAAATGCCAAATCCCACCAAAATGAAGGAGTAATACCAGGTCCCTCTGACAGATGAGCCATTTGGATTCCAGTGCTTAATGTGACAGGACCAGCTCTAAAACCTGTGGCCTGTTAATCCCCGTGTAGTTTTCAAATGTAGGAACCCAGACTTTGAATCCACATTGTGTGAATTATGACCTGCAAGTGCACATACGCATTTATGTTCCTTCCTCCATTTCCCTTGCAGAATAATACCCTGCCTAAAAAGGGGGATGTCTGTAAAAAGCAGCAGTGAGGTCTGAAAAAAAACTCCCATGTAGCTATTAGCAGCAGCACATGCTGGTGTGTCAAATCCTGAAAATGTGGCATTGCCAAGGAGTGGGAAAGGAATGAACAGAGCCTGTTGATGCATCTAACTTCTGCCCTTATATACATCCTTTCTGTTCCCTCCATGTCACTATCCAGCAGAACAGCTCTTGGGCTTGGCAGAACCATCTTCTCCAATAGCACAGTAAAGCAGGAATTTGGATTTCATAAAGCCACTGAGACCCAAACTTATGCTGCAGCCCAGCGATGCCTCAGCATTTCCTTTAGCATTTGATGGGGAGCAGCAAGGCTAGCTCTGAGCAGTCAGGCTTCAGCAATGTAGGCTGCACTCACTGACTAAGTGCACCCACTGGAGGTATGTGGCTTGTCAGATGCATTTCAGGTGCCAAGCTGTTGAAAAACCAGCTACTAAGGTATTTGAAACGATGAGACACCCCGGCTGTCCCAGAAACCTGAAATAGGCTCTTCATGCAAAGCTGCCTCTCCTTGTGGTATTCCAGCTTAATCTCCCAGGCTGTGGCACTTCCCTCCCTTTCTCTCAGACTTATAGCCGTACAAAAGGAGTCATAGATTCAGGTTCCTGCTAGATATTGCTCCAAGTTTCTGCTTCTTTGGAAGCAGCCTTCCTTCTTTCAACCCTGAGAAGTCTTTCATGGCTGGCAGACACCTTCAGCCAGCCCCCCTCACGCTCCTCTTCCTACCACAGCATGTCAAGAGGAGATCCTGATAACACCTACTGCTCTTGAAGGGTGTAAAAACAGGAGAGCAAAGAACCAGTTCTGCCTAGGACCAATTTTCTCCCAACCTATTTGTCTGTAGGGTTTGGGGTCATTACATCTGACACCAGTATGGGAGGCTGGAGACCTAGATGGAGGCTGGAGCACAATCTCCAACCCATGCAACCAGCCAGTCTTGGCAGGGCTCTCCTTAGAAATTGCTTCTGTCTACAGAGGGTTGTGATTCCTTGTGGTTTAAGTAAGCTCAGCTGAACTTTCTACCACCACAAGCAGTCTCCTTTGGTAAACAACTCATCTTCTTCTTCGGGAACCTCAAAGAGTTGTCCCTGTGTGGACATGACCTGGGCCTCATTTCTCTTTCATGCTGATGTGAACATAAAGCAGCTTCACTGATGCCCACATAGCCAAACCAGTGGAAGTGAGCAACCCAGGGCTGCAGTACACTATGCCTCATTGCATGCAGCTCAGTCTGATCAGCTCAGCAGTCCAGAAAGAAAGCCTGACTGAGAAACAGGGTGTACCAACCATTTTTACAGTGTATCATGTCTGCCCTTAGTAGCACTGATGAGAAGGAACCTAGCACATTCCTAGGTCTCTCTCACTTCCATAAAGACATCACAAATGCTCCCTGCTCCATGTCTGTCAACTCAGGATCATCACAACCCCAGTCAGCTAGCTGGAGCAGGGTTTGTAGGAACCCAAAGCAACCATCAGAGTCCTCTTGGATGAGTGATCCAGAACCTTGCCTGGAAAGCCCAGACTGTGTTAAACACAACCCCAAGCCTGGACAAAATAAATGTATTGGTGCCAGGCAGAGGGCTGAAGTAACAAACAACAGAATTGTCTGTTCACCCTTTAGGGGATGGTCAGTCTTCCCAGAGGGACAGCATCTTCTGGGGTCATAGTGGCAACCTCAGTGAATGTAGGACATGGTTGCTGAGCACCCTGAGCTGCTTTAATCTTGGGAGATGTGTATGCTGGTCTCAGTGCTGATCTAAAGGATAATGGTGTTTCTATGCTGTTGTGAAGGTGCAGTCCAGAGTGCCAGTCCCTCCTAGCTAGCACACACAGATGTCCTTTCAAAAGGAAGCAGGGCACAGAAAGAGTAGTGGCGTGCACGCCCATACACTCACCATAAGCAAGAGCAGAGCCTTAAAGGCTTATTCTGGACCATGGGCCCTGGAGTGGCTGTGGCCCCAGCAGTTGCTGTTGTACCCTTTGGAAAGTGCCCATCCCTTAGGGAGCTATACATTTCCCATTACTAATCATGAGAGTTTGCAATGTGCAATCCACACTGAAGTATTTCCACTGAAATACTCTTTATCTACCCTCATGCAAGTTCACCCAGCATCAAAAATATATTTTTAAACCTGAGTTCTCTTTAGACAATGTTACCACAGAAAAGAGATATGATTTCCCTGTACTGCTGTGATCCTTCCACTCAGGCCAACAGTGGCACTGGCAAATGTGTCTGACCCTCTCAACCTCTTCATTCCACAGTGCTGTTTTTCTCCAATAAGCAGAGGTACAAGGCAGAGCTACACCTATACTGTGATAGCAGCCTGAGGCGTAAACTCCCCAAGTGTTCACACCACCTATAAATTGGCTTGCTGTAGACAATGCCTGTGACCTTTAAGCTTTAGGCCTTAAAGTAGGGTAGGTTAAATGTAAGTTAGCTATATATAGGGCAGATGCTCATAAATGTATTAGCATTATATATGCCAACAGTGTAGGCTGCATCTTAGCTTAAATTAGGCTACGTAACACTAACAGGAAATAGAATAGCAGGGGAAATGTCAGATGTGTCAGAAGAGGAAAATAAGCTTAGACTTTCCAAAAATGCAGACAGTAAATTAACCTTAACTGCAGATTACATTAGGTGTTACATCTGCTTGCCTTGTGTGAGATAGTTTTACACCAGTGATAAGAAAATAAAAGTGGATCTCCTATCAGAAACAGTATTCCTCCTTCGCTGGACTGCAAACGTTCTCATCTGCTCCAAGTCCTCATTAAAAAATTAGTGCCATAATGTAGGTGAGACTTAGCCTTGGGTAGGCCAGTCTTTTCTTGATGATAGCAATAGGAGAGCTCCTGTTTCTTTCTGTCATTTGTATTTCATAAATGATATCATTTGTACTCATTAACTAATCATATCTTATCTTGTCTTCCTTGTTCACTTAAGGTACAACATAAGCAGGATTTTAACTTAATACTTTCAATATGTTGCTGTAGAGGTGTCACTTCTGGGAAAGAGTTACATGTACCTTGGATCTGAGAACACAAGCTCAGACCAAATACAGGTCCAAATCAAGAATATGGCCAAAAAGATTGGGGACAATTGCAAAGTGTATTTTAGATAATTAAATTTAACCTCAAAAATTGCCTGCCCTGGTATGGCACCCTGGGGCATTATATGATCCTAAGGTCCCCAATAAAATTACTTCCCTGAGTATCTTAAGGTAAACTGACACTGTGGAGTCTATTTTGGGATCCTGCAACTCCTTCAGGAAAGGGAACACCTGGATTACAACAGGCTCATCTTAGTCTCAAGACATTTAGACGCAAAGCTTCACCCAAGCAGTGATCCTACAGTAAGGCTATAGGTCAAATCAGTCTCAGAAACTGGACTGTTCAACAGCCAGCCACACACCAAACACACACAGGCTAATGACTGGTGGTCGTGGCCTCAGACAGAAAGCTCAAGGCAGCGGAAACTCTTTCCATCCCCACATGAAAAAGCCCAATCCTTTTGCTGTCAAGACTCACCCATTCCAACCATATGAAATGTGGGGCTGATTCCCCATGCTAGTAGATGAATGAGTGCAATGAGCTGGGGCATCTCAAAATAAGTATTGACTTTGAGCATTTATTCGCATATGCTATCCTGAACACACCAAACTCTTGACCTCCACTGAGAATGAAACATGTTCTTGTGGTCTATCTTTTAATTTTCTCCTGCCCCTCTATGGGTGGGTGAGCTCCAAATCCCACTGAAATGATGGAATGTCAGATCTGCATAAGTGTTTTCTCACATTCTTACTTGTTTTATTTTCTACCTTTAACTGCAGTCAGTCCTTAACCAGGGAAGAGATAGCAGGATCTCATTGTGTGTGGGCTTGTATAGCTATTTCCAGACCCACATGGCATCTCCTACATGTACTCTCATTCAGAATAAAAGTGGCCTTTTTCAAGTTTAACTGAAACTAATGAAAAATTCTGAATAAATGAAGACTTCTAATGAAGTTTAATGAAAAAAAAATCTGAGTGGGCATTTCACTCTCACATGGTGAAGCTGTGACTTATTCATTAAAACCTTGAGCTCCTATCTACTTTTCCAGATAATGCCTTTTTCTGTCTCCACACAGGCCAGGAACAGTGATAAAAATGCCAGAAGCTCCCATAGGAATCCCAGGGTCCAAGTATGCTCTCCTGGCCCCTAACAAATAGCTTTCCTGGCTCACAGTGGTACCAGAAACCCCTTCCATCAGACCCCAGCACTGCCAGCTCTGAGGTGGCCCAAGGAACAGAAGTGGAGGCTCACTGTTACTCTTAGACTTTCCAGGATAGCATTGCTGAGACACTGGTGACTACAAGAGCCTTCTAGTAACTGAGGTTTAAGGATCACCACACCTTCAGAAGTACAATGCTTGCTTACAGGAAAGTCAGGCTATATCAGCTTTATCACTAGCAAAGGTTTAAAGACTGAAAAATGCATTTACTTAAAAACATAGATTTACAATATTGGAACAAAGTTATAGAAATATAAAACAATAAAAAAACCCATTATGATTGCATATAAAAGCAAGGAATTTCCTTAACAACTCTAGTATCTCAACTAGTCTGTGAGAGTGGCTGATGTCTCTACCACACATTCCTGTGCTGGCAAGCCCTGGAGAACTCTTACAGCCATGTATTTCCTGCTATTATTGATAAGGCAGTGACAGGTGTCAGTCAGAGCAGTCACAATGGGCAGCCTACACTACCTCAAGAGGAATAGCCTGTTTCTCACTGTCTTCCTTTTGAATTGACCCTCACTCCCTGTGCCTGGGCACTGGATATCCTGCAGCACTGTAGGTGCATGCAGACATTCCTGTGCTGTATTTTAATTAACATATTCTTAACTTCAGACTTCTTTTCCTATGCCCTTCCTCCTTAGAGCATCATAGTACAACTTTACAAATGATACATCCTGTCACAGGCTTTTATTGCATCGCATGAATGTCCAGAGAAAACAGCACCCAGGTCTGCAGACAGGCTCCAAAATCAGCTTGGCTCAATGATACCTTATGGTATCTTAAAGACAGGGAAGCAGTCAGACTGTTCAGCACCTGTCAAAGAGAAAGATCTCACTGGCACTTGGCATTTTTGCAAAAGGAGATGTCAGGTGTTTTACACTCAAAAAAACTATCCCTCTCTGCATAGCAGTGTGTCCCCTGAGGAATATTTGGCACAGTGTGCCTCATACAGACTTTGCACTGAACTCCATAAAGTGGTGATCATTCAGCTGGCGGCATAAAGAAGAAACTTCCTGAATCAACACCTGAAGTTCCTCATACTGTTGGCTGCCTGGTGTCTCCCTGCGCCAAGTCCAAACCCGATGACTAATGGCACATGCAAAGTAGGCTTGGTCCTGGGTCCTTCTTGGTAAGTCCAGGCTCATTAGGGCAACGTTTGTCCATAGGAGTACCATGGCTGCCAGCTTCCTTACTTTGCAAAAGTTCACCCTGCAAAGTATTTGCTCTCCATCTCTGCTCAGCCCTTTCATGCCTTGTTATCTCAAGGTGAGGCACTCCAACAGCACCCTTGTTAATGCCTATGCAAAGCTACAGTGACCTGGTAGGTAGATAAGGATGAAGAAAAAAACATTCCCATTCCAGCAAGCCTCTGTGTGCCAAGCTTATGCACACTTTAGGGCAGGCCAAGAAAAGTAGGGCACTCTGATGGAAGGACAAGTGCATCCACAAAATGATCTGTTGATACTAAGCTATTTATTTAATGATAATTAAAGCAAAGGACCTGATAGACCAGATGTTCATGGCTAGCAAGTATCCTGTAACTGTTCCCTGTATATCCCAATCCACACAGGCCTGAGTCCTCCCCCTGCAGAGAGTCATATCAGACGGAGAACTTCCCTCACTCTGCCAGTCTTAGTCTCATCACAGCAGAGGCTGCTCAGGTTGGCTTTTGGGAAGGTGATGCTGCAGCCCTGCAGTCCCCTATGACTCTGCACAATGGGTAAAACTGCTCACATGAAAACCTCTGAGGGTCTCTGACCTTCCTTCTTTGCAGTTTTGGTGACAAAAAAAAAGAGGTACAGCTTTGGGTTTCAAGAAGGAGACSAAAAGATGGTTCACTTGCTACTAAGAGGAAAGCACAGAGTAGGGTTTGTCATTTTGCATCTGTATTAAAAGTCACACAAGACTTCACAATTATGTAGAGATCTGTATCAGAAAAGTTTCAGTTGTTCTGAGTGAAGCATAAATGAAACTGTGCCACCAGAGGAAACATTGCTGCAAGGTTTAAAGGAATAGTATTTATTGATAAACAAGGGCATGATAGACAGCAATCAAACTGGTAAACACTGAGGAATGTATCATTTGCACAAAGATCACAGCGCAAATGAGTCACCACCTGAAGGCTTGCAAGGCGATAACTGGAGAATGACAACAAGGTACAGCATGTTGCATGTGCCATTAATCTGTCTGTCATCCCAACAGGAAGACAGTTTGTAGCCACAAGGTTGCAGGAAATGCAAACAGTGGGCAGAAAACCTGCCTAAGTTTTAAGCAGGGTGAAGTACACAATGTTTGGAGGCAAAAAGACTGTCTAATGATACCTGTTGACTCCTAAATGATACAAAAGACCTGTTCTAAAGCCACTTTGTTGTCATCAGTCAATAGGACCCAAGAGACACTGAAGACTTGACAGCCAACATCCCTCATTCTCTATGTCATATACAGGTGACCGTCACCAGACCTCTTGGACATATGTGACTTGGTGCTGCTGAGTGTGCGGTGGGGAGTGAGAGTGGGAGTGAATGAAATCATTACTGTTTTAAATAAATATCACCTTCGTTTTCCCTATGGTCTTGTACTGAGCTCTGTTGTACGAATTTTCTGCAAGGAGAATGAAAAGTCTCATTGAGGCAAAATGAACATTAGTTGATCAGAAAATTTTGGCTGAAATACTCTGGGATGGGAAAGAGCATGATGCTGCCTTCTGAGACTTGCTTCTTTATGCCCTGTTCTCTGGGGCTTGTGCTTCTGTCCGTGCCTGAGCAAGACAGGGATGCTCTGTTGGGAAGGTGCTGAGAGAAAGTTGTAGTGCTTTGCACCGCCCGAACAACTGAGGCATAATTGTAAAGAAGTAGATCCTTTCCTTCTGAGAGGCAACTCCTGTAGAAATAGCACTGTAATAGGAAGTAGCTGTTTTCATGTATTTCCTTTGGTTTTGTCAGGAGCAATTCACCTCTGGGACTCATCTTTTAGAAGTCAGTTATCCTGACACAGCGAACATGCCACTTAGTCCTGAGCTACTCTCAGCAGTGCTCATGAGCTGTGACAGGATGGAAAAGGAGTGACAGAGGCCAATTCTGTCCCCAGAATTTAGATACAGAGGAGGGATTTGTAAGGGAGGTATTTTGTAGAAGTGAGCCTTCCAAGTGCTGGAGTGGGTTAGCATCCTGCCAAGTGCTCAAAGAGAAAGCAGAGAAAGGCATCTGAACCACCCCAGAAGGGGTGACCACACTGGCAAGAAAAAGATGAGCTAAGAAGACAGTTTCTGCTGTGCAAGACTGCATGCATTTACCTAGCAGTAACAGCAGGAAGAAGGAAGGGCTGTAGTTGGGCAGAGCAGTCTCCCAGCACCGGGAGCCTCAGCCAGTGGCAGAGACACCCCAGAAAGAATGCACACACTGAAATACATGAGGGTAACTCTCATCCCCTAACCCCCCATAACAGTCTTAGCTTCAAAGGATATCCAGTCATCAAGAATTTTGCTTTCCAATGGAATTTTCTCTCTGTAGAGAAAGGTAGCAGGTTGCACAGAGAAAAACAATGCTTAAGACTATTGTTGTGAGTAGACCAGAACTAAGACTCCATCCTAACTAGCAGCCCGACTGAATGCACTGTATGACAGCCAAGGGTGGGAGGCATTAGGACTGTGATTGTTCCACTCACTGATCCATGATACCTTTTCTTTCCATGTCCTGATGGAAACCAGCATAAAGAGGAAAAGTCTGATTTGAGTCAAACAGGTCCTGCAAGATTTTGAGCATCCCGCTATGTGTGGTGAGAGGCTCAGAGACGGCATCCTCTCCCACCCAGCAGGCGATGTGCTCTGTTACAAGGTCCTGCATGAGGATGAGGAAAGTGTGGAAGAGGTGACTGAGTCCAATTAGCTTGGAAAGGCAGTTTCCCTGTTACAGTGGTAGGACAAGCAGCCCAAAGGGGCATTTTTGTGTAAGTGAGCTGTTGCTGTTCACATTCTTACCACTGCATGGGCTCCCTATAAAGATGTCGCTGGTTTTGCTTTCTCTCCCCTGACATGCTCCTGAAAAGAGAATTTCAATCACCTCTGCCACATGCTTCTTGCCACTAGCTAAACACAAGCCTTGCTGAGAATCTTTGTCTTTTTCCATATATATTACTGCACTAGAAATTAAGCTGAAATATGGCTCTTCCCTGCAGATTCCTTTCCTAAAATTCAGGCAGATAAGCTGGGGTTGTATCTAGCCAGGACTTGTAAGCTGTTTAAGCAGAATTTTCCCACAGAAATGAGCTCAAACTCTGCATCAAGCAGCATATACCAGGCACACCAGGCAGTTTAGTGCTTACTCAACCCCTGACAGTGTGGTTGTCCATATCCCTACTTTATATACTGTCTTATCTCAGGGATTTGCTTTAAGAAGCCTCCAGAACAGCTTTAGTAATTTGGGACTTGTGTTGGATGGTTTTGGGTTTCTGTGTGTGTGTGCTGGGCTTCTGAAATCTTCTCCAGCTCTGTCAAAAGGAAGAGCTGATCCCCTTCCTCACTCTTCTACAATCATTTGAGGACTCTTCTGTGAGTGGATTTACTTTCAATAATTGGAGGAAAGAAAAAAAAAAAAGAAAAAGAAACCCACACAGCCAGACCTTTGGGCCTGCCTGCATCTGAAGTAGAATATATTCATTCCATATTCATCCATAAAATGGGGAGTCTGGAAGGATCCATATTGCCTCAGCTCCAACAGGATATTAAAAACCTATATCAGGGACCAATGGAAATGTTTGGACTTAGCCTTTTCTGTGTCAGGAACCCAGAGGGAGTAGCAGACCATGGATAAAGGGCCTGTTCAAGTAGCTACATTCTCAGGAGAGAGAGAGATCTCCAAAGTCTTCAGAGGCTTTGCTTTTCCCTTAACTTTTGTGTCTCTGAATAATAGAAATTATACCTTGAAACAGCTTAGCCAGGTTCATCAAGGACTCCTGTGACCCTTATGCAATGAGGAGCTTAGCTCTGATGGTTTCACTTTACTTGCCTCACAGCTGGTGCCTGAAGAATGGAACTGCAGTAGGCATCCTATATGTGAAGAGGGTTGGACATGTGAATGTGTCACCAGTGGATGGAAGCAGTTGCATGACATTATCCAGATGAAAAATGGAAACTTCTAACTTAAGACTCTTCTCCTAGGAATTTCTGACAGCCCAATGCTCAATCCACTTCACAAGTTTCTTCTTCAGAGCAGAACAATGCGAGACCTATGAAAGCTAAATGCCCAATGGGTGCACTCAGCAGGAGATACTGTCTCAGACCAAGGCCATTGTTCAAACAAGGACACTTCAGGGCAGGGAGAAGGAGAGGGACAAAGAGGCACTGGGCAGACTGATGGGAAGCCAACAGTATTATCCAGTAATATTTATATGTCTTTGTTAAGTGTCTCCACTGCCCTTTCCCTCCCCCCCTTCAACATGACATGGCCTCCTGGAGAAGAGGGGCTAGTAGCATGCTTAGCCCAGACCAAAGTTTTGGAAATCAGGAATTTGCGTTCATAAAAACAAAACAACAGCCTTTTGGGTGTGAGTGCTGCCAAAGCTCTACTCCCCAAATATGTTCTTCCGAAAACACAGGGTGTCTCTGCATCCGTGCACATTTCCTTTAGATTTGTGTGCCTTTTCTACTCAAGAAGATTAAATGCATCTTATTTCACCTGAAATTAATTCTTAACTGAATTAGATGAAACATCCCTAATAAGAATGCCAATGAGACCTGGTTTGTTCAGTAATTTTCTCAAAAGATGCCAATCAAGAGTTATCATCTCCTGGAGCCCTACTCCAGTGACAGTTCTGGTTGGCCTGTATCTCCGTACATCAGGAGGTTTCAACAGCAAACTGTGTATTTCAGAGGTATCAGGACAGGGCAATATGTGTGAAAAGGAAAAATTCAAGGCCAGGTTTTCTAAAACCAGAAGTCCAACACCATCAGGCCAAGATGGAGAACACTAGCCCAGTACAAAGGCAGCATGTATTTGAGTATGTATTAAGGTTGCAACCTTGCTCATTTTCTCTGAGGACCACATAAGATAAAGATCTTCTAAGGTCAGAAGAGGTTTTTAGAATTTGCCAACACTGCAAATTAGTCCACAGAGTTTTGTCAAGACTGTGATGTGAATCACATTTGTGATGCTTCCTGAGAAAGGGGGAAACCAGGGAAAAGAGATCCTGCAAGACACAGGTCTCTCAGAAAAGAGGGTAGAGCATGAGTTTCCAGAACAACCACATCACTAGACATTTCATTACTGGCAAATTTAGATCTCTGCTTCTGAGACAAGAGAAGCCTCAAGCATGAGAAGGAGACAAGGGTTTAAATTATGCTCATATTAAAGAACTACTCAATTTCCTCTTGAATCCCAGAGCAGCTAAATCATTACCAAGCCAGCACTGAGAGTGCATCCAGGACTCAGGAGTGATCTGAGTGCCAGTTTGACAGCTATGGAGAGAGATTATGTATTGTATATCTGTGCTGTCTTCTCCTGGTCAGTAAGCTCCTCTGTATCCCCACCCCCTGCCCCCAGACCAGATGCTCAGAGCAGAAGCAGAATGGGAGCAGACAGGTCCAGCCTCAGGACCAGCAGAGGTGAGTACTGCTGCACAGGACAGGAACATGAGCCAGAGGCTTTACTGTCTTCCTTAAAGTCCTTTCTCCACATCATGTAACACTGGCCACCAGATCTGCTAACGAATTGCTTCCCAGCAGCTGTTTCTGCTGCATCCCAATAGCTGAGGATGATGCAGTTTTGTTCAGGCTCTCTGAGTCTCTGAGCCCTTGGCAGCTCTGATGAGTATGGGAGTTGATGGTGAATGAAGCAAGAACTGGAATGAGGTCTCCGCAGTACCTCCAACAGGTAAACAGCAGTACTCAGGCTCCTGAAACCAGACAACTGACCTGCAAACTGCAAGGTATAAATATGTGTGTGTGCATGTTATTTTTATTTGCTATCTGACTCCTAAGCCATTAGCACTTCCATCCCATTGCTTTATGTTCCTGGGCGGATAAAGAAAGTTGGAAATGTCCATTTCTCCTAAACTGTGACAGCTGAGATTGATGTTGCAATGTCAGCTCAGCAACTGGGACCCTTATGAAGGACCCTGAATATCAGACAGCTTAATGCAATTGAGAACAGTCAGGAAAGCTTGCCACATTCCCCCATAGTTCAAGTCAGCCCAGTGACTGCTCAGTGTAGCCACATTTATTTCATCCTGCTGTACTGGTTGCAGCTACAGTGTGATTTTGAGAGCTGTAGATCTTTAGTTCAAATGGGAGCAAATCATCTTTCAGCATTGATGAGGCAAGTCAGACTGTGTTTGCCCAGCTCTTCCTGTGCTCAGAGCTGAAGCTTACATTTGTCCTGAAGAGCATTCCAGCATGTCCACCTGTAAGGGGGAAGGCAAAGGAAATGTAGTGACCTTTCTGAAAGAGCAATTTCAGATCTGCTGTGCCACCTTTTTTGCCACGTCCAAACTGCTGGCCGGGCCCCAGACAATGAATTAAGCCACACCACATTTTTAGGCACAAAGATCCTGTCTGGGCACCCTCGGGACTGAGTCTGCAGACCCTTTGGGTGTTTGGATATGAATTTGTCCCTAAGAACAGCCTGCCCACAGAGTAGGGATAATGTGTCCCAGGAGACTCCTCATGCTGAACCTTCTTTCCATTATTCCCTGAATGAGGAAGGGCTAAAGGTTTGGGAGACACGGTCATTACAAATCCTATGGATCACTTGGGATCAGAGATTGTGAACATTTCAACAGTTCGGAGAAGAGCTCAAGTATGACTCAAAAGTTCAGCAAACCCCAGACGCACTAAGTTTTAACCTGTTGTGATTTTCAAGGCAGCCCCTGACTTGTGGGTTCCGAAGGATGGCAGTACGTGGTTAGGGATATGACAGAGATGTTTTTCTCTCGTCACTGTGTGGAGGTAGCCAAGTCTTGCTCCAGTGAGGACAAGTAAAAGATGAACAGAAGGCTCAGGATCTGGCTTAGGGCGGAGATCATCTAATTCCAGTGATGGGAGGGCAGCTGGTTTCTTGGTGTCTTCAGGGATGCAGTAAGAGAGTGCTCTCTGCCTAACTCCTGCTTTGCACATGGCATCAGAACAGCAGCAAGAATGTCCCTGCCCTGCAGAAGCATTTGAATGGGTAGCTGACATCCATAGCATTGCTGGCTGCACTCTTGTGGGCATATAATAGAAAATTTAGCTTTTTGAAGAGTTTATCCTTTGGACTAAGGGTACTGGTATTCTCACTCACTTCCTTCTTCTGGAGACACAACACCTTGTCCTCACCAGGAATCCTCATCTGATCAGTTTTTCCAGAGATGAAGAAATGACTTTACTCTTCCACACTCATGCCTCTCCAGGACTTCATTTGTTACTTTCCAGAGCCTGGGTTTGCTATACAAAACAAATTTCATTCCTTTTCCTTCCTTACTGAGCATGAGACAAAGTGATTTATCTGTGGCTAATGCACAGGAGCATACATCCCACAGCAGGCAGACAGAATCTCCACTGCATGAAAGAATGATTTTATGGTGCCCGGGGACTGTGAAAGTGTGATCAAGTTACCATGGCTTAACAAGACGCAGTGCATGCACTGAGCTGTGAAAAGTGTTCATGTGTATTCTTAGCCCACAGCAAATCTGAGGCAATGTGACTTAGCTTAACCCACCATGAAAGAAGGTGCATTCCTTGCATTTGCCACGGACTAGGAGCGTATCCACAGACAGCTACTGTCATCCACTGGCATGCTGTAATTTGTTCAGAGACTGGAACGTGATCAGTCCTACTGATTCTCAGTAGTCCTGGGTTCCTAAGTATTGAAGTCACTTCTGAAAGTAGAGCTTAGGTGTGTAGGTGTAGGTAAACTTTAACCCTCCAAGTCACCAGGAAATATTCAAAGTTCAAAAAGGTTAGAGATGGCTGACCCAGGGACTTGCAGTTGTGGTAATGAAGGGGAGCTAGATTCAGATTTTGGACACTGCTATGGGCCAGTCCACATTCTCCCATGGCCACTGCTTCTTCCTATCACTGCCATAGTCAAATGCAACTTTCCACAGAGGCAGCCACTGCCTTTGGACATGGCAGACAGAGGAGACTAAGCCAGCTGTTTCTTTCCAGTGTGGAAATTTGGCTGCTACAATTCCTGTCATTAGCAAGCAAAAAGGACTAGCTTTTGTTGGGGGAAGAGATCCCAACCTCCCATCATCTTGAGACGGCCTGTCCTGAAGGCACCTGTTCTCAGGGTCAGGCTGTGTCAGACAAATAGAGGAATTCATCTAGCTAGAGGAACAAGGCCCAGATCTGCCTCACACCCTCCTTGCTGACCCTCTCTGAGGTGCTTGGCCAAAGCTTTAAGCCACACATCCACCATAAGAGATGACCTGTGAGTCCTTAGTGGTGTTTCTAGCTTGTCTACTGGGTTGCAGAAGAGAATCTGTCCCTGTGGTGGCTCACAATAAATCCATGTGAAATCCAGTTACCCTGTAGTAATGTCCTTGTGGGTAAGGAGCTGTCAGAGGAACCTTTGGACTGTGTGGAGCTGCAGACATTCAGGCAGAGCTGACATACAGCAGAAGATCAGTTTGAGACAAATGGTGAGTTTCAGGTAAAAGCAAGTAACCAGCTGGCCAGGAGGTACAGTTAATGAAAAATCAGCTGATGGAGACTGGGTGATGATGATGACTGAAAGGATCTTGCAGGGACAGAGTTCAAGAGCTGAGAAGCAGCCCTATCAGTAAAAGAAGTAGAGGGTAATCTGACAGAAGCATCCACTGAATGAAAACAAAGGAAGCAAGGGGAAGAGCTGACTTTGTAGCATGCAGTTGTGCTCCTCAAGGATAATGAGTTTAAGAGATATAATCCGATACATCAGATCATCCTTACTTAGGGGATGTTCTTGTCAGGCAGCCTTTACTCCACATTTCTCTGGTGTATAAGTGGAATCAAACCCAAATAATCTGCTTGTGGATGGCTGGGACATCATCCRCCTACATCATCTGGGTATTTCCAAATGGAATTGTAGCATAATTTCATGGAGACTTGAGACTACGTGTGCTATCGCATGAGAATCAGTAGAGTTTTTTGACTAAAGTCCCCACACTGTCAATGGAGAGAAACAGGAGCACTGAGGGCATGATGCACCCTGCAGCAGGGAGCCAAAATAGGCCAGGTGGATCAAGGCTTGAAAGTGCCATTTTTTCTCCTCTGAGTGTAATTACAGCCCATGGGGACAGGTCCAGACACAGATGTCTATAGCTTACACATCTGAAGTTGGGATATGAGTTCCAGTCTTGCAGAGCTACTCCTCCTCCATGCAGTATACATTTGAACAATTTGTAAGGAGCAAAACAGTATGGTCATTTTTGTTTGGTGTCTAGTTCCCCTAAAAGTAAGAATCAGGGACTGTCTTTGTACAGATGGTTGACAGATCCAAACAGAGCAGCTAAAACAGCAAATGCACCTAGAAAACTTTCAAACTCATCATCACAAGCACATAGCTTCTCTACCTTGCCTCTTCACCCCAAAGATAGTATAAGCGCCAGGCTTTCTCCTCACATAGTGAGCATTAAAAGAGTAGGAGAGGTGTGACCCACCATTTCTCCTACCACCCAGCCAAGAAACATTCAGTGATTCTCAGGCATCCTTAACTAGTCAAATGCAGTGTCACAGACTAGCTTACTTCATAACCCTCTTGAAATCTACAACCTTAGCTGTAAGGCCTGCTACAGCCTTGCAGTTGTGCCAAATATCCATGAGATTCACTCAAGGACTGTGAACATCACCTGGTTTGCAAAGTGACCTCATACACACTTGTTATCTGCAGATACCATGAGTTTATTTGTTTCTGTAAGCCATGGGAGGAACATACAGATGGAAGAGAAAGGTTCCTATCTTTGCAAGGATCCAGGCTTTAAACAGCTGGTAGCATGTAATGGATCACATCACCCTCCTAGAACACATTTCAGTCTGTGTGCCCTCCAGCACAGTATGCATTAGAGCTCTGCCATCTGGAAAGGGCACAGTGGCTTGTACGCTTCTGCAGACGCTACAGAAAATATATGCAACATTTTGCAGTGAGTTTGCTACCATTGCATCAAGAGCCACACTGCTAGGACAGATTAATATATATAAAAAAGCATTTGGGTGTGAGGAAGAGCTCTAGACAGTGCTAGGTGTAGGAAGAGATAGGAAGAACTCTAGACAGTGCTAGGTGTAAACTCCTAGATCCACTCAACATCTCCAGTCAACTGTGAATTTAGAGTGATTGCTGTTGGATTTTCACCAAGGTGCATTGCTGAATTTGGAAGGCACAGAAGTCCAGTAACAAAAAAGAGGGGAATAAGGCATTTGGCTCATGTTCTAGCACAGAATCCAGCATAGGATCCAGTTTACTTGTTGTTACTGCAAGTAGTGCTCCAGCAAAGTTTCTCCATTGCAGGTTTCTCAGCTATCCCTATATACTGTGGATTGACTTATTTTGGCCATGCAGAAGCACCAGATTCATTTCAAGCATCAGCCAAGGCAGGACATGATTTTGCCTGGGGATTTTGCTGAAGGTCTTTCTATTCTTGGGGCTGCATCTTTAAGGTCTGTTCCTAGAGTGAGGGACTAGTGCCCCACAATTTCATACAAAGAACTACTATACCTCTGTTGAGGGTATTCCTGCATCCCCCAGCAGCATCACACCAACGCTGCTGCTGGGAAACTGTAGTGAGAACCAGAAGGATGTCTAGGATGTGCTCCAAATGTTAAAAAGCAAATGCAAGCAGTTCCCAGTGCCTGTCCTGTGGGTCACCCTCTTTGGGTGCCAGGAGGGTGCAATGGGGATTGTGAAGTACAGCTGACAAGAGTGGGGAGTGGAAGCATGCTTATCAGAGCTGTCTGTATTTAGTTTCACACAGGTTGGAACAAGAAAGCAGGAGGTCTCCTTGTTCTCCCCTTCCACATGAGTTTGCCTGGCAGCAGTGTCTATCATGCCTGACCTCATTTTATAGCTCCATTTAAACCTCTCCAGCCTTGCAAGCTGACAGTGCATTCTCATGAGGTATCTCAGATGGATTTCAAACATCTGCTCATTAAATCACTGTCTATGTGCTGCTGAGTCTCAGAGACAAGCTGCCTGTTTTGCTTCAGGTGCGGTACTTGAGGCTGCCTCTTTGAGCTACAGATTGCTCATTAGTCCATCTGGTCCCGCACCTTATTTTTGGCACTGGCCAGGGTCACAGCAAGATCCCACGATCTTTAATGGGGTCTTGTCAGTGGTGCCAGGGAAAGGGATCTTTCTGCCCTAATCCTGCACTGATCAGCTCCTCCCCAAAACAGAAGGTGACATTCCCTCAGACAGTCACCTATGCCATTATCTTAGCTCTCCCTCCTGTAGATATTTCAGAGGCTGCAGCTCTGCATTTACCCAGCCCTTTGAAATGAGCCACAGTCAAGTGATTCAGTGGTCTTTGGCTGAAGAAATTGATCTCAGACTGCACAGGACTGGATATTCTCTCTCCTGCCTTTTCTCTCATGGGTCATTTTTGCTAAAGTTCTTACATCCATCTCCTCCATCTCTTGTTCCTGTTAGATTGGTTTCACTAGGTTGTCTGATAGCAATCCCACCACTCCCCCTCACCATCACATCTGAGCACCCTCCGTGTTATTGATGGTTACCTCATTGCCTCTGCTGCAGTGTATGGTCCATAAACCTCAGTATACAACTGTATCTCAGTGTATCATCTGCCATGTTGGTACTCATCTCCTTAGATGTTGTGGGATCTTCAGGGCGGAGGTCAACACATTAAACCATCTCTAAAGCAACAGCAGCATGACAGACTGATCATATTTTATTTCTCTTCACACTTCATAATAAAATTTCCTTTTCTCTCTAATTTGCGTTCCTTTTCATTTGAAACATCACTAGTTTGTTCCACTCGTACACAGTCAAAACCATGAACATTTCAGCAGTCCTGCTTTGTCCATCTCTGTCTTTCTCCTCTGTTTATTCTTCCTCCATCCTATTTTTATGGCAGTGTGATAACCAAATATGAATACAGTTCTCTGAGCAATAATGYTGATGTTTTGTAAATGATAACTTCAGTGTGGCATTGCTGCCACCACTTCATCTTTTAATCACATTTCCTAGTTTTTCCCAGACTTACCTTACAAATTAGGGATCACCAAGGCCATTCTGGGAGCTTATAATAAAACCTAGAAAACTCTAAATGCAGAAAAAATGTTGTTTGGCAGTAAAAGATCTACACTGAGAAGAGTTTCTGGCCAACTATCTCTCCCTTGACCCTGATATGTTAAATTCAGAAGTTCAGTTCACACGAATGTCTTGTTTTAGGTCCTAGAATTGCATAGGAATGAAATCTCTCAACATTTCTTGTCCTTTGAACTATTCCTGATGAAGCTGCACTGGAATATCGTCAGTCTAAGTCATAACTTTCTATTGTGGAAACTGAAGAGACATGAAGGACATTTTATTTGAGGCTCCCCATGGTCTACCATGCCCTCACTCAGCAAAGATTTGTGAAGCCTACAATGTTGCTCATTGCCCTATCCAACTGGGACATTTCTCCTACTCTCATCCCCCGGTACATTAGAGACCCCAGCCTCGCAATGCCTTGTGGAGCATTAACATACTCCTGTGGCAGGACTTCCAGGTTATTCAAGCAAATTGGAGGAGCATTAAGGCTGCAAATTCAGTCAAGTAAAGAAAACCAGTGGGTTCATGCCCAACCACAGCTGAGTCCCTAGACAGCTATACCATGACCAAGCCTTTTCCATGTCATCACATACAGGTTCTTCCCCCCACATCCCAAGCTCAATTCTTTTAACATAATTTTATGTGAGCCTTCTACTGCTCTTACTTATCTGGATTATTTTCTTCCAGTTTTTTTCAGGTGATGGTCCTTTTTTTTTTAAAAAAAAAAAAACACCTTTCCAGCACATACAGATATGGCTGGAGCAGGCAGGGTAAAGGCTTTGAATATGTGTCTCATACACCAAACCATTAGAATAGGTAATGGGAGAGTCAAGTCACAGTGGAGGTCAGTACTGCTGCTTGGGATCCGAAGAACAGCCTCTCAGAGGATTCATTAACATGCCATATGCTCATAGCTATTGCAACATTAAGAAATCAGCAATTATGCTGTCATCTGCAGGCCAGGTCCAGGGTGCTGTGTGCTGGCTGACACACAGCTGAGTTCTTGCTCTCTCTGGGGCTTCTTCTACCTGCTTTTTTCTTCCTTTAGGAAGAGATATAACCTTTTCCAAGAGGATGCTCTGCCTTTTCATCCGCCATGCTGGGATCTGAAGAAGAACCAGATTTCTCATTCCCAGTCTGCCTGGTTCCCAGACATGAAAACATCTCTCCATTAGTCCATTTTTCCTTTAATCCATTTTCCCTTATCATACATAAAGTCTCTTTACTGTCTTGCATGCAGTGAACTCAAGTCCTAGACTGACCCTCTGATTCTCCCGCCCTTAAAAGTAAACCGTTAATTATAATTACTTTTCGGAATACACCCAGCACTGTGAGTCCTGCCTCTGCCAAGGGCACCCTAATTAAGCTGTTTCTCTACTGAGTGCAGTTCACTCCCCTTTGGCATGCAATATACGATTACAGCTAATTTGCTCCTTTTCCAAACTGCCATGAGAAATAGAACTTCCATGAAAAAAGTTCAAATTCTATTCCCAGTATCCTGAGCAAGACAAATGCTGAAAAAATGTGAATATCACAGGGGGATCCTTTAGCCTCCTCTGGTAACTGATCTCTTCTGCAGTATCTTTGTTGGTGTTTTCAGCCCCATTATAGCACAAGCCCTTGCTGATCCAACACATTACTTAAACTGCCTCTTCCACTTGGCTGATACTGAAAGTTGTGAGTGAGAGCAGGTGGCACCGTGGTCACATAGGGGCATTAGCCAGGCTACATACTGCTGGAGTTGGAGCAGCATGGGCTGCAAACCCTACGCAAGCTGCCCAGATAACTATATCTGAACTAGCTCAGAAGATGCAGTCTCAGTGCTGGTGACAGGAGTTTCACCTGAATCATCACAACAGAAAACATGACACCCACCAAGGTTGATGATGGAACCAAATCATTTCAATAGTTAGCCAGTAGTGTCAATAAAATATTTCTATAATGATTGTTAAGGTTTCCAATGCTTCAGTGGCTGACTTTTCTGGTTCTGGAATGAGATGGCTTCTGGGTCAGAATACGTCTGCTGCTGAGCAGGGCACAGATAATCTATGAAGGGAAGGGAAAGACTATTAAGTCTGGAGCCAGATTCCTCGCTGATATCAAAAAAGGCAAAACATCTTTTCCTGACCAACTACTTCATGATGTCGTTTCAAGCGTGCAACCTGGCCCTGGCTCCCAGTGGAGCCTTGAGGCAGAATTGTCAGACAGATATAGTAACCTCTGCTGGAATTTTGGATAACATTAATTTAGTACCCTTCTTACATAAAATATATAGCCAGGGGTCTTCAGAGGCCATAGGCCATCACAGTCTCTTTTCAGATCCAAAAGACATTGACTGAGTTCTGACTCACAGACAAACAAGCCAGAACGCAGCATCTCACCCTGCAGCATCCCAGCTTCCCTTGGTGGTCTCCCACGTAGTCCTGGCTAGCATGTGGGAGCTGACAAACAGCTAGTTACAGCAGCAAAACCTCTCCCATTCACATCTGTGGTGTTGTTCTGTGAAGCTTCCACTTATGACCATGGAGCCTCCCTTGTATAATCTAAGCTTGCTCAAGCCTAGCAAGATGCAGCCCCAGTCAGACCTCTTGCATCCACAGTGGTCCTGGCATGAAACACCCTCTGCGATGATCTTACACAATTGCCTTCTTTCAAATTGCTGTTACTGGGTAAAGTACCACTTGGTGACAGAAGCAAGACAAAGCTCTCTCCCTCAAATATTGTCTGGCCCTAATGTAGATCTCTGCAGACAGAGTTTCCACTGGTGGCTTGGGAACATCTGTGCACCAGCCTTTCTCAGCGCATCATGTGTTAGGACAGGGAATTCCACCCACCTCTTCCTATGAATCTCAAAACATTCCAGGTTTATATATTCATAGAGAACAGAGCATGTTGTGGGACAGGAAGTAGACTATAGTTACTGGTTTTAAGTATCCTTGAGTTTGTCAAGGTTGGGGCAGTTCTTATACTGATGTAATTACCATAACAAGGATTTGTAGGGTGATTCAACGAGTTGTCACAGCTCTCAGGGTTTACCTCAGCCCAGATTTACCTATGTTCTTGGACAGATGCTGTAAGAGCAAAACATTTCTCAAAAGAACAGAAAAGGGAAAAAGGAGACACATTGGCCACATGGCATAATAGATAACTGGACATTGCCTGGGTTCTGTGTAGAAAAGCATTTAGCCTTGCCATCTAGAAGACCAATGAATTGTACTGCACACATCTGCCTTCTTGTAGAGAAATTCTGTGGAAAGATGGAGAAATGCTTGGAGTTCATGTTGTTTTGCAAAACTGGCCACTTTTTGGAGTTGGTTAGAGTTGTGGGAAGGAGTAAATCTTATAGAAAGAGGCCTAAAGGCAGGGTGCAAGGCAGACAAAGGTAATAATACACCTATTTATTACATGATTCCTACATGATAAACAGCATTTATGTCCCATTTTTTTCCTGCACTTTGTCCTGCAAGCCACCTTATCTAGGCAAATTTTCATTCAAGGTCCCAGAGCAGCTTCACTCAGTTATAGTTTTTTGTTGTTGTTGTTGTTTTTTAAATCAAAGATCATGTTTCTCTCCTGCCTGAAGACATTATTTCTCAGGGTGAATGACATTTGTCTGGTAGACTGAGTTTTTTCAGTGGTAGAAACAGGAACCTGAAGAGGGAGTTGTGGCACTTCACTGATCATGAGTCTGTATTCCCCTTGTGAATACCGTATATGTGAGGACTTCATATGGTCTCGTCACCTATCACATCTCAGCAACTGCCCATTTTTGCAATTAATGAAGCACATCATAGCCCTTTATTAACCTTGACTTGCTACTGAGACCCAAAGTCTCCCATACCCCAGTCATTAGGCTCCTAATTCATGCTTAGGTGCCTGACTCTGAGATCAATTGACTTACTTGAGGCCACAAAAGAAGTTAGTGGCAGAAGAAGGAAAAAAAAATTGACTCTCCCGTGAGAACCTTCCTGATTTCTGGGACCTTTCCTTTTTGGGGGAGGATTATTCCCCCCCAAAGATTATTTGATACAGCCCAAAGATGGAGTGACCTGTCATGGGGGCCAGCTGTGCTAATTATCACTGCCACTGGCTGACATAGCCTGGGCAGCATTTGGGTGCATGCCTGCCCTCCTCAGAAATCTTGGGGCACTGAAAGAGCAGGGATGGGAGAGAAGAACCATAGAAAGATGCATAATGGCTGACAAGTCAGGTTTCATACTCTGAACTTAGAAGACCCACTGTGGTGGCACGAGTAGGCTATGCAGCTGGGAGTGACACCAGGGAGGAATCCCAGAGAGGCTGCAGAGAAAGCTCCTTCTCATAGGGTTTTTTCCCTTGTCCTGTGCTGATGAAAGAGGGTATATGTACCATTCAAGACAGCAGGGGCAGGCTCAGTGACTCTATACTGGGGAGGGAAGCGCAGCATTATGAAGGTCAAACTCCCTTTTCACACTCTGCTGTGGCAAGAGATGTCAGGACAAGGAAGATGATCTTGGGAGCATGGCAAGGTCTCTGCCTAGTACCATGAAAACATTCTCTGTTCAGCTGCATGCTGAACCCAGGACATAAAATTTGTACATGCCAGGTTATATATATTGGTTAGCAGCCAGTGTGAGGGACAACAGACATGGCATCTAAGGTTCATCCTGCATTGGTCCTCTGAGGATCAGCAGGCTGGGGCCAAGCAAGAGTCCTGAAAGGATGTTCAGGAATAACCTGGCCTTTTTCTGTAGGGATATGGCTCAGGCTTCAAATGCAGACAATGTCCCTGTAAGACAATACTGGACCTACCACAGTGTGGTACTAGGGGGCCCATGGTGGCAGGAGAGCTGCTTCTCTGGCAAAAATGGACAGCTAGGTTCTACTGACAGACTATAGTTCTGCTGACAACAATTAGCCCCAGTACCCTTGGAAAAGTCTGACAAACTGCAAATTTCTTCTCTGAAACCTCAGGCTTATTCAGAGGGTGCATCATCCTCTCTCCTTTTGTCATAAGTCCAAGTAACCTGTGCTCTATTTTTCATCTAGTGACATGTGCATGTTTCTGTGGATAAAAAGATCCCTAGATATGAAAAGGCTGATATTTAAACCTGGGAAAAGCAATTACACCTCCAGGTCTCATTGGATTAGTTGAAGCTACGTGTCTAAATAYCCTAGGCAGTTTTATTGATTTCAGCCCTGAGAGCCAAGAGCTGTAAAGTACAAGTTTTGTGGAAAGCTCAGAGTTGTAGAATAGCCACAACATACTCTCTCACGGCCTCAGGACTGCTCAACAGGACATATGGATTAACGAGCGATAACCTGGGCTGAAGGAATGACACAGTGAAGGTGTTCACAAACTACAACTCCAGCATGTTTTTAGCAGGATTCTCTTTCCTCGCAACCTAACCCTTTTCTAGTTCACCCCTGAAAACATGAAATACTGTGAGTCTAAGTCAAAAAGGTACTTAGCATCTGACTCCTACTCCTCAGTTCACAGATAGCATTGATTGATGATTTGAAAAGCAGTTTGAACACATATATCCACATAAAACCTGTCCCTTTGGCACTCCCGTTGGACAAGCCATGGGCTGGCCCCTGGAAGGAATGCCCATTCTTCTGTTTGGATTTCCTCCAGTCTGCACTGGGTTTATCTCCATCTTCCTTCATCTTGGTCTCTTTTTGTGTCTTTTTCTCCTCACAGTATTTCCGAGGTAACACACGAGGTTGACAAATTCAGCCCTGACCCCAAAACCTAAACCTGTGTTGCTTCAGTGGTTCAGTTGACTTCAGACTGATAAAACTGCCCACACTTCATGGGAGCATGTGTGGGCCTCTGATTCACATTTTCACCTGTGCTACAGACACTGGAGCAATCAGTACCATGAGACCCAACAGATCCTCCAGGGAGACTGTACTTTGACACGGAAATATAAGCTCATAAAGCTGCATCCCAGGTTTGTACAGAGCTACTCATCTCCTGATCAGCTCTGAAACCAACAGGTCATCATGATTCATGTGTTCACTAAAGATGTTGTGTTTCCCAACAGCAGAGGCAGCATATTCTACTCTGGACAGCTTATTTCCTAGTTACAAGCCTGTTCGTTTGTTAGTCCAGTAACAACACCATTTCCTTTGCCCAGCCTGTTTCACAATCTTGTTGCATGCTGTTATCCACCTGTTGTCTTCTTGCAAGAGAGCTTCCTTTCGGATATTCAAAAAATTGATCATGCATTTGCCTTAACAAGGGTGGTTTGATGTTTAATTTACAAGGATCTTTGCAGTCATTGGGAACAGGCTGCCTGGAAAGAACCCCAAAAATTCTCTAGGAAACAATAGAAAGACCACAGGAACAGTCTTCTGACCAGCACTAGTGACTTCGGAAGACCAATTACAAAATTCACTAATGTGCTAAGCCAAAGTCTTGCTGACCTTTAGTAAGACAGAGCTCCTCAGTGTAAGTATTTCAAAGTATCTTGGGCACCTTACTCCACAGGAGCCGAACACCTATATACTTCTGAGAACCTGTACCATAGATCCTGAGTCACTGTAGAAAATGAAATTCTTGTTCCTTTGTTACTCATCCACTTTTGAAAGTGTTAGTTTTCCATTTTCAAGATTCATTAAAGGATTCTGAGTTATTAGGAGTTTTCTGTTCACCCTGTGTTTTTCTCCTCCACGTAATGTTGAACAGAGACATGACAAACACTCAGCTTTGGTGCTAGCAGCTTCAGCTGTGTTTTGAAACAGACCATTTTGTAATGGGGAGGTTAAGAATTTTCTTATATAACTGGGTCATTCTACAGGGAAGCATCTCCCAGTTTTAAAAATAAATCCACAGTAGAATAGTGAAAAAAATCCATTTGCATGTCCAGTGCTCTGCTCAGCCACCTGACTATGTAGACTGTCTTTTGCAGTTTTCCAGCTGGCATATGGGCATGCACATGCAAACACCACAGATGCCTGCAGAGTGCTCTCAGCCACTCTGTGCTCAGCTGGTAGGAGCCACTGGAAGTGCAACTTTTTATAAACCTTCCATCTTTTTATCTTCCCATCCAGGACTGCTGTCTTAGGAGCTGATGCCACGTCCATCACTCCATCACCTCTGTTCTGCCTATCAGCTCCTTATGGTCAGATGGACAGAGAAGGATTACATGGATTTAAGGGTTTAACTGTGACAAATTATGGAGATTGAGCTATGGCAGAAAATATTTTTAGTTGTCATGCTGTCAAACATCTTTTATTATTCATATGAGGGGAAATGAGAACAATGCAAAGTGCATTTATGTGTGCAGAATAAAGACACCGGTTCTTGGCCTTGGCAGCTCTCATGTCTCTTGCGCAGCCTCTGCCTCCTAACACGGAAAAGTAACTAATGAAGCAGCAAGGGGTTCAAGGCAGCATGCACTGCCCTGGTGCTGAATCAAAGCCTGCCTGCTCATTTCCCTTTCCCCTCTTCACGGGTGGAATTCGGAACCATTGGTGATTAACCCTGGGTTAAGCCAAAAACAGGAGCAAGAAAAACAAGGGCAGCCCGGGAGAAGAGCTGGCGTTCATCCTCCTGTTGTGTTTATTTGGTGGTGTTAGATTTCCTGCTCTCTCTGAAGTGGATCTGTAAGTCAGGATGCTGGAGGATCAGAGGGAATTGAAGTTTGCTGAAGAAAGGACTAGGTACTCGCGATGAATCACAGCAAATATAGACCTGGTGTCTGTCCTTGGTGAGCTCAGCACTGGACCACAAGCATTTTTTTTTTAGGCTGATGAATTCCTAATTTTTCCTGAAATACAAAAGAGACTTATTCCTAATTCAGCACTGAGGAAGAAGAGGTCCTCACACGTATACACGGGCAGGCAGGCAGATAGCAGAGGTTCCCTCTGATGTTCCTCAGTTCCCCATGTGTCTTGCTTGCTCCCCATTGAAGCATGAAATCCTTGTGATTCCCTCCAAAGGGTCTGAACCCAATTCCAGACCTTGTGGAAAACATCCAAACATCAGTCAAATCAACTTTGCCCACCCCTCAGCTGGCTGTGTGGGCTTTTCCTCAGAGTCCAGGAGCTGACTGGTTTCTGATACATCCTCCACTCTGTGTGTGTGAATGGAGAAGGAGAAGGATGGATAGGGAATGTCATGGGAGCTTTCTTAAAGAAAGGTTGTCTGAGGAGGCTGCTTCCCATTGTGTCATTTCATAAAAGGTTATAGCAGGCTTGAAACTTTGTGGAGATGATTCCTCTGTGGTTGATCTCCATTGCTAAACAAGGGAAGAAAGAAAGTCATTCTTCATCCTGCAGATATTCAACACACTGGCAAGACAGTTTGAGGTGAGGTTGCCTATCTCATGGTTATAAGATGTGGTATCTTGTCTTTAATGAGGATTTCATACTATCTTACAAGACATCCTGATAAGCAAGCCAGAGAAACATGTTATAGTTTTTTGATGGCAAACCATTTTTCTGTCATTACATACCAAAGTCTATCTATCAAAACAAAAGGATTTTCCAAGCAGTGATTCCCAGGGGTCTATCCTAGCTCCACTGCTGTTCAACATCTTCGTAAGTATCCCCAGTGATGGAAGAGAGGACCTGCAAACCTGAAGATGACATGAAGTTGGGAGGGATTTAAGATGTGTTAGAGCACTAAATTAGAATTCAAAATAATCAAGAAATTCTTTGAATAAACAAACAAACAAAAAACCAAGATGTTGATCTACAGGGGAAAGAGCCCCCAGAGGGACATTTGTCTTTAGACATCTCTCTTGGACAAGATGTACTGGATTCTTGAGGTGCCTTTATCTCCCCAGTCCCTGCAGGAACCCAAAGAGTGGCTGACCCAGAGTTACATCTCACAGATGGATGGCTAAGTGAAACTCCTACACATACTCTGAAGTAAAACAGCTTCAGTAATATTGAAAAGACTCTGGGGGCTGTGGCAGATCACAGACTTAGGGTATGGTACCAGTGTCAGTGTCAGAGAACTATGATAAAGGCAAATGCTCTACTGGTACTTGCGTAAATTAAAATAGAACAGAAAGGACATGCAGAGTGACCTCTATTTTGCTGGGCACTGGCAAGATCTCAGGTGGGGTCCTGTGCCTATAAGGCTATGACACTTCAGGAGAGTTATGTGTCACCAATATATGGACCAGCTGGAGACGGTCAACAGGGAGGAACAGAAGTGGGAAAAGGTCTGGAAGACATGGCTTGTGTGGAAAAACTAGATAATTTGGGCTAGTAGCTAAAGAAAAACTAAAGAAATAATTTCCATGGGTGAAAAGTGATATATATATAATGTCTATCTATCTATCTTTTATATATATATATATATATATCACTATATATATATATATATATATCTCTACGTTTGTGTGTGTGTGTGTGTGTGTGTGTGTGTATGTATATATCTCACTATATATATATATATATATGTACATTGCCTGGGAGTGTGGTGAAAACTCCTCCTTTTTTTTTTTGAGAAGTGGGGATAGACACAAGTATAGCTGATCTGCCTTGGGCAGGGAGTGGCAACCCCATTGCTCTGTGAATCAATGATTTTATGATTCCTTGTACTGAAAAAGGATGCTCTTTACATAATGGGGGAGGAGGAAGGGAGTGGCCAGCATGTGCAGACAAAGCCATCCATTGCCCCAGAGAAATCTTTCCCTAGGTAGCCAAGACACACAAAGGAAGGATGTCAGCCTTATTTTGCAAATGACAAGTCAGATGCAGGGGAAATAAAGGATTTCATTCAAAGTCACCTGCAGAGTCCCAAGGGAGAGGAAGGAACTGAAACCAGATCAGGTGAGGCCGGTAAGGGCTGCTTTTAAATTAACTGAACTTAAAGCCTGAGGATCAATATGAATATTATGAACATCTTCTAATTTGAATATTCTGAACCTCTCTTTATAAATGCTTGCAAATAGCAATGGCTTCTTGGTAAAAAATATTAAAATGATCAGTCAAAACTACTGAAGATGGCTGAATTATCAGTGCCAAATGAGGCAGATGATGGGAAGTGTCCATAAATGTTTGCGTTTTCACAGGAATTTCATATGCATTTCAGGAACACCCGAATAAGGTCTGAAAATTTTCCAGAGAAGGGAAGGCTAGCAAGTTAAAAGTCACTTATGACCAAGGCGGACTTTTGCAACCTGTTTCCTGGTTTTAATCTTGAGGAGGGAAATGGTTATATCATCTACTTCAAACCCGCTTGTGGTAACTGCCCTGCGGCATCTTAGCAAGGTAATTAATTTCAGAAGGAATTACCCAACCCTTAATTTTTCTGAGCAATTATCAGCTCAAGTACCAGCCAGGAATCGGAACGTTCTTTGCTCCGATGATGGCTGGGTACAAGTAGCTGCAGACTCCTCTGCGATGCTGCAATTTACCAGGAAGTCTCTGTGGTATCTGTCTTGAGATGCCTGCACCTGACAAGCGTGCCCAGATAGCAATCGCAACCTCTCCCATGTATTTAAACGGACAGTTTTGATGAATGCTCTGAATTTTGCTCTCTCCCAGTTGCCATTTGGAGAAGTAGTGCAAAGGGCTTGGGCTGCAGTACGAGCTCGGCCCTGCTTCTCACCAGGTACAGCCAGCAGAAGCAAAACTGTGGCCAAGAAGACTGTGTGCCTGGACTCTTGGGGTCTAGACTAGGGTTTGTTTCCCTCTCTTTGCAGGAACTACTGAAAGGTGTTGCTGTTGTTCTGTGCCTCGGTTTCTACACCTGTCTAGAGATATACCTATTGTGCTTCACAATACAGTTTTCTTAACCAGCAAGGGTATTATCACCCCACAAGGTTAGACACTGAAATCGCTGTCTAAAATCTGCCTAGGTACCTTCCAAGTTGAGTACTTGAAGATAGATGACTGGCCCTCCCAAGTATGTAGGGTGTTTGGGTACCTCTAGTAAATGGGCAGTAAACAATGTTGTGTTATCCTCATAGCACAGATCAGCTCTTCAGTTCTAGTCCACACAGGAAAGAGACTGACTACTCAGCTTTCACCACTGCTGGCATCCTCTTCCCTTGCCAAGCTCCAGCTCTTTCTGCAATAACCTGCAGCTCGTCCCTAGCCCATCTGCACCCCAGTCCTTTCTCCCCACTCCAGCCAGAGGAGGCTTCTCGGACACTGCTGACTAAAGTACCTGAGCCTTCTGCTGCACCAGTTCCCCTCCTCTCCTTGACTGGTGGTTAATGCAGTTCAACAACCTGTTTTGCATGAGGGTCCTTTACCCTCACACACAAGGCACTAGCATAGCCTACAGCAGTGCCACCAGCAAGTGCTGGCCAGTGCCTACCTGGAAGTCCCTGAGACTTGTTTGCCATTAGCACCTCTCAGCAGCGACTCGCCAGTTGGTTTCATATTAATGCAATAAATTGTGACTAGACTTTGGGTTCTTCAGGGCAGGGTTGTGTCTCTAATTGGGTTTTAAGGCACTGTGTACACTTACAGTGCTCTATAAATGATTTGCTGTGATAAGGAAGGATGTTTGTGAGAATCCATGAAGGTGACAAAGCATTTCCTTATAACACCATTAGGCGCTCCCTGCCATGACTCGTCTGCTGCCCTGGAGCAGATGTCAGCGAGTTGTGCTTGGTCCCAGCCCCAAGGTGAACGTTCACAGAAAGCTAAGGTAAACCTTGCAGTCATTTCTCAGTTTGCAAGCGAGTGGGATTCTCTGCAATGGGAAGTGGGCTGCAAAGTCAACCCTTAACCAGGCTCCCCACACAGGACTCTTTTTGCTGGGTGCAGCTGAATACTCACTCAGCGGAACTGCACAGAACTGCAGTGAACTCAGAACTGTAGTGAACAGCTTGCTCACTCCAAAAATGGTTCCTGAGACAGCCAGGAGGCTGTGACATTGCTGAGAGAGACCTTTATTTTGCTTTCTTCAGGCTGACAGGGAAAGCAGAGAAGGTTGTCACTTGCTATGTATTACCTGCTCAGCACTGTTGCACGCAGACCACCAAAACTCACTGCTCTAGTGCCACAGGAAAAGTCTGGATCTGTCATGGGCACAGGGCTCCTCCTGTACCGGTGCCTCCAGTGACTCTAGGAGACGTAGTCCAGTTTGTGCTAGCTGAGAGCATTCACTGTTGCACATTGAATTGTTTCTAAATTGCATGCTCAGAGATTGCTGGTTTCCTTAGTGGCTCTCAGCAAATTTACATGACAGAGCAATGTGAATGGAAAATGAGCTGCTGTCCATCAGTCTGGGAGAACATACCTTTACATTTTGCAATTCCTCACTGAACCGGCATATGTGCTAGTCGCTTGTAAATGTAATGCTAATGATGGGCAGACAGAAGAGAAATAGCCTATGGGCTTGGGAACACAGTGGAGTAAATACATGTATTAAGTCAAGCAACTAGAATTAAGTATATAGCTTATCTGCATATGCTTGTTTATGAGACTGACATAAACACAATGTGGCTGAGCAATGCTCTTGCACAGGACTTGCATCCTGATTATTTTTTACCCCTCACTGGCCTGACTGAGGGTGCCAGAAGTCTTGTAATGAGAATTAGCTCAGTGTTCCTGGGAGCCAGTCTTAGACCAAGCTTTAAGAACACTAGCTATTTTTACATGTGGACACCAAACTTTTCAAGGTGCTTTTTTGGAGTGTGGAGGCAGATAAAACTTCTCGTGTAGACACAAAAATTGTTATCACCAGGTGCCAGTTACATGATTGACTTCTGCAAAAGCAACATGGGCCTTGCTTGCTTTCCTTGGCTCTTATTCAGAGATGATGGAAAGATGATGGAGAGGCTTGAACCAAAGCCCACTGAAAAAGAGGTTGTGCCTGAGACTGCATTCTTTTAATTTCAAATAATTCCAGGGGCTGCCATGCTCTCAGCATACCCTGTGCTGTCTGCTTGGGAAAGAAGCTTTCCAGATCTGCCTTAGCTACAAGATAGACCCCTCACGTATGCAGTTTGGATGAACAATCCTTCTTATTTTGAAAATACTGTGGGCTCTTCCACTGGAGAAAATCATCCTTGGATCCCAATCTGCCCAAATACAATGGGCGGATTCATCATACATGCCATAGAGATACATGGAGTAGTTGCCTGCGTTTGAACAGATGTTTCACACCGTGGCAGCAGACTGAGAGTCAGGTAACACTAAGTGATCTGCAGTGAAGCTGGCATATGGTGAATTATGCTTATGTTTGAGTTCATTGCAAGACAGGATGTTCAGTCTGCTTGCTCCATGTACTCGATGCCACTTAGATACAGATGGCAAACTCTCAGATGTGCAAAGTCCTATTTCACAGTGGATTTGAATCATCTTTCAAGGTGGAAACAAGAATCCTGTTTTAAGCCTATGCTTTTATACAGAAATAACAATCATAATGGCAACACCACCAAGAACAAGAGTGATGTCTGAGCTCCTAACAGTAACTAGTATAAGTTATCAAAGATTCCTGGAAAGCCTAGTGAAGCCCCAATACCATCTAGCGAAAAAGCTTCCCCCCCCCCTTTTTTTTTCCTAGAGAGATTGTGAAAAAGAAAATGATGTTTTCAAAGAAATGGGAGTTTTCACCAAAAAATGTAAATATATTTTGGTAACAAGGCCTCTCCTTCCTTGCAGACAAATTCTGTTGGGTGGGCAGAGAGAACTCCAGGAGCACCTTAGAATGGAGATGTTTACTTCTCTAAAGGTCTGCCCATATCAGCTGTTGGTATTTGATTAACAGTTGGAGTCTTCCGGCCTCAGTTTACCTTGAGCTCCAAGAAAAGCATATTGAGCTTTAACTGGAGCCCCACAGCGCCAGTTATTCACATTTGAAGTCAACTAGTTCTCTGCTGGCTGGGTGGGACAGTGACTGGGGAGTTACCGGAATTTTGACAGCTAACTACAGTGATTAATTTGACTTTACACCGATGATTCCCACCTTCCCCAGGAACTGTTTGAGTGATTTCTGTCCCACCCCTCAGATACAGGAATCTGCCCAGCACAACAGGCTTGTCACTGTTTGAGCCCTTATGCTACTAGCTCATGAGACAAACCACACTCTCTGAGGATTTAACTTATTTCTCCACAGCCAGAGCAGCCCTGGGGGCAACATGGCATGCTGGTGCCAGTCTACATCTCTGAGTGCCCCCTTCTTCTCAACACGCCCCAGCCCACCGCCTGCAATGAGCACTACGATAGATGTTTTTGGTAGCACTGGAGGAAGTGTGTGCTGTGTCGGCAGGCAGGACTGAGGGATTGTTGGCATGCTTCTGCAGCGTGCTTGACATGTATTTGAAGCATTGGATTATGCCTAGAGATGCACAGTTTGTAAAGGAGGGTTGATGTGACATCTTACCTGTCTTCTGGAGTAATAGAGTCCATGAGACTGTAGGGCATTAATTCATGAGTGATGCAGAGACTATGTTGTAAAAAATACGTCATCTTGACTTTAAAAATGCCAGTGATGGAGAGTCCACAAATCCACTTCTTCGGCAAGCCATCCCTATGGGCAGCTTACCTCCTGGTTAAAAATCCATCCCTTATTGTTCATGTGAAGCTGCATGGTCTCAGCTTCTGCTTTTTCCTTTGCTGGCAAGTGAAGAGCTATTTCTGCTACAGATGTTCACAGAGATCAAGTCTCTTGGTGAACCTCCACAGAGGCTCTCCTGACTGTTCATTCACCATGTGCAGTGCTCTCCTCTGAGCCCCACGAGGATGCTCTCCGTCTCCTTGAACCACCACCAAGAGAAGCACAATATTCCAGGAGCAGTCACAAATGCTGAGGTGTTATAACCTCTTCACCTCTCCTCACTATTCCTGCACTGACATGCTGCCCACTGTAACCTTGTAACCCTGTAATATAGTATTGCTGTGGCTAGTAACAGGCCATAGGCTTTGTACTGAGTTTGCAAGGCCTCTGGTCTGAGGCTTGTCAGGCCTGCTCCTCTGCCTGAACTTTTCTTGACCTGCCTGTAACTTTGTTTTTACTTGGTTTAGCTGTGACGGCAATTTTTCTAATTGACCAGGTGTCTATGATTAATTTGTTTTATTTATGTTTATCTTTGTGTGGTGCAACCATAGTTTTATATAGACAGCAGTAACAAGCAGTTATTCTTGGTAGAATGAGATATTTATGACTCTAACACAATGATGTAATGTAAGCTGGTACAACCGCAGAGGCCCTGAGAAGTGGAGACACCGGATGCAGCACAGAGGAATGCAGGCATGGGATGATAAGAGATGGGGCACAGGCTTGGCCCTGGAGACTCCACAGGTACAAAAAATCTCACTAATTGTTAGTTTAAAAGGAAAAAAAAGAAGACCTGGAGCTGGACAAAACCGGGTTTAGGTGTAACAAAGAGAACAAAGAAGTAGCATCTAACATACCTAAAGGGCACCACATACAGTAAATACGAATGCAACCTGGAGTTGCAGACCAATGAAGGAAGGGCATAAAGCATGTTAGAAAACATATAAAAATGGGCCTAAGTAGATCCTAGAAAGAGGAAGAAGAAACCAGCAAAATCAACATCATGTTCCTTCCAACAAAGGACTACAGAAGATGACAATTTATGGTGTTATCTCATTCAGCAGACCAAAGCTACTGACTTTAAGACTCAGAGGAGCAATGGAAGGGTGAGTGTAACTCCAAGAGAAGGGATAGAAGCTAAGGCACACGTGTGTTATAATTTTAATTGTATTATTACTATTATTGTGACTTTTTCCATATATAAGTACTCTACCTGCATTCTTATTCTGTTTTTCTTTTTTTTCCATAAGAATTAGCTTTAGACTAATGGTGATTCTTGAATTAGATAGTTAAGATTTCCATTATACTAACAATAAATTCTTGGCTTTATTTATAAATATAAGGTTTGCTTCTTATTCGCCCATAAACAAGATTTTCAATGTAAAACCATCTCCACACTACAAGTTATGCTTTTATCCTTCTTGCTTTAAGTCTTTTGGTACTGCTCTTGGTGGGGGCAAGGAGTTCAGATATGGTTAGGGATGGAGCCATTGTGTTCAGAAACCACTCTGCCCCAGAAAAAGTAAAGAAGAAGCAGATGTTCTTTCCTGCCCAGCTTTGCACCTTCTCTCCTGCCAGTTTTAGGCCTGGAACTCACACCTTCCCCTCTTATTGGAGGATTTACCTTCAGTGTTCACCTATTCCTGCACTGTGGTCTTTTGGTGCCCTCTCATCAACAATGCATAAATTTTGAGAAAAACACTCCCCTATGCACTCTTGGTGCTGAGCACTGGAGGAGTCTTGCTGCCACCCGAAAAGGAGATGAGGAAGTCAGTGAACAGATCACCACTTACATTCCAGAGCTCTGGAAGTGTTGGTTTCACTCCCAATACAGATCTGCATTTTGAGAGTTTTAAGGCAGTTTATTTTTCCTTTGTCCAGACTGGGGTTGTGGGAATGCAAAAGCACAGAGCTGTCGAGGATTATTATCGGGAAGTGAACTGGAGCATGCTTGAAGGATTTGACATCTGTTTATGCCAGTTCAAGAAGCACTGGATGTTGTTCTCTCTCCATTTTTCTTCCATCAAATAGGAAAATTGCTTCCCTGCTAAACAAGAGTGACATAGAACAAATGTCCTCATGTTTATGAAGTGCTGAATTGTTAAAATGAAAGAATGTTAAATTATTCTGGGCCAAATTCTTACCTAGAGGCAAAGTGGGGCCAATCAACCCTAATACCAGCTTACTCCACTGTTTGTAACCTCTTCTTAAACACTGATGCAATATAGTATAAATTTTTTTAGTTTATTTATTTATTTTTTTAAAGAGTTGCTTGAGGTATGACAAATCTTTTGTAAAAGTTGCTTCTCACTTTTGCCAGGTTGCAGAGCTGTCTGGAAGGGTTTGAAAAATAAATTTTCAATCAAGGAAAACTGAAGCAGAGCGAATTGGGGAAGTCTGGGGAGCAGGGGAGAAACATGATTATTCGCCTTGCTTCTAGATCAGTTCTGCCAAATTCCTAGGGTGTTATGTAATTAGCATGCTATCTGAGTGCTCTAATCATGACAGCACGTGCTTTCTTGCCATACCCCAGGCAGTTTTGCAAGTATTTATTCATTCATAACATATTTAAAATCTATAATTTACAAGTTTTGTTGAGAAATGCAAGGGGAGAGGGAGAAAGTCTGGGACCGTTTTTGGTTTCTAAAGCCAGGTGAGCTTTTTCCCTCTCTAAACCCCTTCTCACTTTCCTGGATGTTTCTGCTTGGTTACAGCACAGGTGCTCAGTGGCTTTGCTTCTGGCAAAACCTGTGGTTTGTGGTGTTCCAGCGTTCAGTAGGACGTATGTTATTCTTTTTCTTTTTGGACATGAAGAGTGCTCCTGAGTTACCATTCCTGCCTCAAGATCTTGCAGATATTATTATAGATATTACAGTTTATTGCTTGCCTGAGTCATCCACACATAAAAATGCATATGCAAACTATTTCCTTTCAGCCCTTCCCATTTTTCTTGGTAACATTCTTTTCTTAGGTCTCTGATGTAGTGAAGTTCCTATATGACAATTAATGTGGATAACAGAGATAAGTATCATCATGGAATATGAAGTAACCCAACTGGATTTCTCAGTGTTCAGAACTCAAGACCTTGCATCGTAGATTTTCAAATACCCTTTTTCAAGGTTACTTTCATGCTGCTGAATGAACTCTTATCTTGTAAACTATAATAAGGTTTCAGGCCTTAATCCAGTGAGATTATGTTGGGGGGGGGAGGGGTTCTTCAGCATTTTAGTACCCTAGGGACAGAACATCCAGGGCCAATCCCAGAGATACAATGCAGTGACGAAAACAAAACCATTCTGCAGAGCAGACTGAATCCACTTGTTTGTGGCTAGCCTGGCCTCCTACAACCATCAGCCCAGCTGCAGGTGAGCGCCTTTCTTCACCCTTGCTCTGCTCCATCGTGCTCTCTCAGGGAAACAAGTACAGTCCCCATATTACATGTTTGAGGACATAAAAAGCCAGAACTACTGGGGACTTCATCAGCATTTCCCCCAAACCATGCAGATAGCAGTGATTTAAAAAAAAACATATCATAATTCTACTTCAGGATACACTTAGACTCTTCCAAGGGTTTCACTGGAAGATTTAAAAAAGAGAGAAAAATCCTCCCATATTAGCCAGGCTGAAACTTTTGCCTGAACAACTGTGCTCAGTAAGGCATCCCAGATCTGGGGTGGAATTTTTGACCAGGGATAGCACAGCTGCAAAACAGGAATCAGCCCCATGCTGATTGCTTCCCTGGAATGAGATGAACCCAGATGGTATTCCCTATTTAATGCCAGGAAGAGGTTTGAACCTCTGTCTTTCACATCAGCACAACTGTCTGGCCGCAAAACTTCCGTATTTATGAGAATAGCTTAGAAGGCTGAGCAATCCTGTAGCTGGAAAACAAAACCTCTCCCCATGAAGGTTGCACTGAAATGAGGTATTCTCAATGCAAAACCACATGAAGAACTCCACAGCATTCCCAGCTACTCAGCTGTTCCCACTCAGCCTTTCTCCAAGGCATCTAGCACGGCCTTTCTCACTTCAGATCTTCTCTATTTTCTGGCTCTGCTCTTTCTGACTGTTTCTGTTGGTCCTGGTGATGGGAATGCACTCATCAAATCTATGCATGTAGCCACTGCTCATGCAGAAATTGTACACATGGGGTTAGGTATCCAAAAACCATTCAGAACTAGGATTTCCACCATTAATCTTCCCAAATCAGGACACATTTTAAGACCTTCCAAAAGTTCTGCACAAACTGTACATGCACCAAATATTACATACTCTGGGCAGGTCATCTGAGTTGGAAAAAGCAGTTATTTAAATTCATAAAGCAGCAGTTTATGGGCATGATAGGTAAAATGTAGAAAAATAAGGCATCTTATTGAAACTGGGGGTGGGGGGAAGGCATTGCAACAGGTTGAAAAAAGGCCTGGGTTTTCAAAGCATGCAGGGGCAGTGTTTGATTTGCAGTGTTTGGGCTCAGCTCCCATCTTATCCATCCAGGTTGGAGTAACAACCTGGTATCTAACTTGTGTCTGGGTGGTACTGATGGTCACGCTATTAGAACAACGCATTTCCTCCCTGTTAAGAGTGTAAAGGCCAGGTTTCTCTTTCGTACTACACTGTAATGCACCCACACAGTTGGCCTTAAATCTAATCAGATCTTAAGAAACTATGAGTAATAAATCTCAATGAGAGCAAAACACCATGGCCATGGCAAACTAGGCAGGCATTGCAGAGAAGACCGTTAGAACATTTCCTTTCCTCGGAAATGTGCTTTTCCCCAAAGGTAAAATGGAAAACCTTCACCCTCATGAGGGATGTCGGAGGCTTTCTGCTCAGATCTGCGGCCAACCGCCCCTTTTACAGCCAGCGCAGGGGCCAGGTCTTTGAACCCACCCCCCACTGCCCTCCCCAAGCAATTCCTGAAAGCCCCRCAGCTATCGGAGGTTGGGGGGGGCCTGGAAATACAACCTCCTTTGTTTAGTCTCGGTGAATGTGCGGCAGGAAAACATCGCCATCCTGTTTTCGAGGTGCTAGCACGCAAATAAGGATGGAGGAAAAATACAGCGGCCTCTCTGACAGGCCGTGATTAATCCTCATTGTGTCCCGCATTGAAGAGGTGCCAGAGGTGCTGTGGGCCAGCCCGCGTCCCCCCGGCGCGCTGGCCCGGGAAGCGCCCGGCGGGCTGAGCCTACGAGGCAGCGCAGAGCGTGTGCGTCCGCGACCGGAGGATGCGCTCGAGGGCAGCGCCAAGCGCTGCCAGAGCCCGGTGACCGTAAGGCCAAGGACACGCGCGGCGATGAAGGAGGGCTCTCAGCAGCACGGCCTGCCGGGAAGCCACGTGGGAGGGAGGGAGCAGCTCCTCGCGTGCGTTTGTCCCTGCCGGCCTGACTCACTTGCCCTTGTCCTACTGCTATCTCCTCACCACCCTTCGCTAACTCAGTCTCGGGCAACAGCTGGTTTGGTTTGTTTTCTTCTCTCCACCCAGGACTGTCCTCGTGGYGAAATATCGCCCAAGTCACCAGGGCGACTACTACCTGCTTGCAGAGCGCTGAGCAGCAGCACAGACCTGGTCATCCAAATCACAGCCAGCATCTCCAGCCCGCGCACAAGCCTGCAAAAGCGCCCAGAGCTGCAATGCGTTTAGGACCTGTCCTAGAGCACTGCCAGTGCCAGGTGGGTCACAGCAGTGGAGATGAGGCTGACTGTGTTCTCCCCACCCAGCTACAACAGGGCAACATGCATCCTCCTAAGACAAGGTAAGGCTTGAGTCATGCCTCAGGATCTCTGGGCATGCTGTAACTCCCAGGGCCTCCCCTGGTAGGTTCTTCTCTGCACGGCCTGTGCATGCGTCTGCAGCCTGCTTTGCAGCAAAGCCCCACACTTCTGCTGCAGCCTGAACTTTAATATGTGACTCATCTTTGTGGGCTGACTTTGCAGTGTTCCTGGCCCTGCCACAGGCCTGCCATGTGAGTTTGGAAGAGCCCTTTAGCCCCACTCTCAGCCAGGTATGCTAATACCTCTAGGGAGGGGAGATAGGCTGCTTTATAGATGTGCCATACTAATGTAATAACGGTGCTTGGAAGGTCTCCAGCTCCTTCCAATCAAGTTCCTCATCCTAACTTGCAAGTCCCACTGTGTGGGGTAAAACATGTTGAACACCTGTGAGAGAGGAAACTGCATTTGCTTCCTGCTTTACAGGCACAGAAAACTGCCTCAGAAGTCTAAAACTGAGAATTGAAACCGTGTCTCCAGTCTTCCAGTACGACGCAGCAAAGGCACAGAAATGAGGATGCAGGAGATGTCACCACGCCTGGCTACCAGGGAGGCTGAGGCAGGGATCTGGGTTGTATTCTGCATTAACATTCAGCCACAGACTTGCTTGCTATGTCCTTCGATTTCCGAAATAGCAAAATGATGAAAATTTATGCTGCTGTTACCCTGCAAGGCACCTCTCTGGTCTCCATATGCAGCCAGTATCTCTGATCATCTCCTTGGACTGCACATGCCTTGGGGCAGTGGTTGTCGTTGAGTTGTAAGTTCAACAGGGCAATGAGGCCTGCACCCCTGACCGGGKTCCTCTGGGCCCCACCACAATATAGATGATGAGCAGGCTAATTAATAATGATACATATTGGTCTTCGAGGGTGGTAAGCAGCTTTATTAATGTTCGCGAAAACTGTTTGGAGTTATTTGTATTAACCAGGAAGCGTGGCTGCCAAAGCCAGACCTGTAGAATCACAGAGCAGGATGCGGTGCAGTTATATTAAGGATTGGCGTGCTTTGCCAGTGATACAGATCTCTGTGGCCTGCGGCCTCCAGGGAGTTTCTGAGTATCAGTATTTGGTGTCGGTGAAGAAAACTGGATACAATTTTCAGATGTGTTTAGATCACAGACAGGTCAAAGTCTCACAGGGTTTTTAGGCTCATAAAGGACCTTTCCGTGCGACACCTGCACAGTACTGGTGGGAGTRCTATACCCCCTGTGCACAAGTCTTCCCTGGTTTCCTAAGCAGTCTGTCCTCTTTCCTTCCAAGCAGATTTTTAGTAATGAGGTGGGAAGAGGTAGTATGAATACAGGGTTACAGGTACACTCCTAGTGTTGCCTACCTGATAGATGGAGCAGATGATTAGAAACCAAAGACAAAAGACCATGTTGGCAAAACGCAAACTGGAAATGAGCTGCATATTTTGAGCAAAAAGATTATGCACTGGAATAATCTCAGAGGCCAGGAGTCAGTGGCAGACTGTGCTTTTAAGACAAGACTTGGTGTCTTTCTGTACAATACATTCTAGGTCAGCCACAAACTGTTTGCCTCGGCATAGGAATCACTGAGTGAAATTCTATGATTGTGCTATTTGGGAAGGTTAGAGGGCATAATTAAAATGGTCCCTTCTGACCTTGCAATCTACAAACCCTCATAATTTGTAATCAGGATACAAATAAATTGCCTTCTGGGTTGAGGAAGGAAGTTTTCTGCATCACCCACCTGCTCCAAAACATCCGCTATTTCACAACTGGCTATGTGCATGTGCAGGATTTTCACCTTCCGCTGAAGGCTGAAGTTCAGCAGCATTCACCACATGCTTATGTCAGGATGGCTGGTCAGTTCCAGCCTGGCACACCCTGCCACGCTCTCAGTGATGTGTACAAATGTTCTGTTTTGGGAGGAAATCCACTTCATGCAGATTATTATGAACTGAGTAATGTGGGCTCTTCCTTTTCTTCTAGTTTAAGTGTGGTCGAGGAAACCCAAAATCCAGCCAACATATTCCTGCAAAATGAGCCACTCCATTTTCAAAATAATTTCTTTCACAAACACACCTCCCACAAAAATAAACAATACAATTAGCTATGTAATAGGGAGCAACCATCACAGCCAGTATGTCACGGCCACAGCCATCTGTCCTACATGTACAGAAACATGGAGGAAATGGCCATGTTTCGAGCTTATCTGACGCATCCCACTCAGCACTTCCACTGGCAGTTGTCCATCCTTCCAAAACTCCCCCGCGCCACAATATGTGCAGAAGCACCACAGATACACTACACCCCTTCCCATCACACAGCCTTAACTCCAGCAAGGCCTGCACTCCTGTGTGCTGTCACCTCAGGGACCTGCTTTTTCCTATGCAACATATAAACCCACCAACCCTCAGTGTTAATCAGGAAATGGAAGATCTCATCACAGTGAGCAACCTTCAGCCTCATGGTCTGTCCATTAGTTGCATAAAACAAGCACATGTATGATAACTGGGTCTTGTCCAACTCCTGAGATTTGCATTTGGACTTATTTGCCCTATATATTCTCAAGGCTATTTGATTTAAAATCACCCTATAACCATACAGCAGAAAATACAAGTAACCATACTAACTCTTTGTTCCTTCCCTGTCTGGTGTGCAATATGAGAAAGGCACTAGGATTGTAGTTTCAGTAAATAATTGCAATTTCATGTTCAAGCTAAGTTAAACTGACAGRTCTGTAAAGGTTTTGAGGCTGCAGTTTGCTGAGGTATGCATAGAGGGCAGGAACATGGCTGGTGAGTAAAGGAGGCTTTTGAAGGGGTTAGTGTGCCAGCCAGGTTACATGGTGAGAGGCTGTGCACAGCTGTCACCTTGCCTGCCTTCAGCTGTCCTGCAGTGTGGCTGCATGTCTCGTTACTTCAGTAGGCAAGGGATAGAAGGCATCTCCAGAGGATGAGTCACCTCAAGGCCGTATCTGGGATAGGAGGGCTAAGTTTTCTCTCTGGAAGTGCCTGCTACTCTATTGCCTATCTGCATCCAATATGAGTGTTCTGGGCCAGACCCTTAACCATGAGCTGGCTCCAGTGACACGACCTCAGTGAATTGTACTTCAAGAGATTAAATTCACAGTTTCCTCACTCCTCAGTGCATGTGCTGTTCTGAGGAAATCCACTCCACCAGCCTTGACTCTGAGCGCTTTGTGCAGAGTATAAATAAGTCTGGGACCTTGGGAGAGCATGAGGAGTGAAATGGGAGCATTAGTCAGCAACACTCCTGGGGGGGGATTTACAGCAAGAATCCGGACAGTGTCTCCTCTGGAGAGCACAAAAAATGCACTGTACAAAATATTTTTGCGGAACAGGAAAACACTACATTCTTTGGATGACAATGGCATTTTGTCACTGTCTGTGACCACAGCCATGACTCAGGCTGTTGCTGGGGAGCGAGAGAAGGGTGAGCAGGCAGCACTCATTGCCAGCCCTGGCTTGTGCTGCTAACTGTACTGCGTGGTTAGAAATTCCAAAGAAAACACAAGGCTATTGTTTTATTTTTCTTTTAAAAAAGGGCTCCTGATTGATAGTCTGACAGTGTGAATGTTGCCCCTGGGTCATGTATACACAGCACAAGCACACAGGGCTTACGTTCTCTGGCAGGGATGGACATGTTGCTTGCCGCAGTGTCCGAGGCAGCTGGCCAGGAGGCCTGTGGCACGTAGCATCTGGTTGCATTAAACCACTGCTTCACAAAGCTCTGGTCCCAGGAATCTGCAGTGTCTGCCCTAGGCATTATCAAATATCAGAATTCATGAACTTTAAGAGGCAGATTCCACTTAGCCTTGCAAAATCTGGAAGCAAGTCCCAAGAGCCTTCCTTTCCCATTTGAAATCCCATGAAAGAGGCTGATAGAGATGTTGACCACACATCCTGCTTATTGTTTTCACTCACTGCAGGGGCTGACCACTGCAGAAGGGCTTGAACAGGGCAGGCCTCATCTAGGACTTGATCAGTCTAGTGAGGCTCAGTAAGCTCAGTTGAGCGTAGGCACTGCGCTGCAGCAACCCCCTGGACATGTGTTTCAGAAGGCATTATCATGGTCCCAAAACTCCTACTGGTTCAAGGCAGATCTGGTCCCTCTCCATGTCTCTCCAGCCTGCAAAAGATGATGGCAGACAAACCAGCCCTTAGGAGTCTAATGTTCACACTGGGACAGAGAGATGCTGCATTGCTAGGTGGTGGCAAAAGACAAATCCATGAGAGCACTTAAAGATGTTTGGCCTTAAATAGTTAGCAAGGAGCAAGTATAACAAGCACTGGAGGGAAAGCAGCTGATGGGGACAAAGTGGTTAGCATCTGATTCTTCTACAACTCGTTTGAACCATCATCCTACGCTGTGGCCCAAGACTTCTAATTACCAGCACCCTTTACAGCTATGTCTCCTTTTAGTATTTTGTGCACAACTTAATTTTAACTCTCATGCATCCCTAGGAATGGCAGGACATAGAGGACTTGTGAATGAAACCCTCACAAAAACAAATGTGCAATGGATAGCAGAAGGCCCTTCACCATAAGGAAAATCATAGCAGGTCAGCCACAAAGATGTGACACCTATTTTGGATGCTGTAAGGTGAAAGTGGCAGAACAGAAGTTGGCTACATGCTAGTTTTAGCTGAGCACAGGTCTAACTGTGGGCAAAAGACCTTCTGTTCTCTTGGCTTTGGGGAAGCCGAAGATGACAGGCATACAGCCTGGACATTCATCTACTCAAAACTTCTTCCTAAACAGGAGCAGGTCACATGCTGCAGAAAAGCTGGGGAGAACTAAGGCCTCCTTTAACCTCCTCAATGGAAATTCTCCTGACCTCAGCTCTGTGGCAATGGGAGTGTTGTGCTGACCAACACATCCAGCAGTAATGCTAAAAATGACACTTCCAGTGGAAGTCTTTCCCTGTGCCAAGCCTCACTGAAGGCATCTCTTCTGGAACATAGCAGTGCAGGTTCTCTCCATTGACTTCTGCTTGTGGAGAGAAATGGGAAAAAAGAATCTGTTTTCTTTTCTTAATTTCATTTGAATGGTATGTTTTCATATTGCTCTTGGAAACAATTGTCCTTCTGAGCAGAGGGTGTGGATAGTGCTGGATCAGAGTTGTAGCAAAACATCTTGCTCCTGCACTCACAAACCAAGTTCCGCCCCTCTGTCTGTCAGGCAGGAAATTAAGGAAGCCTTTGAAAGCACTGCAGAGTGTTAACTATTAGAGTTCAGAGTATGACGCTTAGGAAAAGAGGAAAGATCATGAGCCCGTCTTTACCTTAGCAGAGGGGTGGCAATGTGCAAATTAGTCAACTTCTCAGTCTCCAACTTACATTTTGTAAAGTGAAGAAGGAAGGACAGGACATTCTGTCAGTGTGAAAGGGGCAGGAACGTGATCTCTCTTTCCCCCCCAGTACCTAAAGCCATGTCGAAGGAAATATGTATGTTCCTTATGGTTCCTGGCACTGACCACGTGTTGCTGGCCTTCATGCTCTGCCAAGGAGCATGTTATGTCTTTTGGTGATAGCTGTCATTTTCCTCTTGCTCTAAGCCATGAGGCTAATGATACCGAAAGATGATGTTGGTTTTGTGACAAGAGAAAGCTGGGGGGGGCGGGGGGGAAGTTTTGTACACCTTGAAATGCACTCAGCAACCCACAACACACATTAATGAGTGAGCACAGAGCAATCCTTCTCCCACATCCCAGCCCAAACCCCAGGATGGAGCTATTAGAGCAACATGCAAACAATTCTACAGTGCCTGCAGTGAAGCATGGACTGCAAAGCACTGATCTAGAAAACTCACCCAAACACATCTAACGTACCTGGATGTGTTTCCCCACCAGGGAAACACAGAGGATCAGGGAGTACAGGACAACACCTCCATCAGACCCCACCTCCTTAAGAGCCAACATGATCTGGAGGAACTGTGTTACATGTTAGTGCAAGCAGGTGCTTACGTGTCCCATTACCAGCCCACACCCTCATCACATGCACTCTTCCATGCTTCGAGCAACTTTTAACTTTCTTCACATATATAAAGTCCAATACCCACAGCTTCCATTTACACTGGGGACACAGCTGTGACAGCATAACATGCAAATATGAGACCAAATGTCATGTGTTTTTCTTTTAAGACCCCCCAGTGCATGACCTGATAACCTTGCCAGGGAACATGTGTTTGTGGTGTACTAGTAAGTACCAGTCTCTCTCATTCTCCCTCTTTCAGACGAAATTAAATAGAAAAGATTTCCAGGGGACTTTATCAGTGAAATGTATAAAGGAAACAAAAAAGCTGAGATTAGGCCATCAGTGCTGAAGTCAATTAGAAAAAAACAATATAAGTATGCAGAACTTCAGATAAGCTTACAGCCATCCATGCAACAGCCTTGGAAAGCAGGTAGGAACTCACCAGTCCTCCACATCAAGATTGTGCCCACATCTTCTGTTAATGTAGATTCACCTCTTCCTCAGAAACTCCTTCCTCATTTTACTTTGAATTTCACTTCCAAACCAACCTCATATTTCAAGCAAAACTCTTCAGAAAGCACAAGTGATTTATTCCTGATTGCCTAACACAGAAAAACAAGAGGGTCAGCTGTATCCTGAGAACGCAGTCAGAAAGATTCCCCAGCTTGAGAAATCTGTAGTCTGCAGAAAAACTGAGGGAAAGGCCCACACTTATACGTATTAATGGTTGTCTCTACAGAGTCTGGCATCTCCCCTAGTTCAGCTAAAACCAGCACTGGGCAGAGATAAGATCCTAGGCTGGAGCTGCTATGCTTGCAAGCTGAGATAAACATCAGGGGGAATCTCCGGAGGGAACAAGTGGTGCAGCTACAAGCTCCTTTGTCTTGTGTTGTTTTTGTTTTTTTTTTTTTTTTAGTAGGGTATCCAGGGTATTCAAACTACCTGCTTGCTGCTTTTGTAGGTATTTGACTTTGATGCTCTGAATCCCCATGGATGCACTCACCTCTCTCCCCCTGACAGGAAGTACAAGGAACTTGGCTTCTGTTTTTGCTCTGTTCACATGTAAATCTGCCATTCTCCTCTGCTTTAACAGGCACAAGGCAAACACATTCCTCTGGGGAATTTGCGCATGTGCAGAACACTAGAATCTGGCTCTGGGAAAGCCATGCCTTTAGCATGCTGTGGCTGCTCTACTCAGATTTCTGAATTCCAAACTCTCTCCATGCTTCCCTTTCTTTTTCCCATCCTCAGAAAGATAGCCATCTTCTCTGGCTCATCTTTACTGATGAAATGGGCTCTGTGGCTTTCTCTGGGGCATCCAGCTTTTCCACAGACTCCAAGAGTTTAAATATTTAATTCATCACCCCATATCTGCCCAGCAATTAATGACATCCCTGCCCAACCTTATTTGGGTTCTGCCAGGAGATGCAGTCAAAAGCTTTTCCTCTATCATAGCATGATGCTGCAGGGCTAGAAACAGATCTATGGTGCACACCAGAGAAATGGGGAAGAGGGAGAAGATTTTTCTTGAGTTGTTGGGCTCTCTCTCTGTCAGCTATACACAAAACTCCTCTGTCTGGAGGAAAAAGCAGAGCTCTGCATATCTTCTGTAGAGGCCCCGAATGGCAGCTCTGAATGAGAAAATGGGCACTCGTGGAAGAGGAGCCAATAAGCAAGACTGCCATTTGAAAGAGCAGATCATTTACTGCTCTTCTGACATATAGCATGAAAGCTAAGGTCTTAGCGTTTAAGTCTTCTCGCAAAGTCAGGACGTCAGGGCTAAATTAACTGTCATATTAAGGACATTAATGAGGTTTGTTTTGGTCCTCTATACAAGAATGAATCCTACCTTAAAATAATGATTCCTTGCCTATCCTTTCCTTTACTCCCCTCTGTTTCCTCCACAGCAGACAGACTGTGTATGCCTCCACACCAATGATCAATGAACTCTTTTGTGACAGATAGATCATACAAAAGCTTACAGGAGGATTAAGTTTGTTATTCTGTGTTGAAGTGCACCAATCTCCTAAATTCTTGAAAATGAAAATCAAGAGTAATATGTGCATGAATCTCTCCACAGAGAGCCACGGAGAAGAGACAGGTGTGAAAGGGTTCATTTGGAAAGCTAACTACCAGCAGTGCCTCCCTATGCGTATTTTGCTTCCCACTRTGTGTTCCCCAGTTAAACATATTCTGGGATTGAACACGTTAAGGGTTGCTGAAAGGGAATCAGATGAAAAATCCCCATTTCCTCTCTGCTTTTTGCCGTTCATTTGAGTTCTTACTAGTTCTTACGAGACTCCATAAAGAAAAAAGAAAGAAAAAATTGGTACAGTTCACTCGACTTGGAAATTTTGCTGTTTTTCTCCATGAAGGAACACAAAAAAGGGGAAAAAATAAAGAGATATCTAGGAGCTATATAGATATAGATATATCGATATAGATATCTTTCTTCATTTATTCAACAACAGTCCTTTAATTAACCTGCCAAATGCTTTAAAATGCCTCCTCATTGTTTTGTCAAACTTTTAATTCAAAGCTTTTGAATGCAAAATTACCTTCAAGCCCACCACAAATAAACTTTGAGCAAATTCACCTTCTACAAAACATCTTTACCCCTGGCTGGTTACTCTCACCACATGCTCTACAACACTGATTTCTGAGAGGACTATTAGAATGAGACACTATGATCTGTAGTAGCATATAAAGTGCAGGGTGTTCATGAAAACAATAATAACCTGGAAAAGGTATGTGGTGTGTATAACAGATACCACTTTAAGCTCAGTTGCAGCTTTATTCTTACTTATCTCAGTTCTCATGAGGATGCTGCTAGAAGTTCAGAAAAGAGCCCCAAATAGATACTTTGTAATCTTCCAAAACATATAGCATAGGCAGCATTTCAGGACGGCTTCTTCTGTATATACAATTAAAAAAATATAGAGCTGTATATTCCCCCCAAAAAACTGTCATCGGTAGAAAATTGTTCCRCCAGCCAGTCACATGTTATAGCATGCAATAGGAAAACATAACAATTAGCTAAGGATTGCATATGCAGATGCGCCCGGTGACACGTGCCAGTGTCAGAGGGAGTGAGGATGAGGCGTCTCTGCAGGACTGCTCCGGCTGGCAGAGCCCAGAGCTCTGCTCCGACCCCAACATGGGAGGCACAGCACCGAGGTGCCCCCAGTGCCACGGCATGTGCTTGGGACAGTGCCCTGCCTCTGTCCCTGGCAGCAGAGCTCCTGAGGTTGCCCACCTGCCCCTTCCTCTGCCTTTGCCCTGGACACTGGTTGTGGCCAGGCAGGCGCCTGTGTGTTTAGATGGTCACTGCAGTGGAGACATGTCTCCAGTCAGCACATGGCTCCACCAGCACTGCCACTGCCCATCTCACCTCCCCTCCCATCTGGAGCTGAGGAGACCTTGGCCTCACTGACAGCACCGCTGACTCATCCCAGAACAGATGCTGAGGAAAGCTTAGTCTGATTTTTCTGGCAGCCTGGCAGAAAACCTCATCCCCACCGCAGGCTTCAGGAGCTGCCATTTGCTCTGCAAACTCCAAGAAGGGAGAGGAGGAAAGGAAAAGAGCTCAGAGGGCAGAAGGATGAGCTCTCTGCCCAAGCACCCAACTCCCTGTTCTCCTGCCCAGCACCCTGCCTTGAAGTCAACTGGGGATCTGCCCTGGGCACTCACTGCCAGGACAAGGCAGCCCACCCTCCCGTAAGAGCTCGAGCAGAAAGGTCCTGGGTTTTTCTCCTGGCTGTCCTACATCCCAGCTGAAGATCAGCATAAAGTACCCTTCCCGGATTGACATGAGCTAAGTAAAGACACGCCAGGGCAGCAGTGGGGTGGTGGAGGTAGTTAAAGGCCCCAGGAGAGTGCTCCACAGGCCCTGGGGAGAGAGGCAGCCCTTGCTGGGCTGGAGCAGCTCATCTGTACACAGGCAAAGGTGGGCCGTGAGCAGGCTCCTTGCGCAGCCCCCATCCAGAGCAGCTCTGCTCTCACCATCTCCTCAGCTCCATCCTCCAGCTGCGCAGGCCTTAAAGTCTGGGAGTGCAGCGGGAACTCGGCTGCTCTTCTTCAGCTGCCCATCCTTCTTCTCATCCTCCAAGTCCTCACAGCACAGCGGCTGCGCCCAGTGCAGCGATCTCAGACCAGAAAGCCCAAAGCACCAAACTGTTGACAGCAGGAGGGGCCGGGGAGAGCATGTTTTGGCCCCACAGCTGGAAGGAACACTGCCAGGTTAGATTAGCTCCCAAGAGTGCAGTTCTGCTCTGCTGCTGCCATGGGGGTCTTCTTGTCACTCCTGCTGCTGAGGCAGCAGGGCATCCTTCACCTGCTGGCCCTGGCTGCAGCTTTGGCTCTCTTCTCCCTCCCTCGCAGGGTCACCGCATGGAGCTGTGTCTGCGATGGTCACACTTGCCTGGCGTCACTGAGCTCTTGAGCCTCCCCAGGCAGTGGCCAGGTCATGGCCACCCACTGCCTTTCATCTCCGTGACCCCAGGGCAGGACCTCCCTCCTAGACCACTTGGGGTGAAGGACAGGGAAGAAAAGGGGGCCTCTCAGCAGCTTTCAGAGATGCTTCTCCAACTCGGAAAGGGCTTTCCTGGTGCATAAAGGGATGCCATCCATGCTGCTCAACAGGAAAAGATTTTGGACATGCCAAAAGACCCCAGTTCCTATTGCCAGCAAGATGGGGAAAAAAAGAGGGAAAAATGCAGATATTACAGGAATGAGCTCATGGAGATGAGCTATTGCAATTTCTGTGAGAACAGGGGCAATGCAAAGGTGAAAGCTAAGTGCTTTACAGAGCCCTTCCAGTCTCCTACATGGGCCTCCTACGTGGCATGGAGGAGCAGCATGCAGGGACAGAGGAGGACTGAGAAGCACCATCCACGCTACCTAAGAAGAGAAAGATGCCTAGCCCCATGGCTCACCCAGCAGTTCACTGCCGAAAATAAAGAGTCATCACACCTTCAAACTTTGCTGTCTGTAGCATCCATTTAAAAAACATGTGTGCGTGCATGTGCGCGTGCACCTGCATGTGTGTGTGCACGCGCGCGCAGGGGGGATGGTTAAAGAACACTCACACAGAGCCTTTCCTTGTGTTTTAAGGTTCTTTGATTTATTCACTGCAGCAAAGGTACAGCTGAGTGTTGCTCAGATGTATGTATGTGGTCTTCCCCATTGCCAGCTCTGAAAAAGTCGCGAGGTGCAGACGCTGCAAGAGCAGCAAGTGGAGGCACCTCACGAAACAGGCTGCATCCTCCAGCTGCGCAGGCCTTAGGGGCTGGGAGTGCAGCAGGCACTCGGCTGCTCTTCCTTGGCTCGCCCCTCCTGCTCCTCGTCCTCCAAGTCCTCACAGCATGGCAGGCAGAAGAGCTCAGCCTTTCCCTTTTGCTGCCAAAGAGAGTGACCGGCCCAGGCKGAGGATTCACCGGCAAGAGCAAGGACTAATAGGAAAGGAAGAGCTCTGGGCTGTTGGTTACAGGGAGCTCCCCTGGGGCTGTGGTCGGCCAAGGCTCTTTGCTATCAGAGCGCTGCTCCTGTGCCGCAGGAGAACAGCGGGGAGATGCATCCTCAAGTGCAAGGCACAGGATCCCCGCTCCCCTCCCGCTCTGGCCAAGCTGAGGGCAGCCCCTGCCCACCGCCTGCTGTCCCTGTTGCTCTTCACCAGGAGAGGAGAAAGGCACTGGACAGCTCCATCCAAAAGGGAAGCCGTTGGCTGGCAGCAGCACTTGTGCAAAGGCTGCCTGCTGGGGAGCTCCCCAACACCTCCTGTCGCAGCAGGGGCTGCGCCCAGCAGCCCGCAAGCACCAGCACCATGGCTCCAGCAGCCCTGCGCTGCCTTCTCCCTCGCCCTCCCCGACCCACCAGCCTCCCGCAAGCTCCCTTCCCTCCACATCCTTCTCTGCTGCCTCTCTGAGGTGTTGTTTTTGCCACCCTTGTCCCCAAAGGCCGAGAAGAGCCTCAACGCAGCAGTCCCCAGCACTGAGGAAACCGGGATGCCTTCTGGCGAAGACGACTCTGAGATGGGTAAGGCCCAAGGGGCTGGGGTGCGCAGGGAACAAGGCTGGCAGGACGCGGGCATGCCGGGGCGCTGGGCTGAGCCGAGCAGCTGGCAGCTAAGGACATGTCCTCCTTGATGCCTGGGCATGGCCAGGAGAAGGCCTTGGGAGGCAGATTGGGTGTTGGGTGCCCACAATGCTTTGGGGAAACCGTTTCCCGGGGCAGTGTTGACAGACGTGACAACAGATGCTGGGGAGAACAGGCACGGCAGAAGCACCCCAGGTGGTGCTGGGGTGCCTGCAGGCCACCAGCCCAGGGAGATGCTGGGAGCGGTGGAGCACCTGGGACAGCTTTGCCAGGAGGGATCTGAAGCCTGCCCGCAAGGCAGCCCTCGGGCAGACGTGTCAGGAAGGGGAAGCCCTGTGGGGCCTCAGCAAGGCCATGCTGCCCTGCTGCTGGTGTTTTCCTGCCTGCTCCAGCAGTTCGGGAAACCCGCGGCACTTGGCGAGTGTACGGGAGGCAACGGCCGTGCGTGGCCAGCGCAGCGCTCAGTCGGTCTCTCCTCTTCCCCCATCTTCCTGCTTGTCCGCGCATCGCAGAACAACCTCCGGTGGCAGAAGGGCAGCCCACGGAGCCCAGCTGCGATGAGGTTATCGATGCAGCCATAAGATACATTTGCAAACACGTGAAGGACCTGGCCGCTTACACGGACTTAACCCCATCTCTTGGGGTAGGCAGGCAAGGGTGGAGGGGGAGGTCTGGTGCCCGGCGGGAGCGGGCTGCCGGGGACAGCCTCAGAGCAACGCGTGTGCTACCTGCCTGAGGGGAAGGAAGGCAGGACCTCTTGGCAGGGGGAGCTTTTGGATCTCCATGCGGGCATGGGGTGGGAACAGAGAGTCGTGGAGTGCCCCCTGGGCTGAGCCCCAGGCCGGTGGTCTGGCTGAGCAGTTGATGCTGGGCTCTCTTACTCACGTGGGGTGGAGGACGTGGGACGAGGCCCTTTCTGGCCTTTTCTTTCCCCTTCCCTGCGTGCGTGTTGGCAACACGTGTGGCTGGAAGAGTTCCCTGCCTAGGCAGCGAGGGGCTGCTGTGGAGGAAAGGGGGGCTGGCAAGAGCAGGCATCAACGGCTGTGCCCCTCCTGCTGCCCTGGAGGGGTTTGTCAGAGGGACTCCAAGCAGCTGGGAAGTCCTCGTGTGTTTGGAGGTCTGCTTTCACCTTCTGCCTTTGACTTGCAGAAATGGAGCTTGCCAAAAGGCTGCAAGCCTTAGCCACTGCCTTCAGGAAGACCAGTGCTCAAGAGGTGAGCTGCTGGAGATGGGCAGCCCCCAAAGCCCACCCCACAAACCCCAGCACCCTGCTTCCTGCGCTCCCACACCAGCTGCCCGGTGGGGGGCTTTGTCCTGCCAGGCCAGCTGGGGTGGGCCAGCTTCTGCAGGCCTCCCGTCTTGGACAGCTTCTGCAGGCCTCCCGCTTCCCTCCCGGCACTCTCTCTGCAGTCTGGGACGGCAGTGTCCCAGGCCAGGCCTGGGCTTTTGTCGGGAGCAGGCACACACGCCGAGCCGCTTGCTCTTCGCCCGCCTTGAAGGAGATACCTCCTTGGTCTCGCCACCTCTAGTTCAGTCTCAGCAGCATGTGTTTTCTCGTTTCGCAGGCACCCGTGCCACCCCTGGCCACTGCTTTGCCCGCTCTGGAGGATGATGCAGCTCACGGGCAAGGCATTGGGCCAGGCGATGAGGAGCAAAAGCAAAGCCTTCAGGTAGGAGAGCCGCCCAAGGCAGATGCTCGCCCCTGTACCCACACAGGCTTCTTCATGCACACGCGCATGCRTGCGCAGTCGGGACCCAGGCGACTGGCTGCACAGTGGCTCTGGTCAGCAGGAAGCAAATGCTGGCCATCTCCCTGCTCCCTGGCACCACAGGCAGCTCGGAAGGGATAGGGCTTCTGGTGCCTTTCAGGCTGCAGTGGTTGGCAGGGCAAAATCTGTCCGTGCGTGGTTGGTCTCACTTCCCACTCCACAGCTGGGCTACCGACAGGGAGGGCTGGTGTCACAGGCAAAGTCCTTGGCAAAGGGAAACACGCTGGGCAGACGGTTGCTCCGGCCACTCTCAGGCCTTGGCTCTTTCTCTCTCCCTGCTTCAGGCCCTGGGGGAAACTCTGCTCATCAACCAGCAGCTGCTGGAGAAGGTGGAGCAGCAGTGGCAGCAGGCCGAAAGGCGGCTGGTAAAGAACAAGGGTTCTCCGCATAGGACAGCTTGGTGTTCCCTCATCCAGCCCCAAGGCTCACGGGCACGCCAATGGCCTTGAGGATGCATCTCCCCGCTGTTCTCCTGCGGCACAGGAGCAGCGCTCTGATAGCAAAGAGCCTTGGCCGACCACAGCCCCAGGGGAGCTCCCTGTAACCAACAGCCCAGAGCTCTTCCTTTCCTTTTAGTCCTTGCTCTTGCTGGTGAATCCTCCGCCTGGGTCGGTCACTCTCTTTGGCAGCAAAAGGGAAAGGCTGAGCTCTTCTGCCTGCCATGCTGTGAGGACTTGGAGGACGAGGAGCAGGAGGGGCGAGCCAAGGAAGAGCAGCCGAGTGCCTGCTGCACTCCCAGCCCCTAAGGCCTGCGCAGCTGGAGGATGCAGCCTGTTTCGTGAGGTGCCTCCACTTGCTGCTCTTGCAGCGTCTGCACCTCGCGACTTTTTCAGAGCTGGCAATGGGGAAGACCACATACATACATCTGAGCAACACTCAGCTGTACCTTTGCTGCAGTGAATAAATCAAAGAACCTTAAAACACAAGGAAAGGCTCTGTGTGCGTGTTCCTTAACCATCCCCCCTGCACACACCCCCCCCCCACACACACACACGCACGTGCATGTTTTTTAAATGGATGCTACAGGAGTTTAGATGTCTTTTTCTTCTTATGTGGCATGGATGGTGCTCCTCGGTCCTCCTCTGTCACTTTTAGTTGTTTCAAGTTATCCCAGTTTTCTGTATTACCCATTAATTTTTGCTGAGTCTAACGCAAGTCCTTGTTCACAGAGGATCTTTTGAACACAGTTCCCTTCTTCTCCTAGGCCCTGTGGATCCCTTCAGACTCCCTTGTGTGCCCAATGCGGTCATTCCAGACCAGAAGCCCCAAAGCACTGATCTGTTGGCAGCTGGAGGGAAGAAGAGGAGGTAGTTTCGGCCCCACAGCTGAAAGGAGACTGTTCAGGTTCACCTTATGAGGGCCTGTGGCAGCCTGCCCTCTTAGGGTACCCACCCCATCATGGAAGGAGGCTTTGTGCAGGGCTGTGCTCAGCGCTGGGTCCAAGGGAGTCGTAATCACTTCTTAGCTCAAKGACCAGGAGGCAAGAATGAAAGACCTTAGGACAGAGCTGCAGCTTATATTGGAATTGTCTTCAAAAGCTTTTAAGACTTCCTTCTTCCTCCTCTATTTAATCTTTGGGATTTTGAGAGGCAGTTACAGATTTCAGAGTAGGAGGGTAGAAAACTTTCCAACTGACTTCCTAATCCTAAAGTTGGATTATCTCCCTGAAATTGGCTTTCTGCTGTCCTGCTGCTGTTGAGTCTTCTGCTTGCTCCCGCTGCTGTCGCTGCAGGGCTGTGGCTGCAGGCAGCAGGGCATCCTCCATCTGCAAGCCCTGGCTGCAGCTTTGGCTCTCTTCTCCCTCCCTCCCTCACAGGGTTGCAGCACGGAGCTGTGTCTGCGCTGGTCACACTTGCCTGGCGTCTCTGAGCTCTTGGGCTCTCCAGGCAGTGGCCAGGTCACAGCCACCCGCGGCCTTTCATCTCCATGGCTGCAGGGCARGACTGCCCTCCTAGCCCACTTGGGCAGAGGGGCAGGGAAGAGCGGGGGCCTCCCCGCAGCTTTGAGAGACACTTCTTCAATTCAGAAAGGGCTTTCCTGATGGGGGAGGAGATACCTTCCATGCTGCTCTGCAATACCTGGGTGAAATCTTGGCCTCAAATCTGCACCTTGCTTCTGCATACTTAACAGCAGAGGTTAGGTTAGGTTAGGTTAGGACAGGACACTGCATATGGAGGATCCCAGAATCCTATGATTTTCTTACTTGAATATGCACTGTCCTGTCCCTGTAGATGAAGAATAAGGTTTCCCATCCAATTCTTTTTTAGCCTTCTCTTGGCTGGATGGGTGGCAGGCCAGCCTCGGCAGACCGGCTAGACTCCCAAAGCAGTAAAGCTGATGTTGAGGTAACTGCTATGGACAAAACCCACTATTTTTATCTCACAGGTATAATTACAGTGATTTTTTTGGAAAATTTAGTTTTCAAAAATAACAGACCTCTCTAATGACAAAGACTTTTATCAGGGCTTGAAAAATCTCCTAACTGAAGTATATGATATTTGTGTTACCATATGTATGTTTCCATGCAAATATGTACCAGCATAAAATAAATCTGTTTACTAAACTGTTTTAACCTGTTTTACAATGCACACTGAAGTTATCTTATCTATATTGCTGATGTAAATTAAACAGAGATATCCAAACATAAAAACACTCCTGCATGAAGAGTTTCTTATAAGGACTCTTTTCCCCTGCTAACACAGTTAAACCCTCAGTAATTCATTAATTTCCTAACCATGTCTTTTTAGAAGTACAAACCGACTTTTCTATCAGCATATTTTTGATCCTGTGAAGCTGCAATTCTCTCTCTCTTTTTTTTTTTTTTCCTTCTGCATCTTGCAGATGAATCCATCAGTTCAGCTTTGGCCCTGTGCACCTAAATTTGCTAATTATCACCTGCACATTTCTTTCCTAGATGGCTAGATCACTAGATCTGCTGAGACTCTTCCCGGTCACATACAAACTTAACTCCAACCACTGCCGGCAGGATCTGTAGGGCAGGTGGCTTTTAGACTGCTTTCAGAACAAGCTAGACTAGCACGTTCAAACCACCAGTGCAAAATATCTACCCCTTTTACCTTGTGTTCCCACAGAAAGCCCTGCAGGTCTGGATGCCAGGAAAATGAAACTCTAGTCCCTATATATAACTCCACTAGCAGAGCAAGGTACACAGTGGGAATAAACTCTTTAGCCGAGGAATATGTAAATTCTGTAGTCTAATCCCAGATTAGATAGGAGAGTTTCTTTTTCAGTTAAAAAGTACTGTGCACATGCTTCACAGGCTTCCCTCTGCCTAACTATTAAAAGAATCTATAGCTTTAATAAAAAGTCACACATAGGCCACTCCTGGACACTTCTGATGCACCTTTTTCTGGCATGTTGTCCACATAAATGATATTTTCACAGTTTGGACTCAGTGCAACTATTCATTCTGGGTTCACAGTCAGCATCTCCAATTCAGCTCTGTAGAGATCTCTGTGTCTGCTTTAAGAGGATACATCAGCAGCTCTTTGGACAACAGTGGGGAACTTAATTTTCAGAGCAAAAACACCTAGAAGAGTCAAAAAACATGGCTCAATGGACTGTATAAACAGCATTCTCACTTATAGAAAACACCAAGTTCTTAAGAAGTTTTTGAAAAAGAGGCTATCCAGTTCACAGAAGCTCTGCAAACCCACCACCAGCAGCATAACCACTAAGGCCAGCAAGGCTAACATCAGTTTACACACTCTTATACCCTTTGTATAGTCACTTCTGATTTAGGAATCTTATCAAAATATAATTCTCCATAGAATATCTGAACAAGGATTGAGAGAGCAGCTGTGGGCACCAGCAAAGGAGGAGCAACAAAAGGACTGTAAAGACAATGAAATCCAGGAGGTACCTCTGCAGTGATTTGGTTATTCTTTGGTGACCAGCTTTTCCCATGCATTCACAGCCAGATGACCAAGTGTTCAGGATCCACTCCTGGGCATGGATTTGTACAAGTTTCCATATCCAGCACTCAGGTACCAAGAAAGAGATGATGTGTTTGTAAGAAAGAAGGGCCATAGAAGTCATGCAACCAGTCTCTGGTCAAACCTAAAGGTGGACTATCAAATTGCTTTCACTAGGACTTTTTGCTTTACACATAAATATCTTTTCAAAATACACAGGATGCAATGCATGTTTCTGTCCAGGGTGGCCCCATTTTTTACAGTGATTATTCTAGCTGTATCTTCATGATAAAAGATCATTTTAAGGACAACACAAAGTTCATATCTGTCTTGATATATAGACATAAAGAACACCTTCTCAGTCCAGAGTCTCTTACAGTCACTGCTTCTGGACTTCAGAGGATATTTCCTACCTGTATTTAAGGTCCAGCATTACCTCAGTGGCTCTAAGCAGGAGTCATGGTGGGCTTGAGCTTTAGTAATTATATCTTAGACTCCACAGAAGATTATCTCATTTGTTTTCATATTCACACACTGTTGGGCCAGAAGATGACTCTGTTATTGTTGATCAAAGATGTAGTTAAACCAATGGCCTCATCAACTACTGTTCTCATGGGGATCAGTTATGCTCATACACACAGAGGTGAGTCAAAGCCATCCAAAACGATTGTATGGTGGAATCTGAGCAGCATTAAGCATTTCTGCAAGCTATTGGCAAACACAAGGGCTAGGAAAATAGCTTTGTCCAGACATCTATGTGTAAAGAGAAACCTCAAAAGCCAGCAGAAAAGCTAACAGAAAATAGAAATAATCTGAAGGATAGCCTTGAGTAGAAGTAGGAACACAGGAACTCTTAATAATTAAAACTCACTAGAAAGGCAGAGCTAGACAGCATTTGTTCCTAATGTCTTCTATAAAACAGAAGTAAAACAGTATTCCTCTTCCTTGTAATTACACAGAATTGCACCAGGGAGGTACTTTTATACATATTATAAATTTGTTCTAACAGACACATGAACAGGATCCTGAAGGAAGTGAACATCACAAGCTGGAAAGATATAACAAGATGAACTTGTGGTGAAGTTCTAGACATATCTTTTCCTTTATTTCATTTAGAGATCTGGACTAACTCACTTCAGAATCTAGGTCTCATTAATCCACCCACAAAATGTGGATAATGCTGAGCACCAGGGGCTACACAGTGGCATTGAATGGCTGGTACCTGCTAAATTTTGTTACTGATTAACTCACAGGAAAATATAATCATTATATTATATCATACATATTTGTGATTACATATAAATCTATATCGATGTATGTGTAAGTGTGTATAAATGTAGGTTTATATATTCTTATATATTTTAACATAATCTGATCAGTTCCACACATCAATCTACCTAGGAAAATTGAATTTGCCTGAATAATTCCTATTTTAATTCAGCGAAATGTAGGAAATACAGGTTGTAGGTGACATTTGCAAAAGGGACTTGGGAATCAGGGCAGATAACTACCTCCCTTTCTAACGGCATATCTAAGAGAGTGGCTGGAAACCTAAAATAAGGAAAAGAACAAATAATAATGTGGGGTGAAGGGTACCACCCTTCTCGGTGGCAAGGTGAGGACCAGTACATGGTACACAGACCAGTTCCAGTATCCACATATCAGAAAGGCTATTAGAAACTTGAAAAAAGTTAAGAGAAGAAAGATCTGATCACTGGAAATCTTCCTGGAGAGAGAGAGAGAGAGAGAAAGAAAGAGTGAGAGAGGCCTCCTCACTGCTTCTCTTAATGAAGATAAGGTAGAGAAGTGATTTGATCACAGCCTGTAGCTACTCATTACAAAGATGTTCATCTGAGAAGAGGATTTTGGTTATAGAGGTTTCTTTAACCTAGCAAAGGCACAATAAAATCTAAAGTTTGGATTGGAAGGTGGTGTGAATTCGGATTAATAATAAAGCATGAACATTCAGCTGTGAGGGTGTGCAGCAATGGACCATTGCTGCATCGAGCAGAGCACCCAGAGCAGGAGAACTGCTCTTATAGGTCAGTCAGAAGTCATGCGCTGGATGTGAGAATCATGAGCAAAAGTGTTAGACATTTTTTTGACTCTAACTGTGCAAGAAACAATCTTTCTGGCTCTTCTAACAAAGAGGACTAGCCTGTCCAAACAGCACAGAGAAACTTTCTCCTGTGCCAACTTTCTTGGTCTCAAGCAGGAAAAAATGAAAGCAAAAGACAAGCCCTGGAGACCGAGAAGAAAGAGCCAAAGAGGAAGGACGGAAAAAACAGAGCAGTAGACTGGTCAGTCATGGCAGGTGTACTGTAAAGAGACGTATGTCTTGGGAGAACCCTGTAAGAGCTGRGGGGGTAGGGAGCACGGCTGCAAAATACAGCTATCTCCTTGTCAGATAAGGAAAAGCACAGCTTGCACCCTCACAAGGTGTTGTAAATGTAATCACCATTTAAGCAGCCCTATTACACCAGGATCTATCTTTCCAGCAAAAAAAATAACTTCTGAAGAGAAGTATTAACATCTTCCATATTTTGCTGTGTGGTTTTTCTCTGTAACTTGTGCTTAAGAAGTTAGGGCCAGGTCTGCAAATAAGTTCCACTGAAATCAAGGGAACTTACATCTCTAAACATTTTTGATGGTCTGGGACTTATGCCCAGTGCAAAGCTCACTGAAGCCAATGGAAAGATGCCAGTTAACAACAATGAGCTTTAGACCAAGTGCTTTGTGAGAAAAAGAAATCTAATATTACAACCAGCTAGAAAAAACTTCTCTGTCCTACTGCATCACGCTCTAATGATGATGTTATTTCTTAGGGTGATAATGACTTGTTATCAGATACTAAGAGACAAATAGAAAAAAATATTATGATGCTAGAAAACGATTTAGGATATAGTAATTAGTAATGCAACTCCATCAAGAATAACCAGCCAGAATTATACATCAAGCGAGCAAACAGAATATTCAATAGTCTCCTAAGGGAAGAGGTAGAAAGAACAAACAATTGAGTCTTTTGTATACTGAAATGAAAAACACACAACAAACTTTGTCTGTTGTACAACATAACAATTGAGGCCTTATCAAGCTAATAAAGTCTGTGCATGTACACGGTAAGAAAAATCCCTTACCCTAGAATATTTACAATCAAAATAGAACAAAAAAGAATAAGAAAAAGTAGTCACAGCATCTCTGCCTTATAGGATCATTCACACTAGACATCATTCTAACAAGCTTCATTTGCTTCTACTTTTTTGTCTAGCATTTCCTCCAGGGAATGGTCTATACAATGGAAGCAATGGAAGAATTAATGATAATAGTTTTCATTCTAGTAACAGAGCAGTCTGTTGTGAATAACACTAAAAAACATAAAAGACCTTTTCTCTCTCAGAAAGTTATAACAACCACTGCAGAACTCACCAGGGGAGGTGTCTGTTCTGGATTAWGCAGCAGATCAGAAAGGGTTGAGACGCAGTCAGCAATTAAGACACCTAAATGCAGGTATATCCATATGCCAAACATCTACCAAGCTTCCATTAAATCCAGTGGACACAGAGAGAGCAATTCAGTTTTCTGAATAGATAGACATCAACTGTGAAATGAGACATCTTAAAGTATCCCAGACATCCTCATGGAATAAACACATCACAAGAGCCTTAGGAAACTGTGCTTTTCTATACTGAGAGCTGGAGGCAAGGTGGGATATTAGATCATTTGAAATGGCACTAGCCAACTATGTGTAGGCAACTGACGTGAGCCCTTTGTCAATGGAGCCTAAAGAGTAATTCAGCTGACCAGTTGGTGACTATTTCATGTAGATTGCATCACTCTGTACTCAGCTGACTTATTGACCARCTCTCCATTGGCTATAATTGGATTTTAGACTCCAAGCTCACCGACAGCATCTTATATGCAGAGACCTACATTTAGTTATTTTAATCAGGACATGAATCTTACCCTAGAGACAAGCTAGACCCTTCTGGCCTTACAAACTCAGCAGTGCAGTCCAGTGGCCTAACCACAGGAATCTAGCACCACTCAAGAGGCTCGGGGCAGCCTGCCCAGCCACCAGTTGCCAGTCTAGAAAAGCATGGGTCTTCTGTAGATACTCTGTCGTACCTGCCATCCTATGCAGATGTCTCAGATACCTAAGACATCTCAAAGGGCACTAGACGTCTGTGTTTAGGCATCTGAATGAAGCCCAAAGCTACAGTCATGTCAAGGCCAAAAGTGTCATCATTATAGATGTGGTTGTTTTCTGCAGAAGGTTATCTAACAACACATCAAACCGGCCAGGCAAGTCAGTACTCAATAGAAAATGGAATGACAGGACTTCCAGAGGACTGTAAGTCAAGKTAAAGTTCAGCCCACATATCGAACTTAGGCTAAAATAAGAAACAAGCAAATCCTTGTCTATATCTCTGCCAAATCATCAGTACACTTTAAAGATGAACAGTTGGACTGGGATTGCCAAAGGAAGCAGCTGTATTTAGCTACCCAGATCTCCTTGGAAATTGACGGCCAGTTCCTCCTTAACTTCCTTGAATACCATTGAGAATATGCKTTTGAATTTGTTCAGTCCTTTAAGTTTTCATCCTCAGTTCATCTGGGTTGTACATTTCCCTGAAGTGGTGCTATTTCAGCAGCACAGTAGCCTGGAGTAGTGGTTCTTTCCTCTCCAGGGAAAGCATTGCCCAGCGAACAATTGATTCCACTTCTTGCGACACCCAGGTTCTCCTCGGAGGTCTTCCACTGAAGTAACAAACAGGCCCAACCCTGCTCTGTTTAGGAGGTCTGATAAGATCACAGCCCAAGGCACCATGGCTGCAGGCCAAAATGCTGTCCCAATAAACCATTTTCTGGAGGACCACCTTGTCTGGACTTGTCTTTCCATATGAAGCCAGTCAAAGCAAAGCATTCAGATGCTAAAAATGTGTAACTATTATTGGTGTTTGTCCAACATTCTGAGGCTCATAAATCTCCCAGGARAGATAGAATAGGAGCACAATTAAGAAAACAAGAAACTTTATGCATTGATTCCTCTCCTACTGCTTCCAGAAAAGCTATTGCCTGTTGATGAAATGCCCCCCTTGACTAGCTTCCAAACTAGTACTATMTCTGCAAGTGCTCATGTTGTGTCTTTCAAATTTTTGCATTATGAGATTCAGACACACATGTACAGCTGCATATGATCAAAGAAAAAATACTAATCCACGTGGGCAGAAATGTCTAAAGGTRGAAAACAAAGGCCAGCAGCAAAAGAAAGTGAAAAGACTCCAGAGAGTCTTTCTTCTGCTTTTTCACTGAAGGTAAACCTCCAAACCAAGGAATGTTTTCTGGCACTGAAACTTTAAAAAGTGATAACCAACTTGCTTGCTGCATTTTGTAGTGACTGATCTTGGTTGTTTCCAGCAGCTGAGATAAAACATCCAGGTGATCTCCATACTGTACTTAACACTTTCTGTTTACATCAGTTATGTTGTACATGTTGTATTCTTCATGCAAATGAGACAGCATGTGCCATGACAAAGATTTGCCTAGACAAAAAGAACAGACACAGCTCTCAGTACAAATCACCCCTACTAGAAAGCAGCACTAAAGAAAGAACGTTTCCTGCTTTTAAGTAGCCAATAGAGAGAGCGCGTGGTTCTTTGTGTTTACTGCCAACCAGGGAAATAGCTTGTACTCTAAATATTTTTAAGGATGTCATATGTACACACAGAGGATTTGATGGGAAAGTGCAGACTGCATGTCACATAGAAAAGAGGCCATCTGCATGCAGTGGAGTGTCCAAGACCACTCAGCCCAGCTGCCCACGTCTAGCCCTGCCCGCTTTCCCCCACCACAGAAAACACTTATCTTGTGGTTTCCAAGGTATTCCTAAAACAGTACAATAGTACAAAATAATATGACATTGTTAGTGTTCTGGAGTAACTAGTACTGATTTATTATTTAAAGTCATTRTTGAAACTGTATGTGGAACTCTTACTTCTGTGTATCTCTTTCTCTGTGTTTATTTTCATCAAATATTTCCTGTATTATTCTCTGGAGTTGCAATTTTCAGGAATTTAGATCCYGATCTTGCCTAGTGGCAAGAGAAGTTCACTGGATGCAGCCATGCCAGAACAACTCTGCAGTGACTCAGGACTGAGACCTGCTTGAGAGAGTTAAGAGACAAAAGGGTACATTCCTTTACATAGGAGCCTCTTGATTCATTAGAGATCCCTCCTGCCCTTGATCTGAATATGCACATTTGCAGAAATATTTTTTTTCCTCTGGAGATGCTCTGATTTACCCCTTCCGTAGGAGAGCTGTGCTGGAGCAGAGACAAAGCTGATTGACTCTGCCTCCAGGCATGCAGGTTGAGAGTTAAAAGAGATAGCACATATTAGCAAGAAGCTTGAGTTCAGACTGGTCAGCTGCTGGTGGAGCTTCAGCTGATGGCCACCTCTGCTGTGTCATGGGTGCAAGATGGCCATAATATATTGTCTTATAATACAGTCTTGCAAAGTATTTTAGAATTGCTTAGGACCTCCTAGACTTGGGAATGGGAGGAAAGCAAGCAGCTGGAAGGAATTTAGCTAGACTGTCTCGAGGAATGGGTGCTCTTCCTCCTGGACTGGTCCTGGAACAGAGCTGGCACCCAGGTCCCCAGATCCAGCCTTCTTCAGGGAGATACTAAAACTCCAATTTTTATCACATTAGAAACACAAAGAACAAGAATGTTTCAGCATAGAAATCACATGTGAAATCTATTCCTACTCTTTTCTTGGCCTCCGTAAAAAGGAACAGTTTCAACAGAGCCTAAATTAATAAAGCCTCGCAGCCTTGCTGAAACAAAATAAAAGAAGATAACTAGAGGATGAGAAGACATGGATCAGGCAGGAGGTGAGTGGGGTCTTCTTAGAGTCCTTTAGAAGAAAAGCTTCTGACTTTATTTGCAGAATTTGGAAGACACTTTCAGCTCTGTAGTGCATGTTCTCCCTGTAATTGCCTTCCTAGACTCTCCTTTCAGAGCCAGGAACAAGATTCTGTAAAAACAATCACGAAGAATCACTCTCTCTAAGCRAGCAGTTCACTTTGATGTACCTAAAAGACCCAGTTCTTGCTAGAGCAGGGCTGGGCATTCAGATCCATACAGACATACAGCCAAATTGTCTGTATTTGAGAAAGCTCTTGTGTCAATGGCCAAGTCCCCTGTCTTATGTCTTGTTTGGTCATGTCAAGATGGTTGCAAAGCTCTTAGACACTTTAATAAAGTCAGGTGTACTTTAAATGCGAGTCCAATCATGAAGCCTGGGCTGAGGCACATACTTACTGTTGAATAGAAAAGTCAGCATTCATGGAAGAAAGATAGGTGCTTTCTTTGCATAAAGGAAGGCAAAGTGGTAGAGAGAGGTCTCGTCTTTTAGTAGGACAAATTGATACAGTTTGAAAGTACAAATATGCCACATACAARCCTTTCAAGGTTGAAGCGGAATCTGCAACCTTTGAGCTTTGTTTCAAAGGAAAGGAACAAACAAGCAAGACAATAAAGTCTCCCAGAGAGAGGGTGCACTGAGTGCGTCCTCTACAGCCAACCCCATTGGGTTTAGCTTAAAATGGCTGGACTCTAACGACATGATTGCCATTAGCTATTTAAAGATGCAGCACTCAGAGAATAAACTATTTTGCTAGRCACTTCAATAAACAGTGGTAAGGGCTGAGCTTGCAATATATGACAGTCATATTGAGCACCTGCAGGAACCCAGCCAGTGGCAGCTGAGTCAGTCAGGATTTTTTCATACARATCTCAAAAGAGTTATTATCCAAACTACTCAACTTGATACCATCCATTTCATAAATAAATAATAATAATAAAAAAACTGTTTAAATGCCCTGTTTTCTTCTCTGGCAAAATTTAAGTGTAGAGACAAGTGGCAGTATTTATGCCCTGTGAAATCCTCTGTGTTCAAGAAGCCCACCTGTGTCTGACAGCCCCCATGCAAGTGCAGTATAATGGCAAGAGGAGCTGTGCAGGGTAGCATGGATGGTAACTCATCTTCCAGCTAGACTATGCCTAGGACTGAAAATCACCTTCCTTTACTGGGAACCTTTCTAAAGTGTCCCCTTTGGGATGACTCAGGATGAGCCCCTAAGAGGTGAGAGCACAGTCACACTAAGTTGCTCCAATCAGCTGTTGTTCCTGAACCTTTCTACACAGAAGTAACTCCACCTCTGGGAGTGCACTATGTATGGTCGCAAGAGGTTGATTTACCAAAGACTTAAATTTTGGTTTGCCGGCTATATCCACTTGAGCTAACTTCAACATGAAGGTGAACTAATGTGCAAAGAATATGGGAGCATGCTACACTCTCGTAAGAGTATGAGAAACAAGGMAGGAGGAACCTGACCCTTGGTTTCTCTGACTGCTCATACTTAGGCAGACCTCCACAGCAATATGATGCCCCAGCATGGTTTGGCATCTCCACATTTGATCTCCCAGCAAAGAAGGGAGCCAAGGCAAGCTATGTGGCCACTCCTGAGCTTCTTGGGAACATGTTTTTGTTCTGTGTTTCTATATAGCTTAGCACAGGGAGGTCTAGGGGCACAGTTAGTCCATCTTGGCAAAATGCTAGCAGGAGCTGCAATATCATCAACAGAAATTGTCAGGTTGGCCAACCAACTGTTGTAACTATCTGTTAGATATTCTGTCCCAAAGTAAAGCTCATACATTCATATCCGACACCAGAAGAAGTACCCTTACTGGCTGTTGGTCTCAGGGCTCTCTACATCATTAACACAGACTCTTTCATCCTTGGGCTGAGCTGTCTCTTCTGTGGTTGCCAAAATGAGCCTGGTCCCTGTCATGCACCAACCTTGCTACTCTTTCCATGTCTGTTATGGGGCATATGTGAGAGACCATCTCCAACCACTTTTCCCACTCACAAGCTTGTGACTCGACAGTCCGTGCTCTCTTCATAGTTCACCTAGATGAAATACATGGAATCCAGCATAGGGGAGTACACCCAGAAGACAGGCTTTCAGGAACCAGAGTAGCAGCCTTATAAAAACAGTAAGAATGCAATAAACATTTATAACAAGAATTAAAAGTGTCTGGATACTCTTCAAACAAGCTGCAGAGCAGACAGAAGACAAGCCCTAGCCAGACCAGAGTCACTACCAGATCAGAGAAACTTAGAGGTCAAAAGTGGAAGACATCTTAAGTGGCATCCAGAGAATGAAATACCACTTGCAAGGCCTAAGTATGTGGCATGATGCTTCTCGCTTTTGTGTGAAGAGGAGAAGGTTGGAAGAGATGTCAAGAAGTTACATAGTCCACTCCCCACAATGATCTGTCTGAGGAATTCCAAGATCAACTCCAGCAGGTATTTGTTGAGTYTTCTAATGATGGAGGCCCCAGAGCCTTCCTGTGTGGCCTCTCCTGGTACTCCACATCCTTTGTAACTAGAATGCTTTGTCTTGGTATCCAACCTAAATCCTCTTTATTGMAAATTAATCAGATTTCTATTTTTCTTTCTCCAGGGGAGATGAAAAACTATTCATCACTGCCTTCATCATACTAAGATCTATGAGCTGGACAATGGTTATCAAACTGCTGCTCCTGTCAGAGAAAACTTTCAAAGGCTTTGCCAAAGATTTATTTCACCTATTGCTTTCCCCAYATCCACTAAATTGAAGAAATACATTAAAGTAGTTAGACAAGATTTATTCTTCATAAATCCATGTCCGCATTTCTTTATCATCTTATTATCTTCTTGGCACCTTTAAACTGATTATTTAATAATTTGTTCTTTTATCCTTCTGTGGCACACATTAGATTATTCTGGTGTACATCTCTCAAGGTCTTCCCTTGAGAGGATCTCACGATGTCTTTGTGCCCTGAATCATTCACTTACCTAGATCTTCTCAAGCCTCTTCTTTCCCCACTCTGTTCTGCCCATCTGTCCCCCTGTTACAATTATTTATATTAGCAGGACTTTCATAAAGGCAGAAGCAAAGAAAGCATTGAATACYGAAGCCTGCCCAAATTATCCTTTCTCTGTATATGATCATGCTAAACAAGAAAGAAGAGCACCTGCTTTTGCCTTGCTCTTCTTAATGTATTTACAGACATTTTCTTTTTGTCTTCTATGCCCCTTGCAAACCATGCCTTGCCTTGATGGATCCTGACATTATCACCACATGCTTTACACTCCTTGTTAATCATTTGTGTCCCTTAACTTCTACATTTTTCTGAAGAGTGCTGTAATGATATCTAGATATCTTGTTGCTTCTGTCTTTCTTCTGCACCAGGATTTTTGTCCTTTGTCTCAATGGCAGTTTCTTCCAAAAGTTGCAGGATTCCTGTCCTCCTTTAACCACGGTGGCTCACATTTGAGCAGACTTACCTACAGCTCRTGAATAGCTGTGTGCCAGAACTGGCTGAGCTGGCACAGGGGCTGCTGGATATGAGGCACCTGTCACGGTGGGAGGATTTGAGTCAAGAAGGCCTAAGGTCAGTATCACTGGCTTGCTGTGGGCACCTTCCAGCACTGTCCTACCATACAGTATGGTAATAAGTCCAACAGATCAGTTCATCTGACCACACACAGGCATATAGAGCCATCAAAGATATCCTGGGTTATCAAAAACTTCCTTACAGAGAAACTTCTAYGACTCTCTCTCTAGAGGCACCTGAAAGTCCTTGTTTGATACCCTAGGTCAGGTCAGATGTCACTGGAATTGTTAGGATGACCTGTGGCTGCCAACAGATGCACAGGGTGTCAGGGAGCATCAAGAGCAGGGCTGCTCCACAAGGGCAGAAGAGCCAGGAGCCAGTGGTGGCCATGGCACAAGCAGTGCCCTCACCACACCATCAGAACAGGGAGGACAGAGCAGGGGGCACTGGTGAAAGGTGWTAACAGGGTCCATCCACAGTCCTAGGCACAGCAAGGGGATGAATCAGGTTCAGGACCCATCCAGGGAGTTATGTCAGAGCAGCAGGAGACATGGCCAGAGACAGGGTTGAACACCTACAACATAGCTCAGGTAAGGTCTGACCCTGGGTGCATGGCTGGAGCTCCCAAGTGAGGCTAGTCAGGGTAATAAAGGCCTATTAGTGCACTTGGGGCCCTAACAAGGGCACAGGCTGCTTCTGTTATCTTCTTGTTAACTTCTGCTCCTGAATGGCTACCTGCAGACTGGCTCCCATGACCGCACATCTGTTATTTTCTTCTTATTTCCAACCAAATGCATTCTACAAACCTGCCTTTACCCTTGCTGGGCTTTGAGCAAATCTATGGGCTATTACTCTGCCAAAGAGTGCTGCTATATCCCTTGTTTGTCATTCCTGAACAAGTTATTCCTCTTCCTGCCACCGTTCCAGGCTTGTGGGCTCTCTCACTGCCTTTGATGTCAAATCAGTCACTATGTTGACTGTGACTTCAAGTTCTTCTTGCTCATTCTCCTTCCTCCCAGCACCACTGTACAAATGTGGATTTCACCAGTTTCACTTATTACACCTCCTCTGGCCTCTCCAGTGTTCCTGCTGAAATTTCCCATTAACATGCCAGCCTGTCAGACAAGCTACCACTTTATTTTTTAAACCCTTGTAGCTTTTGCTGTCAGCCAAATTGAAATCTAGACACATATCTCTCCCAATCCTCTTCCTAAAGCCAAAGTCACTCAGCCATGTGCACATTTATTCCCATCATGCTAATAGCTGCAACATGCCCAAAAGATTTCAGGTGAGAGATACCAGAGCTAAGAAGGAATCCTGTTGTTTAGTATGGTCTAGATTTGTGTTTTATTTTCTCTTTTGTAATCTTCTTTCAAACTTCATAATTAGGAATTTAAACTCTTGTTTTGCCAGAATAAACTTGTTTTCACCCTTAAGCATGTCTGGTATTACAGGCAAGTCTAGATGAAGCTAAAAAATCTGGATTAGCATTACCTTTTCTGAAACAATGCGTCCAAACAAAGAAGTGTGAGTGCATGCTCCCAAGGAGACCTGGAGTCTGACACAAGTTTTGAGCACTCGGAAGCTGGTGACTGTGTGGGGCCAAACTGCAAGGTCAAGGTTGGGCCTGGATTTGTCACATTCCACATTTGGTAGAAAGACTGTATGCAAGGCAAGCAAACCCCAAATTGTTAGAAGCACTCATGCTGGGGTGGCATTACAGCCTCCCTTCCCTCAGGAGAGCCATACAGACCACATTCACAACCAGGCACGACCAAGGTCTGTACAGAGTCAGGATCACAAAGGCTCCTCACCTGCTGGCAGACAACAGAGTTGGCAAAACTTTTTTTTTTTTTTTCATGTTCATTGCAGGTTCTTCCTTGTGAGGAAGGGTCTTCTGAAGAAGGAATGGTTACTTCTTCTGACAGCTCCTGCAAGGCCAAAAYCTGATGTCAGATTCAGATGTTTGGAGCATTCATACAGATAACAAGTTACAGTGAGCAGATTTTGAAAGGGTTACTGGCAATTGCTTCATTGGTGCAAGCCAGACTATAACCTACAGAGGGAGAAGGAACATAAGGTGAGCAGATCATCCTTTTTTGAGAGCTTCTTGGTCCTTTCTTTGACATCTGATTATGGCTGCTATCAGAGTTGAGGTTCTGGGTGGTATGAGTCTCAGTATGCTCTTGTTAGGGTATGAAGGGGAGCAGCTGGAGCCAGTATGGTTACRTGGAGCTGGTACTCTCTGAAGGACCTCAGCATTTTGCAGGGATTTTTTCCTGTCTTTCCTCTTACCCGCAAGAGCTGTATTTGGACCTGCTCACCCCATCTTCTCCATGCCTCTGTGTTACAGAATTGAAAAGGCAACTGGGAACGAATAAGTCCTCAGGGCAGGTTGAGTTCGGGGCACAGCATGAGACATACTTTGCATTCCCTAAACCAGCAACCAGCTTCAACATATTCTATAAGCAAAGGCAAGTCCCAATYGACATTCACTGCAGATCTGTAGCTCTTCCCTAGAAACAGCTAATAAGGCCAGTTYAAAAGCTGAGGGTCAGGCTGAGCTGAAACAAGGCCCAGGAGAAATCCTCTCTTGACAATATTAGGCATGAACACCACTGAAGATCAAAATTACCCTAAGGGGAAGTAATAACTGAACTTCACCACCATTTTCACCATGYCTGACACTAGATCAGCATTTATGATGCAATTGTTTTTTCTCACTATCATCATCCTTTGGATTTATATAGAAAGGTAAGCTGAAACATCAACAGGGAGTGATCTGACCTGTGAGATTAAGTGACATGTAAATAAATACAGATCTCTGCTCTGCTTGCCACATACCAGCCTCATTTTCCATTCCTTTACCTCTGTTCTCACTAGGGAGCTAGCATCACATGTAACTCCGAGTTTGAYTGGTCCTGAATCTTCTAACCTGTTTTCAGAACCTCTGAAATTTAATGGAAAACAGTATCGATTTATGTATACATCAAGAGTGCTGTTTCTACTACYGACCCTCTGTGACTCTGGGCAATTTAGAAGTGGAAAATCATGAAATGACTTATCATTGCAATGAAAAAAAATTCATCAGGAGCAGATGTAGACCACGTCTGAGTAGAAAGTTTACAAACCAGATGGGAAGTGGACATTTTTCTCCAACTATCATACATGTTATTCACCACAGAGAGGACAATGTTATCCTCTAGCCAAATACAGAAATAGCTAAGGAAAGAAAACAGGATATATACATTGCAATGTAGGAGAAAACCTGTATTAGATCAAACAGGCATCTGGTCAAATGACCAAAAGATATAGTAAGTTCTAGCTTTTGGGGGAGGAGATTCAGCCACAGCTACAGATTAATGAAGATACATATAGGTGTCTATATGTGGGTACCTTGTTTCCTGTTACAGTCAGTGAAGATCTGGTCAACTCAGTGGAAATCTAGAAAGCAACTCAGCATATCCTAAGTAGATACCTACGTCTGTTCAGCTGAATTGCTCTCCAGAAACCACCATCTGTACTGACCTGCCCTCCACTGACTGCAGTGGGAGCCTAGACACCCAGCTCACACGGAGACACTTACATTTAGGTGTTTTAATGTGCACGCGAATTCCATTTCAAAGCCCACTTCAGTTGCCACACAGTCATCTAGTGCCACTTGAGATACCCAGCACTGTCCCATCTGGCCTGCTGCTGCTGCTCCAGAAAGGCAGAGTTCTTCCCTACTCCGTCTCATACTGACCACCTGTGCAGGTGTTTCATCTATCCTAAGTCATCTTAAATGGACAACTGAATAGACACCCCCTTGTCTTTCAGCTGCAGATTATGGCTCTTGATGCAGGGCTCACAGTAAGAGGTCCTGGGGTCCAGGTTATGCTGGGGGATAGATGGTTTTTATCTTCTTGGACATAAAATATAGTGAATCTTTGAAGTGCTTTGTATCATTTAAATGATACACCTAAATGAGTAATTGCAGCGGTGCTGGACTGCTCTGAGAGAGTGCAGTAGAGCCGTGTGGAAACTACCCTGGAGGTAAGGAGTATTAACTGTGAAGATGACAGAAGAAGATGGTTACTGCCGCACTTGCAGCCTACGAAACTCAGTGACACAGGGTGCAGCAATTGCTAAGGATGTATCATTGCATGGCATCATTACTGGAGGTAGGTACAAATGTCTTGGATTAAACGGTCGTAATTTCTGGTTTTATACTCACCACTGAGAACAGTGCTTACTCCTATGACTTGTGACATGGAAATATCTGTAGTTCATCCTGCACATAGAAGCAGGCATTTGGCAAAGCATGGTCCAAGGCAGTTTTGTGTTATGGGTGCACAGCGCATAGCACAGTGCAATCAGAGCTAATCAAAATCAAGAGATAGTCTATAATTTCAGTGGAAAATTCCAATTTTCAGGAGAAATTGAAAAATGAAATATTTGGTCCCAAAATACATATTTCACATCAGGAATGGCACTGGAGAATTGCAGGAGTAATGTAGTTCAGGTTTTTATGTTACTGTTTTTGTCCAGAGGCTCATTTCCCAGATTGGATTACACTTCCCATGATACATATTTCCACCTAAGTGGGAGAAGGGAGGATTTCCAGTGAGCACTGTAAGAGAGAAAGAAGGAAGAAGTTCAGGGYGCAGAAAACTGCCTATGGAGTCTTACAGAGAAGACACCAGAGAYATGGAAAAGTCAAGATATAATTTCTTTGGAGTATCAAAACAACAATATTTCCAAATCAAAATGTCTTGATTTTCAAATGACTTCTTTTCAGTTTTCTGACACTTTGTTTTCTAATTTGAAAAAAATCAAAAACATCTGCTTTTTTTGCAGAAAGCTACCACTTCTGGAAAGGTTTCATTTACTCAAAGACTCATTATTTTGTCAAAAAAAGCTTCAGCCAAAGGTTTTCAGCAAGCCATAAAGGCGATGTAGTATTATTAATCACTTTCTTGGACAATGTGCATGTAATAAAACAAACTAAAATTAACTGTAAAAAAATTTTCAAAGAAAAGGCCACTTTCCAACATCCTGACAAGTGAAATAAGTGGAGAACCAAACAAAGGGCTAAGAGTACAATTACAGCAAAGCAGGAACTGGAGGGGCAACACTGGTCCACTGCACTTCACATATCATTTTTCATACGTCACAGCCCCCAAAAGTGCTTAATCAAAATAATGGAAAGCAGAAGGAGAAAAAAATCGCTTGCAGGCAAAGGAAAAAGATAAATGGAGGCTTGGCACATATTAGAGAGGGGTAGGGAAGGGGCTTTTCAACATCTCCTCTTACACAAATCTCTTTAGGCCACTTATGTTCATTGCTTGTCTCTGAAATCACTATTTTTTTCTTTAAATAAGGTAACTGCATATTGCCAGTGAGAGAACAACATTGATTTATCTAATAATATTAGCATAGTTTCAAGATCATTTTTCTGTCTCATTCTTTATACAGCTCATCTTCACATTCATTCTTTCTTTTCCACTGCTACCAGTCATTGAGCTGAGGCGTCCTGTAACTGACCACATGTGGCTTTTCCTTGCCTAAACACATACATAAAGTTATTCCTCCTACTCCGGTGGTTACCAGTCTTGCCTTTCATCTGACACCAACCTACTCATTCACCTGCCTTTGGCAGGTCCACCTGGAGTTTTTCCCATTCTTCCAAGGTCTTGACTGACCTCAATAATTCTGCGTGATCTGCAATCTTTCATTGTTCACTTTCTTTTCAAGATCATACACAGTGCCGCCTAGGATAGTGTCAGACTTACAAGTTAAATGCAAAATGGCATTCACCCAAAGCATAAATTATGTCCACATATAGAGCCAACATAGGAAGCTTAAAAATAAAAGCATGTGTTTGAATAACATAACAGTCATCCTTTATTTTATCAATTATTTAGGGGTCTTTTGGTTAATGGTTTACTTTTTTTTCCCCTGAAAGTGGAAGAATATCAGCATATAAGGAGTCGCATTAACAGTACATTAATGGAGTTGCACAGACCAAAACAGAGGTGACATTGTGCTGTGGAAGGGCAGAGTCAGCACATTCATGGAGGGATGTCCTTGCTATCATGTCCTTGAGCCGTTTCCAGAGCCCTAGGGAGCTCCTGGTCTCCTGACAGTTCTTTGGAGCAGTTCGCAGACCTGGCAGGTTTCTGYGGAGTTTGTAAAGGCTCTGAAATTTTACAGATTTCTAAAGTGTGCAAATATATTGCTTACTGTGGTTGCAAAGCAGTATGCTGCTGATATCCGGCTCACATTCGCATTGCTGTTCACTGTTACTCCAACCATCGTTAACCATCAAAATAATTTTTCTTTTTCAGAGTAACAATTTTAGGCTTCACAGTATTGCACCATCAGCCTCCCAGCTGACCCAATGGGAATAGTGGGCTTTAAAATAGTCTTGTACAAATCTGGGAGCACTGGAAGCAAGAGAGAAGTTACGTACAGACATGGCTGTGGTGAAATAGCCACAATAAAATGAAAGCAGCACTGCCCTCTGTATCTTGTTGAAACCTACTGCCAGGAATAAGGAAATTCAGACTAGCTGAGAGAGCATTTTTTTATCACTCCCAACAAAAGCAGACAATGGAGATATATTATTATATTACAGAAAAACTAGGAACAGGAAAGAATAAATACTAATATTACAGACCTAAGAATGTATATCCACACAGAACTTTGGAGATGTTAAAAATTCCCAATTTTGAGACAGACGCAATTGTGAGACACATCATGACCAACTGCATGAGAGTTTGTGGAGATGGACAGATCGAACCCCAAAGCACTGCCGCCAAAAAGCAAATCCAATTGTGCAGGGCAGTTTCCAAAGCAATGACAACCCTTAATGCAGCATAAGTGGACAGGCGGACAGGATGGAGACAGGCTGACCAAGACGATAGTTTCATTGGCACAGTGTGCGCATTGCATGGAGCAGTCCATTGCACATGGGATACTGGCACTGGCTGAGGCCCCAAGACATCCAGGGAGCAGGAAGGAGGCTGTGGTGCCCTGTCAGCAGCTCCAGGGCACACACAAGTGTTCAAATTACAACACTGCTATTTGGCCAAGGATCATTTTCATTGTAGATGGTTCGTAAATGCAGCTGTGTTATGATCTCAATGTAAATGAATAGCTACTCTCTAAGCCTAGAGAAATGTGTCCAGCTGCTGACGAGGAACATTGATCCATTCTCAATGGTCAGCAATAGCTGTCAAAGAAGTAGTMATCAAATGACACTTCACAGAATCACAGAATCACAGAACAGTTGAAGTTGGAAGGGACCTCTGGAGATCATCTARTCCAGCCCCCCTGCTCAAGCAGGGTCACCTAAAGCATGTTGCACAGGATAGCATCCAGGCAGGTTTTGAATATCTCCAGAGAAGGAGACTCCACAATCTCTCTGGGCAACCTGTTCCAGTGCTCTGTCACCCTCACAGTAAAGAAGTTTTTCCACTTCCTGCTTGGCCTTGGCAAACGCTCCATCCAAAGCTTCAAACACAGTAAATCACATGAGAAAAGGAGAAAAAAAGAGTCCAAGAGAGGACCAATGTCAACTAACACAACATGAGGACATAAAACATATTGTGGTAAGCTAAGATTAGATACAGTCCACTCTGGTAGGACTTCCAAAGAGCGAGCAGCCATAGCTAGCTTTGTACAGGACATCCTGTGGGATCATTCTTGGACGGTGTAATAGGAAGGCAGTAACTGGGCTCCTGCCCTAGCTATGTTCTTTCCATTTTTATTGTCTTCACACCCACCTCTTTTCTGAGATATATTAAGGGGTGGGGATGAGGGAGTGAGAAAGAGAGGCAGAACAGAGATCTTTGGACTAGTACAGAAAAGATACTGCATTCCTGACCAAAAGAGCTTGTGAGCACTTCCTGAAGAAGTGGAGGTGGCAACACAGGGAGATTTAATGTGTAAGTCACAACAGTGGACCACTTTTCTGACTGGAAAGCAAACGATCCAGGACAGCCTTTAAAGAGCCCTTCTGCAAATGCCTGTGCTCTAGCTGCCACCTCTGGGCCAATGACACCTACTAATCGCACTCCTAAAGCCTTGTGCAGCATCAGCTGGATATGAGSTTTCCTCCACGTACAAGTGAGCTACAGTAGAGCATGGCACTGTGAGCACATTCCTTCCCCCAAATTAACATAATCCCTGCAAAAAAAAAAAAAAGCTGTGAGGCCCTTTGTAGCAAAAGGTACTGCTTAAGGACAAGGCTTTGAGTATACTGAGGGTTGCTGTGTTCCTAACATGGTAGAGATCATCTCCCTGTCTTCCCCCTGCTGTTATCAATTTCTTGCAAAAATGCCATTGCATGCAAAAGGCATCTCCAATTGCCTCTGTTCATTTTAATCATTGGAGAGCTGTATCATGAGCCATGCTTCCAAACCCACATGTGCTAGGTTAGACAGATGGCATTTGCAGAGAGCCACTCTAGTATTGTGCAGTGGCTCTACAGTCATGCTAAGGAAAGAGTTTTGGTCTCTGTCTCCAATGATTTATTGCCCTGACTTTAAATAGCTAATAAATCATTGGAGCAAGTCCTAAGCTGGCATTCACATTTATTATGGTTTTGGTAGACAAGTGATGTGCAGATACTCAGGCTGCAGAAATGCATTTTTCTTGTGGGTTTGATGGCAGTCTAAGGCATGCAAGTAAAAGCAAGGAGAAAACTGAGTGGTGGGCATGTGGAAACCTCTGGTTACTGCCTGGCATATTGTACACTTCGAGGGCATAAAAGATATCAGGTTTTGGATTAGTTCAGAGTGGTTTAGAAGGAGCCGTATTTATGTCTCTTTGAATTACCTAAGCTAAGACCAGAGCGCCCTTTGAGCTATTACAGGCAGGTGCAACCTTTACCTTTAGCAAAACCTGGTACCCAAAATGCTTCCAAGTCCTCCTTTGCACTTTTTAAGTAAAAAGCTCCCCCTCAGCTCAKTTCAGAAACTCTCTCTTCCCTTTAGATACTTATTTACAAGGCAGTAATGTTAGCCCCTTCTTTGCCCACTCCATAAGATGCAAGATCCATGTCTCATTTCAGGATCCTCCCAACTGAAATCCTGCCCTACCTTCCCAGTCTTGCCTCTGCTAATAGAAGTCYCCATCATGTCCCTTCACCACATGTGGTTGCTGGTCCTTCCTCCTAGTGCATCTGCCCAATCCAAAAGTATTCACAGAATCAAGTCTGTGAACCTTGTTCCAAACTGCCTTCAACAGCCTTTTCTTAAATGATCTTCCTTCCAAGGACTCTGAACACCCTGAGCATCCATCCTCAGTCAGTAGCTTCAGGACAGCTAATTATTCAGACCCCTCCTTTATTTGCATGTTGTATTTAATATTTGTGTACTTAACATTTGTGTATTTAGCATCTGTGTCAAGACCAGTTATATCACAGTGTGGGCACRAACCCACCAGCCTGGATGTCTGGGCAGGAATCATGTTGTCAGCTTTACCTCAAAAGTTGTTTACATAGAAATGGGGAGAAAGATGTCACAAAACATGAAGGAAAAAAAAAAAAGACATTTCATTACTCCAGTTTCCAACTTCTTTTTAGTGCAGACTAATCCATAAATTACAAAAGGAATCAAAATACTTTTAAATGATTGAAAGAACTCTGATTTTTATCCATTAATTTTGCCAAAACTAAACCTTTTGTTTACCTTTTAGCTTTCTAAAACTTCCAAAAAATAAATAAAGAAAAAAAATTATTTAACAAGCTTTTAGGCTTTTAAACCCAAGACTCTGTCTCCTTATAAGGAAAGTCAACAGCCTTTGTTCTGAGGTAATTTAAGTGTCTCCACTCTCAGGAAAGTTTCCAAGTTTTCTTCTTAGATGTTTTGTTTTGTATGTTTGTTCTTTTTTTTTTTTTTCCACAATGCCTGACCTTTCCTCCAAGCTCACTCCTTCCCTCTTTAATCTGTAACCAGCACTTCAGTGTGGTTATTGGGCTGGGTTTTTATGTTTTCCTTTAGAGTAATCTATGCCTCTATAGTGCAAATGGTGTGCCTGTTTTCTTCCCCACAAGGTAAAACTAATTCCCAGTCTTACAGCCCAAATTTCAAGATATTTGATCTTTGCTCAGCTCAGCATTGCAAAAGCTGTGATTATATAATATATTTATATTGTGATATATAGGCAATCATCACCTATTGAAATCACTAGAAGCTAGGGATATTTGGGCTGTTGTACTGTCCACCTGTCTCCCAGATCAAAGTCACTGTGTCCAGAAAGGGTTTGTGATACTTGGTACTCCATGCCTGCATTTTTATCATGGATTTTACCCTGGGCTCAGTAAACTACTTCTAAGGGATCTGTGGATGTCCACTAAGAAAAACAAGCCTAGATCAGCAGACTAAAATCTATATCGGGGTCCCTCCATCCACRGGCAATTCTGTAGCTGCTCTGCACACACAAGAAGGTTGGAGATCATTAACTGACAGCTAGAAGGTGCCCCCAGGAGTGGGAATCCCCATACTGCAATAAGCACCACAGTCACAGAATTGCTGGAGGAGAACAGGTAGGGTCTGAGACTGGGACCTCCCCATGGTGCAACACCAGACTACAAGGAATGGCACAGATACTGGGCATCTGAATCTCTCCTCTCCAGGCTGCAGATATGGAGCAGAACCATGGCTCTATCAAACCATCAGGTAGAGTTTGGAGCTCCCTCTGGAGCTGAGGCTTCTGATCTGCAGTTTCACGATCACTTCAATTTGACTGAACACAGAAGATAATGAAAGGAGAGGGCCTGGCCTCTGCCCCATGTCCAGGAGGACAACAGGACCAGCTGTTCCCATAGCATCCCATGCTTAGTCAACTCAAAATGACTGTGAACTCACAGCCAAAGTTGCATTGCAACTACATACAACCACACCATCACTGAGGTACTGGTGCAGTATTCACCTTCCACATCTTCTCTTAGGGGATAAAAGACTTGCCCATGAAGAGCTGTAGGCTCTTAACAGCCTGGCAAAGCTTTGACCAAGCTTTTCTCCCAGGGATATGTCCCACTTCCCATCCCCACAGCATACTAGGTGAGGTGCCTCACACCCATTCTGTTGGAGCTGACATCTATGCACCCAGAAAAACAGTGTTCCTGGGGCCGTGAGGAGAGCAGGTGTGAGGGACCCTGACATTGTGACCAGGGCACTCAGAAGGGAAGACGTAGTGGTAGAGATCAATCCTGCTCCCTAGCTTGTTTCTGTTTGTTAAGGTGGCAGCACTGGATGCCAGGTCTGGGAAGTTTAATGGGCTGAAAACATCAGGGCAAATTCAATGCTGCTGTTATTATAAGCCTTCATTGTTTATGAGCAAATGGTGCTCCTTTTGACGTAATATCACAAAGCTCATGTGGTGGTATAATGAGAAACAGCTATTGTCTACACAAATGAGAGGAAGACCAAATCTGCCGCCTGGGTAGAGACCTATCTTCAATCTGATTGTGCGTTAAGATATGGACAAAAATCAGAAAAAGTAATTCATGGAAGAGAGTATGAGGTAYTGAGTCCCCTTAAGAGAGGGGCACAAGGCTTTCTGACAGATCGGGTAAGGACTAGGTTGATTGGAGCAGGACAGAAGAGCTTTACACCATGATGTCTACAAGGGATCAAATAAAACAAAGGGAGGTGGGATGCATGTTTCCTAGAGACAAGAGGGGGCTCAGGACATTCAGCAGTAAAGACCCCGTATGACTGCTAAAGGATTCAGTGGCACAATTCCCGCTCAGTTCGATATGTGCTGGAGGAGGCCTATGCTCTTTTGACAAATAGCGGYGGGAAACAAAAGGAAAGACAAGTTTCACCGAGAGCAAATGGGTCGTCAACAGATGCAGCCGCCAACAGGGTGCTGCTGGGAAAATTGCCTCCTGGGATTCCTCTGCAGTCATCTCTGGGGTAACTCACTGCATTATTCTTGTCCTAACAGCTCTGTTCAGACTGTTAGGTGAGTCATTCCAGCATATTTAGATCCTTGCATAACCAATGCCAAAAGGCAAGGTGTTACAGCACTGCTACGCCAACACAAATGCCCAGGGACCAACTTTGCACTCAAGAAAATGAGTAAGTACACCCTCCAGAGCAGACTGAGAGTATCTCTTAGACATTAACATCATGGTATTTTGCAAGAGATGAGCTTCTGTTCTGCCTCTGGTGGCAGCTGTTTTACCAAATACAGCACTGTTGAGGCAAGGCTGAAAAACAAACTGGGAATAAGTCTACGTTCCCAGCACAAACTCTGATCCATGGAGTTATGCATATCTCCACAGTGACCATGGGTACACTTCGTAGCATCACATGTGATATGTGATATTAACTAACATCACAGGACCCTTGTAGACCCTATAGAGGTCTTACCTTCAGACCTGAAAGATGGAGGCAATAGAAGAATGCGGGGCTGCCTTTCTTCAGAAAAGCATTTCAGAATGAAAAAAGCAGTGTAAAAGACACCATCAGATTTAGCACCCTCCCAGTACAGTCCAAGAAGAAAACCATCTCTGCCTCCTACTGAGCATGATCTTTTGGCCTACTGGGCCAGAGCTGTCCATGGCTTAGGACAGCCCTCAAGCATTCTCACTGGCACAGGCTGACGGTAGCTGAAAGGGGCTGCCACAACAGACAGGGGCTGCCATGGTTTGGTGAGACTCTGGCCTTGGAAGATGTAGCACAGCAGATATTGAACTCTGGAAGGTTTAGCAGAAGCAGCTGTGGGTAGCTTTGTGCTGGTGATTAAGCATAAAGTGGCCTTAACAGAGGGCAGCATTTTCCTGTGTTCCCCRGATTCTGCATCTCACTTGGATACCCAGAACAACAGCTGCCTCATACCTGCCCCCTGCAACAAGGGAAACTCCCCTTATTAAAGGTTCAGTCCCCAGGAAACAGGATGACACTATTGCCTTGCAGATACATACCACACCCAGCACTTAACATCTAACTAGGCTGGTAACCACTTCAAAGCAGCACTGCCCTGAGTAATGCTGATTCCTCAGAGGGTTAAATCAACATTTCCTAAATAAGAACACCTAGCAAACCCAAAGGCTTCAGCTAGGCAAATATCTGCACTGAGCATCTCTGACTGTCTGACCCAGAAAAGACTACAAAGACCGAGGACCGTGAGATTCTGATGCCTCTTCAACAGAAAAATATTGTTTGGCTGAAAGATGATCCCAGAAAGTGATGTGACTCCTTATATTTTAGAATAAGTCAAGGAAAGCTGCGAGTTTGACAATCTGACCTAAGAAAAGTTTTCTTATCCCAAATCTGGTGATGAGGTGTGGCCCTGAGCACGTAAGGAAGTGCTGGAGGGTCTTTGTCCCATCTCCATAAAAAATCCTTTCTCACTTCTGATGCTTTAGAGGTGGTAAAGCAAAAATTATAACCTGCAAACAAAAAAATTATGGATCAACCTTGAAGTATGAGATTAGATCAGAACCACTGTTTTACTAAGGCAAATCAAGAAACCTCACTTCCTCCAGGAGGGATTGTGCTTCTCCACCCTATCTTAAAACATGCAGGCCAAAGATAGAGCGCTGGTATGTTTTGTCAACAAGGACAAAAAGCTGTTGTATCAAACATCCCCTTGTATTCAAGAATCTAATAAATGGCACCAAGTCAACTCTTTAGTTCTCAGATTATCAAAGAAAAAGCTGACTTTCCAAAGATAGACCCATCTCCTTCCTACAAACAAACTCCTGCCATTCAAGTGGGTCACTCCAAAACTGTATTTCTCACTCACCTCAAACCACCTCATCAGCCTCAAGCAGTGAACTCAGCACTGTATGAACTGGTCCTTAAATCCCAGACTTCAACAACTTTCCAAGAGTTGTCTAGTTAACATATGATACTACCATAGCAGTTTCTTTAGATCCTTCTTCTTCTCCAAATGGACTACCCAGAATCCTAGCACTCTGCCCTTAATATGAAGACTGACATATTTCCATCTCTGGGATAGGATTAAAGGGTATCGCTAGGAACATTTTTCTTGTTATGTGAACAGATGTCTCTAATCATTAGCTGCTCGTGCTAAATTTTAGTCCATTTTTACCCATATCTTGGGCCAAAGGGCAGAATGGTAGCAAGATCTGTAGAGAGCAGGACTGAAGGTCAAAGGGTCTCCAACACACATTTCGTATAAACACTGCTGCTTCTGAACCACTTGCCACTCCAGCCATGTGCTGCTGACCTGTGGAGCAGTCAAATGATAATGTTCTAATCTACACAGAAAACTTCCACAGCCTTTTAAGGAGGTTTGAACTTTCATGTTCAGCTGGAGTSCCTTCTTTCTCTACCACTATCAGACACATTGTATTAATATAGCCAAACATCCTGCCAAGCATCATTAAAAAAAAAATCTAAATTTGAAACTCTTTTTGAAATATCTCAGTGAAATTATCTCTAAATTATGTGGGCATAAACTAGTAAGCAAGTTGGACAGGCCAGAATAAAGACACTTATCTTGGCACTGAGATAATCCACATCTCAGGGTTCTGTTTTATCTGTGTGTTTCTATGAGATTTCATAAAACAAATTGAGAGTACTAGACCCAGAGCTTTCCAAATTTCACTTACAAAACAACCATATAAAAAAAAGCATGATTTTTTAATCTACTTCAGAGTAAGTCAAGACATGAAGAGGGTTATACAGGGATCAGTCCCTGATAGCTCCTTTCCTGGTGATGGCACAGTTTCTGAGGCAGTAAGAGAAATACTTACTAAACACCTCTGAAAGTTTCCAAAATGAAATTAAAGTGTTTTTTTTTTTTATTTTTGAAGAAGGACTGGTTCAGTCCTGTCTGCCTGCTCCACTTGTCAGTGACCATGACTCGAAGGTGTCAGAATTCTCTTTTCCACCATGATTACTTCACTGCTGGTACAAATGACGTTCAACCTCAGATCCCCTGCAATAAATGCAAAAGCCAATAAGCCAAAACTTAGTTGAGTTAAAGGTCCAATTCAGCTATCTGTTAGCAATATCAGGTGGCTACCCTCTAGGGAGCAGATGCTTAGCTTTTCAAGTAACAAATGAAGTTGAAGTATAATGCATAAAATTTGTTCATGATAGAGTGAGGCAAACAGAGTTAATCAGTCACAGTCTCAAAGCAGGACAAGAGTTACAATGCTTGGCTGCTGAGAGAGTATAATAAATTTCTTTGAAATACCATTCCTTGCTTTCAGAATTACTTCTTTAAATACCAGTTTTCTAAATCAGTGTCATAGGTAGATTAGCAGAAGGGCACACTGCTGATTGCTTCTTCATTCCAGGCTGATAACAGTCACAAGAAAAACAAGGTTTCACATTGTGTCCTATGAGTTTCAGAATCAGTTTCCAGCACTACAGTACCAGCTTCCCCATGCTTCCAGCAACATTATCTCTATTCCATGTCTGAGGATGCAGACACCAGAGGAAGCTGAGTTACACCTGTGAGTGCAAAACCAGGTGGTCTGGCTTCATCTGCTGATCGATCTATTTGTGAGGCTGAAGATGAATAGGTTCTGATTAAGCATGTCCACCCAGCATCTTAACAGCCTCCTTCTCCTAGATAAAGACAAGAGGTGAAATCCAGAAGGTAATGCAAAAGCCATTCATAGAACCTAATGTGTGGCAGTAGATAGGTAAATGCAGAGCAAGATCTAGGAAAGCCTTCTCTGACCTTAGCACTTGAGATTTCCTTGGGGCCAAAGGTTTAAGGCAGAAAACTCCCTATGCACCTCCTCCCCATTATCAGCAGCATTCCTGCATTTTGCCACTCAAGGCCATTTGGGGTGCATAAAAACAGGCATTTCAGCTGCTGCTTCTCCAGGCTGTGGCWATCTGCAGTAGTTGGAATACTCACCTTGGGAGTAGGACACTTCAGCACTTGAATCCTAAGAGGGATTCTGGCTTCATGGGGACTTTAGCAGGAGAAGTGGAAAAACGCTTCCACCCAGAACACCTACCATCCTGATGGTTAGGCTCTTTAGAGACGCAGGTTCCAGCATCTGCAAGTGGTGAAGGGCCTGGAGGCCAGGGCATCCAGCTCCTTTAGTCCATCAGTGCTTTAATCAGGGTCTTGTGGTGCTGGAGAAGACACAGAGAGGAGCCCATTTTAGTGRAGAAAGATGTAGACTAGGCAAAGAACCACAGACAGCCATTTCAACGTCCAAATCCATCTCCTAGCAGGACCTCTGTGAGCCTGGCTCATGCAGAAAGCTCACACTGATGACCTGGGTTCTGCACCCTGGCACTGAGTGTCATCCCCCTCCCATCCCAATCAAGCTATGAAAGGCTTTTTCCATATGCTAGGCCTTCAGGTTTACTTTTGACCTAGAGCTGCATAGTGTGGAATGACCTAAGGAAATCACCCCTCCTGATGCTGGCTGCACATGGCTCCTTCCAAGGCCAGGATAGCAGAGGACATCACAGGCAACTGAACCTGGTTTACATGCTTTCTCTAATGAAAGCTACCTTGGGGGAAGTCCGAAGCACGCACAAGAGTGTATGGGGCACTCTCTTGTGCTACCACCCATCATTCAGGGGTTCTGTAGCAAGAGAAGCTACAGAGCTATCAATTCAGTTCCTTAATTAAGTAGGACCTCAGGGACGACTGGCCATTTCTGATGGTTGGCAAGCATTTACCCTTCCTTGCCAAGGCTCAAGTACCTGCTGTTCAGTGTCCTCTCTGGATCACAATTGTTGTTCCCAGCCTGCAGGTGAGCTGCAAATATCAATACTCTACATTAATAATAGCAACAATATCTAAATCAAATTCTGGAGGCTAACTGGCTAAAATTCAAAGGTGACACAGAGAGAGCAACCCTTGAAGAAAGCATCAGAAATGGAGGTGTTGTTCCAACTTGCCCACACTCTCCTGCTCTCTGCTTCCCCCTAATCTTGAGATGACAGATCAGACATGATTTAGACAATGGGTGTTGGGCTTCCAACATATCAAAACACACATTTGAGGCTGGAAGTCCTTACAAAGGAGAAAAGTGTGTCTATTTTCAAGAGGTATACATATGACTGACCAGCTGGACTAAGGTTCCAGCTTTCTAATTGCAAAGTGGATTCCCTCCCCCAAACAAGGATGTAGCAATGACTATTACAACTTGTATTTGATATCCTCCTTAAATCCCCAATTCCTGGAGTCATGGTGTGATGTGAAACTCAGTTCTCTTCATGAAGAATAAAGTATGTTTCTAGCTTCTCTGCTGAAAAGCACACTTCAAACATGACATTTGCTGGCTCAACATCAAAAAAGAAATTAAAAAATACCCATACTGCCATTCTTTTATATAGCCAGATACTTAAATCAATGTTATATTGATGTTATTTTCATATGGATTCATGATTTTTTTAATTTCTGAGCTTAGCAAAAAATACACCACTAACCCTTCTAGGCATCTGCCTAATACAATAGTAGCTGAATTGTGTACCTCTTAGTACCTAAAACTTTTGCAGTGTCCTTTACCCAAGTAGACTGGATTTCATTCTTCTCCTGTTTCCACACCTTTCCCAAAGCTCTTTGCCTGCCTGCCATGGAGTCAGGGTCCCAAAGTCTCTCTGTTTATCCCCCCTGCAGCCTTCCAGCTCATCTCTCAGAAGGTGAAATGAGTTTGTAAGACCAACTTAAGGTATGGTTGAGGAGAAAAGAGGAGGGCACAAAGAGGTAATAGTCCTCTTTTCACAAGGGAATGGCATGGTCATAGCACACCAGTGCACCCAATACCCAATGACATCTCCAAGCAAAGCAAGATGCATTTGAGACAGGGTACTTTCACACACATTTCAGGGAGTGTTTTGCCCCACTTGCACTGCCACATTTAGCCCGAGAGTTCATATACTCCCACTGCAGCCAAGAGGAGCATTTCCTCTCCATATTTCAGAGATGCATGAGTGCTCTCTATTTGCTTAATACTTTTTACTTCAGGCTTTACATGTCATACAGGATGCTGGGAAGAAAGAAGTCTTCAAGGGAAGGAGTCTGAGTGTCCAGCTATTCCCTTACAAAACATACCCCTCTATCCAAGGCATTTCTGAAGTGCCTGTCACTTTCACCTCTGTGTATGCATGCACCATCCCACACTGCATGTTCTTCCAGTGTTCATTACTTGGGTGTGATCCTGCAAGAACAGCAGCTGGGGCTTCTCTCTTTACAGACTTAACAACAGCACCCCAAGTGCACAGAAGACATAGGAATGTAATCCCGAGGTCATTTATGCAGAAAAAAGGAAGGACAGAAAAACTGCAACAGCAGCATGCTGAACTCCTCTCTCTGAGGTTCTGTGAGAGCCTTCCCCTGGGCTGTGTGTTGCAGGGATTCACAATGATTCCCACTTGGCTCTACAGACAGTGCAGCGTTCCCAGCCCTGTCTCTGGGACTTGCCGCTCTCTGGCCCTTTCCCTCCTTTTTCTCTTGAATTGCACCTTCAGATGCCTCGTTTTCTCTGCACAAGGGAATTTGCACAACTCCATGCAGATGCTCAGTGAACAGCAGATAGCCATCAAACTGATTTGTCATTTATGCTGGTTTTTGTGAACTCTCACACCCAGGGTATTAGCTAGTGGTAACAGAGAAAGCAAGGGAGACCTTTAGGCAGAACCAAAGGCCCATTCTAATGTCCTTCTGAGCATTTGAAACTGGGAACAACTATGCAAGAACTGAGTTTTTCTGCTAGAAGCTATTTTACTACAATTTAAATATTGTGTGTAGATGCTTTGGCTGTTGCCTGCATTGGCTGGGGGAGGCGTATTTAGGTTTGGACCTGTGCRTTATTGCATCTCTTTGCCCATCCCCTTGAGCATGTGTGTGCAAATATTACTGTGTCCCACAAATGCTAAGTACATGTGATACAAAAAAAAATGTCCCCAGTCTCTGTACTGGCTGAGGCACAGCAGTGAGAACAGACTTGAAGGACTGCCCGTCTCAACCATCTCCAAATGCTGGGCCCAGCAACAGCTCCAGGTGTGAGCTGAGAGCCCCACCTACAAATATTTTCACACATGAAGACTAAGTCCTGTAATTGTTGCTTTACCAGCTAAGAAAAATGAAGATTTCTTCTCAGAATAACTTATTCAAGCAGTGTGAAGTATCAGCTGTTCCCCCAATAAGGCAGCAGCTTCCTGTCAAAAGTCTCCATGGGGGGGATTTGTGTCAGCTTCCTGTTTGCAGCTCCCTGCCCTCTGACACTGTGAGGAAGATGATGACAGTGGGGGAGAGGAAGAGATAAATCCATGCCTACCCTGAGGCTTTAAGGCTGTCAAAGGCTATATTTTGATCAGTTTTCCAAAGAACGTAGGATAAAACTGTGCAGTGACAATCCAGGCTCTGCAGCTGATCCTTGAAATATCCTCCCCAACTTCTGCTGTCTCAGTGTGTGTCTTCTTGCTCACACCCCTCTGACAAGAGCAAAGAGGGATGATTGTTTGCCAGTTCACTCCCTTGTCTCCAAAATATCTCCTCTGCTCCCATGTGCCTTTGGACTGACACCTCAGAAACTGCAAGGTCAGAAGGACCTGTTCAAATCATCTGGTGCAACACCTTGTCTAGCCCAGGCCGGAGAATTCAACTCATTCCCTGTCACTGCTCCTTTCACTGCCMTATGTGGGACCCAATAGGGTTCATCGGTTGTCACAAATCTTTCCATCAAAGAGATTTTGGTCAAGTCTCCTCCAAATATCTCCATGAGAAGCCCRGAGTCTCCTGTCCTCACCCCAGTGACACTGTAGCTGTGCTACCAGCTCACTTTTCACCAACCAGGCTCCCGTGCATAACACAGCACCCAGAACTGGACACTGTTGGTAGCACAGACTCGATATCACCTTCTTCTTACTGCTCAGGAGACTCCTGCTTAYATGTGCAAAGCTCATGCTTGCCTCTTCCTCAGAACTTCCCCTCCAAGGCCTGTATTCAGMTGAATTATACCAACTATGTCTGTGCTGTCAGATATGTCAGATCACCCCCTCTGAAACAAAATGGATGTGGTTCTGGGGACAATTTGCTCCAGAGAKAGCTCTCTGCAGGCAGTATGGATGAGACTGCTCCATCCAATACTATCCCAGCAGACAGGGTCCCTACAAGCTCTGCTCCATGCCRTTCCTCTGGGTTTTAAAGCAAACAGCACATCCTCTGCATCATGCTACAGAAGCATCACGCTCTGACAAAGCTGCCTCTGTGACCTGAAAAACARCTACAAATATAATATTCCAAAAAAGCTCAGAGGAGACCCAGACTGAGAGCTAGTTGGAGCCAGGCGTTTTGCTCTGGTGGACTCTACCCTGAGCAWGGGGGAACACAAGACATTTATCTCATTTGGGCCAGGGGATGAGAAGTTGTCTGCGGAGTGGGTGCCTTTAGCAATATAGATGTATACTGTGACAAATTCGTTTCAGGGTCATTGTTTACCCTGTAAGTGTGAGCTGACATTGAGCTGCCCTTTCTTGCTGCTTCTCTCTCTTTCAGTGCTCCATGTCTTCTGCCTTCGTCTCTCTCATCCATCCTTTTCTTGCTCTTTCTCCCAACTTAAATATAAAAATTAGCCTACTGTGGAAAACAAAATAGAGGGACAAGAAAGATGTAGGGGAAAAGGTGAAAGAAAAAAAAATGGARGGAGTAGTGGGATAGTCAGAGGACAAAAAGGTAGAAAGAAATAGAAAGGCGAAGAGACTGAAAAGCAGAGCAGGGCACCACAGCTATGGGAAGAAGATGGAGAAAGATGTGCAGAGAAAACCCAGAACGCTGCAGTCAGGGAAATGCAGAGATAGGAGAGGAAAAGGGGAGTCTGGGAAAGAAAAAGTCTGGCTGGGGAAAAGGAGTCAGCAGGGGAGCAATGAAAGGTGATGATATCACAGGACTTTCATAAAACTTAACAGTGCAGACCCAGCTTACACGCGTCCTTCACAAGGCAGGCAGATACCACAGCTAATGCTTCACCAAGCAGCTGGTGCCCAGGTGGGAAAAGCAGCACGTTGAGTTCTGGAGGTTTCCTACAGGTGAGACCTGCTCAGAGAGTGTTAGCAGCTGCCACAGACRTGATTTTTTAGCAGGACATTTCTGTGGCTAACTGTGATGCCTTCAGCCCCACTGCCTCAGGCTGGCTGGTTCCTCCTCATTCACAGTTTCCATTTGCTTTATCAGTCGCTGATTTTGCTGGTCTCCCTCATTTCCTGTCCCTCCGAGCTCCTTGATTGTGCTTCCCCACTACTGACAAGTCTATGAAAGAAGTGCAGGGTCTCAGGCATTACTGATCTGTCCATCATTTCAACACCATCTCCTAGGAAACAGTGACAGTATAGACAGAGACAAGCTGCACCAGCTCTGGCAAGAGGTGCAGGTGTTCAAGAACACTTTAGAAGCTGAGTACAATGTATCCTTGCTAGGTCTTGTTGGCAGCTCCATAGGAGCTGGGCTCTGTAGGACCTGGCTTCTCTTCTTACCTGTGCCTGGGCTGAGGCATGAGCTGATACTTAGAGAGTGTAGCTCCCTGATAGCATCTTCGCACAGGACTCTGTAAGTAAAGAGGGTGGATTACAAGCGTGGTGATAGAGCCATTCCCACCTGCTCACTGGTATTACCCCGCCAAGGGCAGAGAGAAAGGCATTTTGACAACTGAAGAAACTGCATTTTTAAATTAAGGCTCCAGCCCTTCACTTAAACTATGACACACGTACACATTATCACATTGTCCCCTGTGGGCTTGGAGTAGAAACCGCCTCTTGTACTGCTCCGTCAGCTTTACCTGGGAGAAGAATTGTTAGCTAATTAGCCTGGCATGCATGTGGCTGCATCGCGGGAATGTTTGGAGTTGGGGCCGATCCCAGCACCAGGGTGCCGATGGGAATATGGGCCCCACCCTTCGGACTGGGATAATATTTTTCTAATGCTTTGCACTGGTTGGCTTTGTTTTGCTGAGTTGTTGCTATGCACCTGAGGCTCCGCAAGGGAAGTCAGCTCTCTAGAGGAAACAACACTGGCAAAAAGTCACCAAATCATTGTTCTGGCTGCATTCTGTGTCATGAACAAACACATGAATCTGCACTTGTTTATCGAGAGGCACAAGGGCAGGATTTTGCCGGTTATCCGCAGAGGTGATTTGTCTATTGGACCTGCTAGTCCCAGTGGCAGCAGTTAGCCCCAAAAACAAAACCAGGAAAAGACTAAGTGTTCCCATACAACTTCCAGCACAATCAGCAGCCCTCTTCGAAAGYGCCTTTCAAACAAGAAATGGGAGAGGGAAAAAACAATTAACACTAGAGACTTTATTAAAAAAAAGACAATTCTTCCATTAATCAGACCCTTATCAGCAGCAAGGTGATATAAAGCCAGGGTTTAATTGGAACTGAGCAAATGTGTTTGTGCTGGTGTGGAGAGCCTTGTCTATGCGAGCAGGAATGTGGCCTGCATCCTGTTTTCTTTACTGATGGGGGAGGAATCCATTCCACAATTCCTTGAAAGGCTGCAGCATGTTTTCCACTAGCTCCATGCTGGGCTTGTGAACTGTGTTCCTGTTTCTTAGCATCCTGGACAGCAGCTTTGTGCTCAAAGGGATCCTAAAACACTGGCTATGTTTTTTACAAAAAGAGAAATCATTCCTTCCGTCAGTAGCAACAGGTGTCGCGGCTGCTTGGCACCACGAGCACTTTGCGCTCCTTCCGATTTCCTCAGTGTTGTGGAAGGACAGACAATTCCAGAAGCAGGAAGATATAAGATCCCAAAGCTGGTTTATTTACTACAAACTGACCCCATTATTCACCTGGGCCTTTGCAAAGGGCAAGATAGGAGAAAGCAAGTTTCTTAAGGGACAGAGAGAAGCTCCTTGTGGGTTGAAGCAAGTGGGATTCTGCTCAGTCCTGCAAGATGCTGAGCACTTCCCTGGAGGAGCTGAGTGCCCTCAGCTCTTGTGGAGATCCATGAAGGACAGTGTTCCTGGCAACCTGCAGGGGAAGGTCCTCCGAGCCTTTTGGTCCTTCAATCCTTTCGTGWACCTTTGGGGGCACTTCCTCGTTGCCTTCTTTGTGGTAAACTCTCAGTGACAGTGTTCAACCTCTGACAGCTCCGTGGCTCCATCCCCTGCACTGAGAAGGATCTCTGTGATTCACTGGGGTCTTTCCTCTCTGTCAGGGGTGCTTTTTGGTCGATTACATCTGCACTCTTTTACCATAGCACTTGACTACCTTRTTCCATGGTGGTGTGTTGAAGTTCTGGTGAACTGTTGCCCTGCTTCAATATCACAGCATAAAATATTAAGGTATCTTTAACACTGCAATATGTAAAATCTGTAAATGCCTTTTCTCGTCTTCCTAGTCCCGACCTCTCAAAAGGGAATCATAGTCATATTTCCATCCTCCTTTTTGTCAGTGCAGTGACTGGTGTTTCCAGTGATGACTGCCAGGATGAACAGCCTCAGCCCAAATCCAGCAACCTTTCATGTCATTACTGTGTCCAATTCTGGGCTCCCCAGTACWAGAGAGACATGGCACTGCTGGAGAGAGTCCARCGTAGGGCTACAAAGATGATTAGGGGACTGGAGCATCTCTCTTATGAGGAAAGGCTGAGAGAGCTTGGGCCTGTTTAGCCTGGAGAAGACTGAGAGGAGATCTTATCAATGTATACAAATATCTAAAGGGATGGTATCAAGAAGATGGGGCCAGACTCTTTTCAGTGGTGCCCAGTGACAGGACACGAGGCAACGGGCACAAACTGAAACACAGGAAGTTCCATCTGAACACGAGGGAAAACTTCTTGACTGTGAGGGTGACAGAGCACTGGAACAGGTTGCCCAGAGAGGTTGTGGAGAGTCTCCTTCTCTGGAGATATTCAAAAACCTGCCTGGACGCGATCCTGTGCAACATGCTTTAGGTGACCCTGCTTGAGCAGGGGGCTTGGACTTAGACGATCTCCAGAGGTCCCTTCCAACCTCAACCTTTCTGTGATTCTGTGATTCCTGCATCAAAACTCCATTCAGTTTGGATGGCAATGTCACCAGTCCAAACCTCCGAGGACTGTACTTGGAGCACTGGCCACACAAATATGGAGCTTGGCTTTCATAGGCAGAAGTGGGAATATTACCCAAAAGCAAGTTTGGAGAAGTGTGACAAATCCACCAAGCGTTGCAGCCCAGCATAATTAAGCAGCATTCTTATTCACGTCATCTCCTGGCTCTGGCATAGGTTTTATTATAGTCATTATGAAGACAGATATTACTTTTGGATTGACTCACTTGATGGGTTGATCAGCACTTTATTGTAGCCTCCAGTTATAGCACTTTTTATGGCATCCAGAAGAACTTAACCATTAGTACACTATTAGGAAGCACACTGGCAGCTGATTAAGTTGCTGAAGGTCAAAGACATTTTTCTTAATTGCTCCATGTGTGCTCCCTCCTCCTCCTCCTCCTCCTCCTCCAACGGAGCTGGAGGGAGATCATTCTGTTTTAATAATAAAGTCACAGAGGCATACCTTGTATTTGCCATCAAATCTCCTGGGAGAGGGTCATTCACCATTTAAGATCTTGTCTAAACTGTTATGGTCTCACTGCTGAAATGAACTCTTGGAGATTTTCATGGTGTGTATTGTAAACTACAAAAAAAGCCATCAGGGTGACTTATTGAATTGGTTAACACATGTTGCGACTAATGTGCTATCAGGGTCATAATAAAATGAGTGCATGGATATGCCRAAGGGAGCTCTCTGTCTCTGTGAGGGAAGGCAAGACGATTTTCTAGCTTCTGACAGAGTCTCATGTCTCCCAGGTATATTGCCAGAACAAACCTGCCAAAGACAAGAGATCTGGAGTTCATTGTAGTCTTTCTGATCAGCCTTGCTATTTTTTCCTTTGCAGTGTAGCACATCAGTTGTTTTCCTGTTAATTCATAAAYGGAGGTTGCTCTGCAAGGTGTTCGTATCCTGTCCTTCAGACTGTACCAACCACTCACTGAGCTGTATTTTCAGTGCGCTCCAGGTGCACTACAGGAAYGTATATTTCCAGCACAGACACTTTAACAGAGCCAATGGGATCCTTCGCTTCATTGATGCAACTGGAAAAAAAAAGTGTTTGTGTAAATCAGAAAACAAGTAGCTTTCCCCTCTGTGTTCCTCGTCTCGGCAGTGTGCACCCCTCAGTTTACAGCACAAGGCTAAAGGGAGGATACTCCYTCACTGAACTGCCTCCAAACAAGTCATTGCCAGAGATGGACTGTGAGCCCTTGAAAGCAACAGTCAGCTTTGTGCTCCTGTGGAAGGTGCATGTCCAGTGCTGGGACATGGTTCTGCTGAATGCTTTCTTCAGTTACAGGGCAAGTTGAAGGCTTCAGCTCCCTTCTTGCACAGCCTGTTGCTAAGGGTGCTCACACGTCCCATGCTACACCAAGCTCCTTTGCAGGATTACGGATATACTTACCTGGAGCTCATTGCCAGGGTGGGGCGTGAGCCTGTATTCCTTACCCAGTACAGCTAACAACTACAGTACTAAGCTATGTGATTACTTAATCTGACTGTGCCCATTTAATTTTTTTGTTTCAGCTTCCACCCTCTCCCGAGCCTTCTGTTCTCATCTGAGATGAGAAACTAAAATCACTAGAACTTGTTTCTATGGTAAAATACACCTGCAAAAGCTTGATGGTTCTGGCAATCTCTCACATTTCAGAATCTCAGACAGGTATTTAGATGCTCATGGGGACTTCATCTTTCAGCTCTGGAGTTGTCTGACCCAGCAGAGTTCACTAAACTAGCAGAAATCTCCTCCCTGCTTTCTCCCAAGTTAGATTTCCACTAGCTCAGTGATCTCGATTATCCCACTGAAGTTTAGAATAGCACCAGAGCCAATGCAAAGGGAGCAATGTGGGGGATGAGGACAGAGGAGTGCAGGCTTGCTCTGCTGCAGGTTTTTAGGTCCATCAMGTCACTTCAGGAAGCCTCTCCCTCCAGGGGTTTAGTGAAATCATCTCTCCTTTACAGGGCAGCCTTCTGGAGCTGTTCTGTGAAGAGGAACAAGCTATTTCCTTTTGATGAGGGAGTGGTAAGGTCGCCTCAAAGGTGTTATGGAAGTTAGATGGGGGAGAGGCCCCCAGTTACTCATCAGTGAGTGGGTGTGAGGTTGAGGAAAGGATTTTAAAGAGGCTCAGATGTAACATAATGCTCCTGCTGAGAGTGTCAGAGGAAGGTGTGACAGATGGGGAATGTTTCACCCAAGAGTTTTACACTGGCTCTACCTGCCACAGTCTCACTGCCTTGCACTTTCTTACCAATCCCCTCTTAGAGGAAGTGGTTAAGGGTTAAACCTGAGACCTAGTTCTCATGGGAGGGATTTCAGTGTTCTCTACTTCACTGTCCGCTGAATCAGATAAGTCAGGGGATTTCAGGACAATTGAGACTTCAGTCCTAGAGAGAGATAAAGGAGAAAGCTGTAAGTGTTGGGGAGAAGACTTAAACTAGGATGCTCACAGACTTGAAACTCCACCTTGGTAACCCTCTCAGCCTTGAGCCTTCTTTGAAATTGAGCTGGACAAAATCTGGGCTTGAGGAGCCCAAGAATTAATCTCTTTACCTGCAACTTCACATAAACTGGGAAGCTGAATGGCCTGTGACTCTTCCTGCTTCTTCTCCTGCTGTAGGAAGTCCTTGTGTGGAAGCATATGGAATGTTGTAGTGAGGCCACAAACTGTGGTCAGGTACTGTAATATCTACACCTGGGCAGCACCCCACAGCTAGAACACCTCGAAGATATGTGATACAGCCGATCCACAGACAGCTCACAGGCCTCTGACAGCAGGCATGAATAATATTAGCTTATTTTGCTGTGCATCCGCTCGTTCTGGGCTCTAGCCTGCTGAAGAGAACTGGTCAAGTCAATAATCTTTGTACCCAGGAATATTGGTTCTAGGGACAAGAGTCGKCAACTTTCAATATAGAAACTTGATCAAGCTCTGCATTTTCTTTGGCCAGAACTGCCCATTGACATGTGCACATCCCTCAGTCTGAAGGCTGCATGCCAGGCCAGTGGGTTATAATGTGGCCGTGGCTGAGTGGGTGGGAGCTCCTAAACTCATTCTCAGCAATGAAGGAGGCTGAGGAAGCCCGGTTTCATTTAACGACATTATTGTAAGCTTGACTTTACAGCACAAGAGTTCACAGGAGATACACAGGCCTCAGTGTCTCAGAGCTTTGGCTTTAGTCACACAGAGAAGTGACTATTTACTTTAACAGATGGAATATTGTAAAAAGAGACCCAGCTGCTGGACAGGCCAGCAGTAGTGTCTGGAAGGTACATATTGCTGCTCCATATCACAGCCTTCACAGGACCACTGGCCTCGCCACTCAGGCCAGAAGTGTTGAAACCAAAGGTATTGGGACCAGCTGCTGACCCATGGGAAAGCATCACCCTACGCCCATTATGCAACATCTCTTCCCCTCCTGTTGCACCCAAGGTCTTATTATTTAAGGCCCAGCTCTTCTGTGGGGTGATCCAAACAAAAACAGAGCAAAATAATAAAATGCTGGACAAGAAAATAATCTAGCAGAGCATATATCTGCTGTGGGCAGCTTCTGCTTTCCCTGGAAGTATCAAAGCCTGGCAGAGACTTTGAGCAGGCAACAGTCCAAACACACCTCGCTGAAGGCACTCTTCTGTTTTTATATTAACATATCCACTCCCAAGCAGCACCCATCCATGCAGCCAATGTGAGATGTGAATGAAGTTACATCAGAAAACATGTTTTTTAACCTGATGGTGACAGAACTGTCCCACAGTACAGAAGGAAAGTTACCTGCTTGCAGGCTAGCTAGAAAGGTCTCTTCTTCAGGAATTCCTGCTGCAGGAAAAATGCCAGAATCCTATTCAGGGCACAAGACTTCTTGATTTATGGCAATTGTCAATCATATGAAGGATTGCTGAACCAAAAAGTCATAACTTAGAAAATACGGCATCACTTATACTTAGAACTGGCTTAGGAAGTTACCTCTTTCCTGAATTTCCCTCCTTAATGAAGGTTTGTTATCCTGTTCTTTCCTTTTATATATGAAAACTTATAAAATATGCCTTCTTCGAACTACTTGACCTAATCCTTATCATTGAATTCAATAACCTCAAAATGAACACAGTCTTATCTTCTCCCTTTTCACCCTAATTAAGACGCTTTTAAGCATCTCCCTTCTCTTTTGCCCTTGGGTGATACTTACTTAGCTCTTGTAATTAAAATTGCACCCGAAGGACCGGGCACTGTACAGACATTGGCATTATTCCCAATTGGTGGGGTTACCACCAAGCTCGTCCAGTCCCTCAGCATTTTATGGGACATTTTGAGAGGTCTTATATGAGAGCCTAATGAGGAGCTCTCCTGAGGTTTTGTGATCAGGGCCTTGGGGGACTTTTATGGATGCCTGGCCTGAGGTATTTTTATCCTGCTTTTCCAGAAATGTTGACTTTCAGTATTTCTCTCCAGAGAACTCACCAGAGAGTCCAAGGCTTCCCCAGTTGAATGCGGAGAGCTAGCCCTGGAAAATTTACCGTAGTTCAGCTTCATGAGGAAATTTTTCTCCATTAACTGATCTTAGAGCCAGAAGAAAAGAAATGGGTTAGTTCAAATCTTCCCTCACCCAGTCAGGAAGTCTTGCTTCAATCACACATGCTGCAGCAGAGTTAGGGAGTGCTTCTCAGACACACTTCTGGCAAAGGCGAAGCGCTCCTCTTGTTATTACCCTTAGAAACAGTCGGGCCTTGGGCTGTCCAAGTAGGGATGGTTTCATTCTCTACAAGGAGGGGAAGGCAAGCCTTTTTTCAGGCTGACTAAGGTCATATTTCTTCTGTGATTTAAGAAAGACAAAAAAAGGCTGGGCCTGACTAACACTAGCTTAATAGACATTCTTGACGATGTGGAAATCTTTCCCAGGAAATGAATGAAATGCCGCTAGCCCTCAGCTTCCTCATTCACACCACCTGACATCAGCTGAAGCAGGACACCTTGGAAATTACAGAAAACAGGCAAAATTTTCAGGCCTGTTCTGGGACAAAGCTGAGCAGAAAGGGGAAGAATAGCACCTTAGATTTCATATATAGGAGATTTAAGCCTGTTCTGTGTTGCAAGGTATGTTTTTTCCCTTCATTTTCTCTCACACTTTTTCTGGCATTTTAAGGCACTTTTTGTCATGGCATTTAAAGTCATAGAAAGCACACATCTGAAGAAATGTAATTTTCACCTGTCACCCTGTCAAAGGGCAGAAGTCCTGGGTCATGGGAGATGCAGTTCAGCCAAGAATGTTGGGCAATAGGAAAGGACAAGGGCTGTAGTTCTCCAAACTACAGTTCCCAGGAAGCTATGCAAACCCCCAAAGAAGTGCATTAGTGCAAGGCATGCAAAAAGCACGTTACTAGCTATTATTTTAATATTTCTTTTTACTCCCCTCCTCACAGTTGCACCATGTAATTCACTGAATTGACTATGGCAGAAAAATCTATGTGGTCTTCATGCAGAGCTTTTAATGCATGATGAGCTTTTCTTTTAACTGTACTTGAAAAAAAAAAAATGCAACAACACACACTCAGATCTAAAAGACAGTGGAGGCTGGAGAGGCTATGTGGTCTTTCAGTCCCTGTGAGTCTCATACCCACGATCACATTGCTGCTAAGAAGACCTGTAGCACAGGGCTCCACCATAGGAAACCACAGACAGGATTACTTGGCACGAGGATTCAAACTGCTCTCAGCATCCATAGTCTTCAGTACCCCAGGCTGGGGATCGTTTCATATCTATGTTCCCATAGACATCCAGAAAGGAACAAGGTATTTCTTTTTTTTTCCACTTAAATCAGCTAGATGAATTCACTATGAACTGAGAGTTGCTAAGGACGTTGCACAAAACTGCATAGCATGCCCATTTTCACCCAGCTGTGCAACCCCACTCACTTCCACAGTATTTTAGTCCATCTGTGTTTCTTTTGCTCCAGCCACCACCATCCAGACATGTAATAAGAAAGAAAAATAGTATTGACTTTTGTCATTATTTATTACAAATTAAAGTTTAAAAATTATCATCTAAAAACCAATAGATTTAAATAAATATACAGATGTCAGGATGCTACATATGGAATGTGTGCAATAAGTTACTAAAAGAAAAGACATCATACACACACAAGGAGATATACATAGTACTTTACAGCAGTAGTTTTATTTTAAATTACTAGGCTCACATTAAACCATGTGCAAAGTTTCCTTTGGAACAAACCCTTTCAGGATTTTCTAGAATGACTGAAACCTTTAGAAGGTCAAATAGAAAAAGTTTCTCTGCAGCTTTGGGGACCAAATGATCTGTCTGTTGTTTCATTTATGATACAACCAGTTGGTCTCATTTTCTCCCCCTCTAGGGCTTACAATAAAATTAAAGAAATATTTTGCATGTCCAATGGGACTACACTTGCAACAGCCACAGATTTTGGTTCACCACCAACTTCAAGCAGCCTCTTAAAATGCTCATGTGTAATACTGGATGGGCAGCGAGGGGGGCCAAACAGTGGTTCCAGGAGAGCAATTATTTATCTGCACTAACCAGATGACAGTTGCAGCCGTGCTTTAGAATAGAAGTTAATCTGCCCAGGCAAATGAAAGTGCATTTGTAATACAGCTCCAAAGCCTTAAGACTGTTTGCCTACAGGATGGGTTTCAAGGCTCTGGGCTCAGTGTTCTTCCAAATTATTCCTGCCCCTCCTCTGGGCCAGCAGCACTGTGCTGCTCCAGGCCTGGCGAAGTGGCCAGGATTTTGGCTTTTGTTTAAATCCAACCCTTTCTAAGGATGTGCAGACAGTGCCATGCTCTCATCTTGGTGATCTTTTTCTCCACATTAATCCCACCCGGCTGCCCCTTGCCTAATGCATTCTCTATTCAGGTTAGACTTCTCTTAGTGACATGCTATTCATGCTGGTCATTTATTATAGAGTCTGACTCAGAGACCTGATCTAAGCGAAGCAGCAAGCAAGCCTTTGCGTGCTATTTTCCCACCACCCATCTTCTCTGCCCCTAGCCTCTCCTTTCAGGCAGAGCTGAAAGAAAGCTGGGATGCTAGGTTAAGAGGTGGAAGTTCTCTGCTCCACAAGGGATATGTCTAAGGAGATGAGACAGATTCATACCACTGAACTCACCCAGACTAGCAGCTTGGCTCTGCACCTAACCTAGCAGGGCTCCTTCCCCAGGTTACAGGTGGCTCTATGCATTGGGCTTCTGCCCAGATGTGGCAGGAGATGCTACAGAAATACAACTCCACTTGAGCCTCCCCATCCCTGTTGCCTCTGTACCCAGTGGGCAGGGGTCATGCTTGGATTTGATGCAAGCTCAGATGTAAACAAGCTATCCTCCATCCAAACAAGAACCACTTAAAGATGGTCCTTCAGTTAATTAGCCAGAGAACGTCACTGACTACTCAGTTGGCTTTCAGGCTTGTAGAAGATTCATTATTGTAAGAGCTGGGAGCTGTTTTATAATGGGAGTCTTATTCATATGCACATCGCACTGTCTGACAAGTAAGAGAAAAAAGCGCAAAGATGGGCCCAGGCAGGCCCTACTGGAATCAGTTTATCCCCGTCTACAATGGCCAGCCAAACCATGTTTGAATGGAGTCAAGCTGGAACCATGTTCAAACATGGTTCAAAGGCAGAGTAGACCAGGCCTGTGATATGGGAGTTCAGTGCTGCCAGGTCCAGAACTGCACGTAGTTGTTTGCTTTGTAAGTGATTCAACTGCCCAGGGTGGGCTGACCATCTGTCTAGGCATCCAGTGCAGAGTTTAGCTGATACTCTACCAGTAAGACCCTTGCCTGATCCAAGAAGGCACAATTCAGCTCCACAACACATCTATGACTGTATAGAGAGATTCTGTTTTCCCTTTACAACAGTCTCTGGAGTGCATGCAGTACTGGTTCACGCAACAGGAGCATGGAGACTTCCACTTCTTCCCCCTTCCGCTTACGGCCATTCCTTCAGCTCTAACTACCAATAGCGGAGTTAGTGGCACCCACAGGACTCCAAATTCTTCTGGTGAACTTGGTTTGCACCTGTTTCTTATCTCTTTTTCTTCCAGATGTTTTTCTTCCAAGGCAAAACTGTTGGCTGAGCATTCCTCTGAGAACGGTGCTGCTGTTTGCCAAACTGCAAACTGGAGATGGCAAGATCCCTGTAAACAGAAGAGACAAGACATTCAGTTTCCCATCCACTTCTTACCTCTCAACAATAGCCTGCATTAGGACATTTATCTGCTGTTCACCAAGTTCTTTTGCAAAGTAGAAGATGGGAGAAGGAAGGGGGTGGGGGGGAATTCTAGCTGTGGCTGCATTAAGTCACAGCAGAAATCCAGCTGTAACAAAATCCTGTTTCCACTAGTGGCCAGTGATGAAGGCTTAAAGGAGGGTCATGCCCTGCTGCATCCCAAGCACTACGTCAAGATCTGCCCTCCAGAGACTGCTCTCAAAGCATCTGGTTTAACTGCAACCAGTGGGCCAGTCTTCTTTGAATTTGCCAACTCCCTTTAACTTATTTACTCTTCTGGAATCCACAACACCTTCCAGCAACAACTGCCACAATTCAATTCTTCAGTGTGAGAAGAGCTATTTCCTTTGGTCCAAAGCTACTTTCCAATCATGTCCCCTGCACGCCCCTCCCCCCCTTCTCGTACATCACCTATTCACTTGTTCCATATCAGAGGAACTTCCCCCACTCCAATGAAGAATTATATTTCACATACTATTGCCCCAGTTTTGGAGGGGGCTAATGACCCTCATTCCCTTAGCCTTTAGCCTCCAATCGTTTATAAAGGGAGCAGAAAGAGTCAAGTCCACTAACTTAAATGAAGACCATAGGGAGAAGCCACATCAAATCTGAGTAGAAACTACAGTCTGGGGTCACAACCCTAGATTTTAAAGTGTTTACGAGGGAAGGTTAGAGTTAGTTAAAATGGCACGCTCACCTGAGAGCTCTCAGCAGGCCATGCTGGGAAGGCCTCATGCCACTGCTCTGCGGAGTCTTCATCGACACTCCAGAACTCGCTGGGAGCTTCGCACTCTGGAGGTACCTAATAAGCAAGAAAAGATATACATAAGGCACTCACATCCAGCCATGATATGGCAGGTACCAGGGGGAGTGTTGCTCTAACATCCCTGATGACACTTGAATGCATGTTTTTTGAAGGGTTAATTGCAGCTATTTATAGATCACATTTACTGTTATCCTTTTTCTGTCAGACCCCATTCAATTCATCATTACATTTAATGACTATTTTTTTAGTTATTCCTTTGATATGAAATCAAAGACAGATCTCTACAGTAACTTTGTTCCCCACCTCTCCACTGTGTAAGCACACCTGTACACCGCTGGCTGAAGTGAGACAACTTACTGAGAGCCTTTATGCACTATAGAGAGAGCAGGCTACAGAGAACTACAGAAGATATTTGAGCACTGAGCCCCAGCTCCCAGCAATACTGCTCTCCTGAAGCCTCTCTCCCACCTGAGCAACGCAGGAGATGCTGGTGTCTCAAGGCCAGMTTCATACCTTCCGCTCACCCCTCTCCCAACTTGTTGCTTGCATCTCCCTTCCCAGGAGCACACCCAGCACTTCCTCAGCCTCCTGGCCCAAGGAGGGATGGAGGTAACACTGTTTCATATCAACCAGTAAAGACACTATTGTACAGCAAAAACACCCCAGTGACACTTTGCCAGAGCTTCTTGGGAGGGGTATGAAAGCCACTAGACAAGTTCCAGCTGTTTGCAGAGAGCTGCACAGACAGCCCTAGGGAGTTTGCAGAGTTACTCTTGCTCCTAAGCTTTGGCCCTCTGGTTGCACCCTTGACGGCAGACCCCAACGGCAGTGAGATCTGAAGGCAGGGCATCCCCCAGACCTGTTCAACTTACCCAGGCTTCGCCTGGCAGAAGGTGGCACAGATGCTGTCCCTTGAGTGCGAGCACTCGCACCTGCTCAGCGATCTCTTGCGACGCCTTGGCGGGCTTCCCAAGCCATAGGGAGCGGTATGTCTGTTAAAAACAAAAGAAATCAGCTATGCAGCTAACTTTATTGGCCAATAGGTTTATAATAGTCTTGGAAGGCAGCCAAGCCAGTGCCATAATAACAAGAGACTCATCTATAAACATAAGGTGAAAAGGCCACTGATATTTCCAAGCCTTTAAAATACAGCTCCTCTCCTACCTACTGTTTTCCCCACCCTACCCCTCCCARGGAGATTGTTGTGCCAGGGCTAGGACATGCTGCGTTGCAAGCGGAGTTTGTTTTCCTTACTGCAGCTCAGGCACCCATGCAAGTGCTGCCACACAGACCAAATTATGAGAGCTGGTAGGTCACTGGTGTGCTGAACTGCGCAAGGAGTACAGCTGCCTCAGTACACCAGCCTCCAGCAAAGAGTGGCCACTTTCTCAAGCACAGAGGTCTTCCCACTCCCCCTCACCCCCAGCAGTTTTTATGCCCAGGACATATTAAAAATCAAGATATCTTGAGGCCATAACAGGCTCTTCTGATCACAGGATACTTTCAGAGCTGTTAAGTGAGTTCGATCCTTGATCACAATCTATTCTTCCAGTGTTTAGGATTGGCAGTGACTGCAGCCACTCTCAGAGCAAGCAGTTAGTTGTAATTGCGCATTAGCAGGCATGATTATAACCACACCTGAGTAAGTGTGTTTTGATACAAAGTGATGGCCATTGGTCTGAAACTGCCTGGAAATCTGCTTTAGCATTCTTGAGGGCAGGACTTGGCAGCCACAAGACGTTAGTGCCAACCCACCACTGCCTAATTAACAATACTGGCAGCCAGCAGTCAGGGTTGCAATTTGCAAGAGAAAAAAGTAACTTTCCTGACTTGCTGCAAGTTCTAACACCTTGGTGTTACTTTCACCTTGCTGAGGTACGAATTTCAAAAAAAGATAATCCAGGAGGAGGCAGCATCCTGTGCTTTCTTCCCCCTCCCCTCTGGGGAATACTGGAACTCCTGAGCAGAAGCAGTTAGTCCCTTTCTAGAAGTTGGAAACGGCTGAACTCGCAGCACTCCCCAGAGCAGGTGCTACAAGAATCTCACAGGACTGGGACACTTTCTCACCTTCCTCTCACCTATCCCCATCCTTGGTCAGAAAGGCCAGTCATTTGCTCATCAACAGCCATGTCCCCCAGAAAGCCACATTCATGCTCACCCAGGTGTGTTGACCCAGATAATATCCAGGTGACAGAAGTAAATGCATTCCTTATCCAGCCAGCTGTTGCAGGAACATCGCTTGGTCCTCAGGTGTGCAGTGCTGGCTGCAGCACGGTGGGAATCCAGAGGAGGATGGCCCAMACCTGCAGCAGAAGGAGGAAGGGGTCAGTCACGGGCTCGGTGCTAGAGCGCTGGAATGCCCCTCCGTATGTCACCTCTGCAATCACACCTCCAGCACGGATCCCGCCGATTTCATATGCGGGCACTTTTACAGTAGGCGCAGCCTTGCCGATTAGGCTGCAGGATCCTAAAGGACTCGCATAACCCCGGGAGCTGGGGAGGCTGCCCCGGAGCAGGAGCACGGCGGAGCCGCCGAGCTGCACCCCAGCCGTGCCCCCCACCCCCGGAGCGGCCCCGGCGGGACACCCCGGAGCCGGGCACCTTCCGCGCAGCCCCGCTCCCCGCGGCGCAGGGGTCCCGCGGGCGCCGAGCCCCCTCCAGCCCGGGGCTCACCGTCTTCCAGGAGGGCGCAGAGGGCGAGCGCCAGCAGCACGGCGCCGGCGGGGTGGCTGAGCATGGCGACGGCGAGCCTGGGGCTGGCACGGCTTTGCAAGAGGCTTTGAGGGTTTGGGGTTTTTCTTCCCCCCTTCTTCTTCTTTTTTTTTTTTTTTTCCTCTCCTCCTTTTTCTTCCCCTGCCCTGCTTCTCCGCGCAGTGCTTTAGCAAGAGCTGCCGAGAAGCCTCTGGAGTCAGCGGGTGCCTGGCAGGTGCTTTATAGCCCCGCCGCCGCCGCGTCACGGCCCCGCTCCGCCCCGCAGCGTGCAGCGGCCCGCGGGGGCAAACACTCGGGGCGCGGGCACGCGTGGGCGCCGGGCGCTCCGCGGGGCCGCG